>NC_051199.1:30254787-30554787 GCF_015220075.1 Falco rusticolus | reverse complement strand
ATATTTACACATCAAATCTGAATCAAATTTTTCCTTCTGGGTGATCCCATATCACACAGGTCCAGCATGTAGAGTGTGGAACCATTTAAGAGTCCAGCTGCATGGTATTTTAGCTTCAGTGGCAAATCCAGCTCAAGCAATAATTCAGGTTAAAAACAGTCCTGCAGCAATATAACCTTTTCACGGACAAACAGCTGTATCCACACAAATGACATCATGCTTCCACATGAAACCAGAGTGTTGCTGTTTATCACTTCTTCCATACCCAGCTGCTTGTTCCTGCCCACATGCTACCCCTTCACTAAGCTGGCAAAAGCATTTTTGTGGCCACACAACAAACTAAAAATTGCCTGAGGATAAAAAGAGGGTATTTCCTGTCTAGATCAGTTCCCAGCAAAAGTAACTGGGTAGCCATGAAACTGCTTATGTGCGACCAACGTAGGAGCCCAGGTGGGAAAAACAAGCTAGTTGCAGGAAAGGTGGACTAAAGCCAGCACTGAACAGTAATGTTTCAGTGGTAAAAAAACAAAAAGGCTAGCAAGCTGCAGTGCTGAGAGGGGAAAGGCAGGAATGGGAGCTGGGTGCTGAAATCAAACCACTTTCCTAATGGGAAAACAATATATGAAACCACATTTTAAGATGCAGTGAATCTAGCCTTATTCACATTAAAATAAGTAAGAAATATTGTAAGTACAATTATTCAAATTATACCAGTGTAAACCTGCTGTTAAACTGCAGGACCATAAGCACTTAGGCAGGAATTTAACTCTTCTCATATGCGTAAGCACGTGCTTACATTTTTGGCATGTTGATGGTAGAGTGAAGAGAACAACCAGGCCAAGAATGCAGGCTGGCTGAAGGATTATCACAACATACCAAGTTCTCCATATGAAAATTGCTTTCATCTAAGCAGCACATGCAAATGATAGAACCAGGCAAAGTTAAGTAAAGATTAATAGCCTGTACGGTGTGTCTGGGATAGGCTCAGGGGTAGGGCATGAGTTGTAGTACTATTTGTCATGGCTATTTGTTGCCTTTGCTATATAAAATACTCCCTTCTCCCTCAGCTGATCTGTACCCACATTGCATCACAGCTGAAATTATACATGCAAGAAGGCAAAGAACAAGACAGCATAAAAATGCTGAGGAATACTTCTCCCTGAGCTATGGTCCCCAATAACCCTCCAAGTCATTTCTTCTCATGGAGACAGACAGAATATTTTAGTGTTTCTTGGAGTACATTTCTTTCAAGTAATACTATCCATTGTTACATACTATCAAGAAACTATAGGAAGCTCAGTACAACAAATAAAGTAAGCATTCCCACACCTTGACATTAAGAGTACAGAAATTACATCACAATGAATCTTCCACAAGTCAATTATGCCATATGTGATCGTATTTCTAAGAAACAACAAAAATCCATTCTACTTCCGAAAATTTATTTACATCATCTAAGTCTGATAAAGCTATAGCTATGGCAAGGTTTTACAAGTTTCAGCACAGGCAAAGGAGTAGGTAGGAGCCATCCTCAGCCAATTTCACCACCTGCATTATTTGGCTCTGCTTCTCTTTCAGCCAGTGCCTTTCCCCTGAGAGGTTCTTGGGTCTAAACCTCTGGACAATGGTCCACAAAAAACCAGATCTGTTCAAAATTACCACTCCCTGGAATGGCTTTTCAAGAACCATTGCTTTGGGTCATAGCGAGAAACTTACTGAAGGTCATTTGAACCTGCTGACCACCACATTTTTCTCCAGCATAAACTGCTTCAAGAAAAAATGGGATTCAGGTAACTCTCCATACTGCTTGAATACCAGACACCTATCTTCATAGCAGCCCAAACTGGATAGACTCAGAAACATTAAGTGTAGAGGAGTCATGAATCTGTGCTTTCAAACAAGTACAGATAGTTTTGTCAAGGTATCTGGATAGAGGATGTTTATGATAAAGTCTAACTTAAAATGGAGCATTAAATTGATATGGTGATAAAATCAATATTTTTTTTTTAATATCATTCAAAACCTGTTCATGAATACACAGATGCTAAGGCCCAGGTTTTGATCCTACCAACTGCATAACAGCATTGTTCCACTTGAATTATCCTTGAGTGCAATCACAATAACGTCCCATAAGCAAATCTAGGACATATGTGGTCTACTTTTGTGACGTCAAATCCAGATTTTGGGCATGTGCATGCATACATGTAATGCACATAAA
The DNA here is from genome assembly GCF_015220075.1 of Falco rusticolus. Classification (NCBI taxonomy): domain Eukaryota; kingdom Metazoa; phylum Chordata; class Aves; order Falconiformes; family Falconidae; genus Falco; species Falco rusticolus. The sequence continues at coordinate 30,552,569 of NC_051199.1, read as the reverse complement.
GTTAATCTAACCAAATAGTCACTAGAAATTAAGATTAAGTTAATTTAGATTAGCTTAATCTAAAACAAATACTAACCGGAAATAAAAACACTATGAAACACAAGACTGTTAGGCAATTCCTTTTTTACATCTATTACAGAAAACAAAATGAAACCAAAAACAGGGACATTCTGTAGCACTTCCCACAACAACTGCATCATTCAGCTGCCCTAAAAATATACCCTAAGGGTCAAAATGTTACATGTACAGTAATAAAACAGCTGATTCTGGGAACTGGCTGAAAAGTAATTAAATCACGGCAGATTTGCAAGTACTCTTTTGCATTGCTTCCACTGAAAGGCCCTGAAATCATCATGAGCAAGCCTTCAGTTAATGTATTAACGTTTAGGGCTTTTCTATACCAGCCATTCACATGTGAAGGCACACGGAATGTGTCCTTTGCAAAACAGCCTGTCCAAATGGTCCTCCAGACTTTTGGCAAGCACTGCCCGTCACCTTCCTGGGGGCTACCATAGCCTGGGCCATATGAAATGCAGCATATAAACTCCAGTTTGAAACACTCCCACAGGCTAAACCACAAGGCCCAAGACATGCTGTGCATGGAAGATGAAGTGCTTATTCATCTTCCCCTCAGACAACAGCTGCCACTGCCACTTTCCTCAGCAGTTCTTGGCCTATATTAGGCGATCTGGGCACTAGAAAACTCCAGTTTGTGCACTAGCAAATACCCATAGGCAGCACATAAATCCTTCATATGTGTCATGTTTCCCTGCTTGCTCAGTTCCCTGTCATCCTCGTGCTTGTGCAGGAAACCATCTGACTCACTGGCTCCATACTAACAGAAATTCTTGAGCTTGAAGCTGTGTGTGAACATGCACACACGCTTGCAACTGGGGTGTCACATTGAGCAACACATTTTCCAGGACAAGAGAGGGGTACAGGATGTAGTCCCGAGGAGGCAGAGTACAAGAGAAAAGTTCAAAAAGCTTTATCTTCATATTGCTGATTCTGTGTTTGCAGAGTACCATCTAGCACACCTGCAGAAGAGCACTGCTGCTGCAGCTGTGCTAGACAATACTCTGCAAATGCAGGATCAGCAGTATAAAGATCTCACTTTCTATACAGAACTGATCATGGAAGATAAAGATGAGAAAACGGTGGAAAGATTTTATAATCTCACTGGGGAAAGTGTAAAAGAACAAAATGGACAGTATTACCAGGAATAATCCCCAAAAGTAATATAGAAATGGTTACTTATGGATAATCTTACATAAATTAGAAGTTCTTGATCCAAGACAGGAAGCGTTTATAGAAAGTATGACTGTGGCTCTCAGGAAAAGAATATAAATGATGGCAAAATGTCTTCAAGTTCCAGGGAAAACCCAGCTGAAATATCCAGGAAAACAAAGAAAACAGTAACAGCCAGGAGTGGTAAGCAAGTATATCAGTTCCAGCTAAAGGAGCCATCATTAAGAAAGAGACAGGCTGAGACAGTAGTCTGCTAAGCACAGGAAGATAGTGATGAAAATTCCCAGATTGTACACAACAGTCAGAAGACTGTGAGGAACAGAACCACTTTAAAATTTTTTGGTGCCAGAGATACCCTTGGGCATCCCATACTGTTGTGTAAATATAGCGATTGTCGGTGTCAGTCGTTTTCAGTGGAGAAGTCTGCAATTGCACAAAGCAAGTCCAGTTCTTCTGATATTCAGCAATTCAAAGACACTGTATGGGCTCCTGATCTATCCAAGACAAAAGTTCTTCCTGAGCATGATGCCAGGAATAGCATCCAGCGTTGATATCCTCCACATAAGCCAGGAGTGAAACAGTACATTTTCAAATAATTAACAATATGGTTTGGTCAGAGTGCAGATTAGTTTTATGACTTAATGCAGATCAGTACTAGATGCTCTGATCAGGAACAGGTTAGTGCTGCACTGTATCCTGGGCGAGCCTGGGTCTAAAGGCAGCTTTACTACCTGTAGGTGGTGCAAAGCCCACACTGATAAATCATTCTGGACCTTGTGCAAAGCTGTGCAGGCATATCTAAACCATCTTTGCAACATGCTTCCAGACTCGGGTGTTCTGGAGAGCATAGTACAGAGATGCTAGCATGTCATCGAATGTGACTTCTCCAGAGGCACACAGATGTCATTCTATTCCCAAGCCACAGAGTGCAGTGCACATTCTATTCTGGAAGCCACAGAGTGCAGTGCAGAGGCACCCACTTCATTTTATGGAAGTGTATCCACCAGCCTCGAGAGGCTCACTGTCAGACCCGGGCTAGGTCTTCGTACAATTTCAGATCTGGGGTTCTCTGCATAATGCTCTCAAAATAAAGATGACTATACTACCAGAATGCAGACAGGCTTATACTGAAAACTACAGCTTCCTACATCAACAGCTATTCTGAGGAATTCTGACCCAAGAAAATCAGAAGACCTACAGAACTCTCCAGGTCAAAGAACATAAAGTCTATCAATGATAAATGATCTTTCCATGTTCCCTGCAAACCTAGTGGCAGCTGGAACTTGAGAGAAATGACACACAAGAAGGAAATGTGTTGATGCTACACACAAAGCCAGAGGCACAAAGACAGGCACTGGCAGTAGTAACACGAAATGCACAGCATCCGTAATCCTCCTAAACAAACTATCGGTCCAAAAATCCTGCAGTTTGGCAGAGCAGTTAAAGCTACTGAATGATGCTTCAGAAAACCTACTGCAGTAGTGCTGCACAAGCTGCAACCAAAAGCATTTGCCATTGGAGTTCTGACAGTCAGGGGAAAGGGACTCTGTGAACAGAACAATTCCACTAGGAAAACAGCTGGCTACAAGACTTTGAGATGTTTAGCAGAAATCTGCACGTGCTGTACAGTGTGCACAAGTACACAAAGCAAATCCAACAATTTGGGACTTACTGGCCACAAGTGGTTCAATATAGTGCAAATGTGCAGTAAGTCCATCCACAGTTTTTGAAAACTGCAGTTGCCCTGCTATGGTGGATTGGGCCCCCACAGCGGCAGTCACTCAATTCCTCCCCCCACTAGCAGGATCGGGGAGAGAACTGGAAAAGCAAAAGTGAGAAAAACTTGTGGACTGAGGTAAAGACAGTTTAGTAAGTGAGGCAAAGCTATGCACACAAGTAAAATAAAATAATTTAATCATGAAATCCCATCAGCAGGCAGATGTTGGCCGCTTTCTAGAAAGCGGGTACTCAGGACATGTAAGGGTTACTTGGGAAAGCAAATGCTGTATCCACAAACATGTCCCCCTGCTCCTCCTTTCCTCGGCCTTTTATTGCTGAGCATAGCATCATATGGTATGGAATATCCCCTTAGGCAATTCAGATCAGCTGTCTCAGCAGTGTTACCTCCCCATTTCTTGTGAATCTTCAGCCTACAGGCAGTCTGGAGGGGAACCAGTGGGAAAAACAGAAAGCCTCAATACTCTGCAAGCTCTGCTCAGGCATAGCCAAAACACTGGTGTGTTATCAACACTGGTTTAATCACAAGTCCAAAACACAGCAAACGAACAATTTTCCTCTTTTTTCTCTATTTCCTTCCCCACTGTGTACTTTCTATGCAGCATGCTATGCGTAATGTCAGGTAGGTTTTATCCTGCAATGCTATCCACTTGGGCAAAAATCAGCATCCAGGCAGAACTCCAGTCTCTTCAAAAGAACTGTGGAAAACTATGATATACTGAAGGATATAGTTATTACAGGACCAAGACTTTTCACTGCTTTTGTATTGTCCACTGTGTGAGTTCTTCAAACAACAAGAAAAAAACCTGGAATAAACAGTAATTTGCTTTTCTACAATGATACGCATGGGGAAAAGAGAAAAATATAGTACTTGGAACACCTTTAAGCACATCTGATATTGCCTAGATTTCAATTAATCGTGAATCTTAAATATACTAGTTGGAACGAAAAGAATCCCAACAATGTAAAAACGATCCCTATGGTATCTACTCCCAGTTTCCGCTGGGAGCGAGTCAATTTTCTTCTCAGCAGCTGGTACAGCGCTGTGTTTGGATTTGGTGGGAGAACAATGCTGATGGCACTGGGATGGTTTTGGGTTTTGCTGGGTGATGTTTGTACTAAGTCAAGGATTTTTTGGTTTCTCAGGCCCTGCCAGCGAGAGGGCTGGAGAGGCATGGGAAACTGGGGTGACACAACTGGGCCAGCTGACCCGAACAGGCTGGAGGTATATCCCATACCATATGACATCATGCTGAGTATATAAACTGGAGGAAGAAGAAGGAAGAAGGGGACGGTCGCATTATGGCCTTTGTCTTCCCAAGTCACTGTTATGCGGGATGGAGCCCTGCTGTCCTTGTCCTCGGGATGGCTGAGCACTTGCCTGCCCATAGGAATGGTGATTGAATGTCTTGCTTTGCTTTGCTTGCACATGTGGGTTTTGCTTTACCTACTGAACTGTCTTCATCCCAGCCCATGAGTTTTCTTACTTTTACTCTTCTAATCCCTCTGTGAGGGAAGTGAGCCAGCAGCTGCCTAGGGCTTAAGTCACCAGCCAGGGTTAAACCATGACAGGTATCTACATAAGCTTAGTTTGAGGGAAGTCTTCTACCTAACTTCTTTTCCTGGAACTAGTCAACCAAACCAGAGCTGAACTCCTGTACTGAATAGTTCAGTAACATCCTTTTTGAATATAGCTGATAACTCTTTGTCACTAAAGGTCTGAATGAGCCCAGTGAAGCCAAAGGAAAGTCTTGTGTCAACTCCAGTGAGCAACTTAAGAATATGACAATCTACAAATCTTTGTTCCTTATGAAATAACCATATGGCACATTTGTTATGATATTTATGCAATTTTATAAATGCCTGCTATTATTTACATTTGAGTTCTGAATTTGTATTTGAATGCTATAGGAACATAATGGAGTTTGGGTTCAAAAAAGAAAACATTGCAGTTCATGCTCCAACTAGACTACTCAATATGAATACTGATTTCAGTACAATGACACTCATCTAACACATCATTGACACTTTAACAACTCTTTTCAGCCTGTGGTCTGGGGAGCTTTAGGACCTCTTTTGAGAGGTCAAAAGGTAACTATGGAAAAATCAACTGGTCTTCAGTAAGCTTAAATTCACTAGGCAGAGTTTGGCACTAACAGCATTAACATTTCTACAGTTCTGCAAACAAAGGAAAAATATAAAAAGCTCAAATCTACCACTCTATGATAAAGGAGACTGCATATAATACAGCAGGTGAAAAGTATTCACCATTCTAGCAGACGCACTCAGGATGGCCTTGAATTCAGTTCTCTTGGGGAAAACCAAACTTACTTTGCACAAAATTAAGTAAGTCTCTTCAATAAACAGCTATTACACAATTCACCAGCTCAGATAAGAACAAGAAAAAATATGGAGCTAAGATCCAAACCTGGACTATGTGGCCACAGTTTAATTGCAGTCCATGGAATTACAGCTATTTAGTTCACATCTCAAGTCAGACCTATGTAATTTTCTTTTTCCAGTTAATGGAAAATAGAAAAAAATACCCTTTTATTGCTTTTTTTTACTTCTAAATTAATAATGATATTCTAGTGAATTAGGTCTTATGACATCGTAGGAGACCTTTTTGTTCGTCACTTTATTGGATACATACTAAGCAAGGGCTTACATACTTTGCGGGCAAGAGACTCTGCAAGTTGCAGAAGCCAAAACATGCAAGCATAAATTGCTTCTGACATATGCGTTGAACTGATTGTACCAATCTTTATTATTTTACTATCAGAAGTGTCTGGATGCAACTGTGGATCTTTTTTCTCTACGCCCTTTACAGGCAGCCCAGAGCCTAATTCATATGAACTGGCCAACATCAGGTGTCACGCAACACACACTGATGAAAAAAAAATGTCTACAGAGGTTTGTTCTTTTTTTTAAAAAAAAAAAAAAGTACGAACCCAGCCATATTACAGTTTTGACTTTAGTCACGACATTGTGAAGAAAAAAAAGACTAGGCTCCCCTCCTTTTCTCTCTCTGCTTCTGCCAACAAAGAACTGCTTGTTTCACTTATTTCCCAGAAACAGCATTAGCCTTCCAACAAGGTCAGCAAAAAATACTGCTTTTCAGTTCTGGTGCATTTTGTTCCAAAAATCTGTAAAGTATTAAACCAAGAAGTTGTACTATCCCAGTGCACAGAGACTCCTTTATTCAGATTTCTGGGCTGAAAATAGCTATACAGAAATTTCTCAACAGTTTCAACTGTTAGTTCTGTGATATTCATATTTAACTGATCTTTCCTGTCTTCGATGATTCAAGCTTAAAAAAAACACCAAACAAACCACCTGCAGGTGCAGCATCAAAGCTATGATCTAGCAGGAAGTTATTTAAAAGATTAGAGATTTACTCTGTAAGCACTTCTAACAATACATCAATAACAACAAATAAGGCAGGGGCTGCTTGACTGGAGAGACAGCTTTAATGCTAATGATCAATTACTGATGACTACTATTATTTAAAGTATTTATTAAATTATTTTTACTTTTGTTTCATGCAATCTTCAGCTTTTGCATTTCATTCACTTTGGAACTATGAAAATGACACTGCACTCCTGTAGTGGCACGTTTGGATTACTGCTTGCATCGAAGGGAAATGCTTACAACAACAGGAATTTCTTTGTTAAAATAAAAGTAAAAATTACTAGATTTTGAAACAATACCAACATCTCATTTGAACACATCAACCTTTAACATAACATAAATATCAGATTTACTAGATAGTCAGCTGCCGCTTTAAAGGCATGTGTCCTTTGAGATACTTGGATTTAATCTATTTGACACTGAAGTTGATTCTCATTAGTCTCTGGAACTATTAGCCATTGTCCTTAAAACATAAATAAATTACTCCATTTGAAATATGCCTGATAAATTACTTCTCAGAGTTTTTAATTGCAAATAACAAAAAAAAAACCCCAAACATTCTTTTCCAGAGCTGTGTCATAAAACTCTCATTTCCACAGAACATACAGGTCTTCTACAATGCTTTCAGCTCTCCTGTATGTATTATTTCATTAACCAAAAGCAGATGCCAAAATTATTCACACTGACCACAAATGAATTGTGTCCACTTCTTTCAGGATATCCAGTAATTAAAAATGACCTGGAACAGGAAGCCTTTCCACTGTGCAGGTGGTGTGAGGGTATGGGCTACACAGAGGGAAAAACAGGTTCCTCTCAGTGTTACATATTTGCAGCCAAACTTCCAGCCAATGCAAACCAAGTCTTGCAAAATATAGACCATTTAACGTATGTTAGTTATCACTAAAACACGTACCACCTGTTCTTAAACACTTTGGGAGTTTCTGTTTTATTATCTCCAGAGGCTCACTTTGACACAGTAACCAAAACAGCATTTTATCATCCTCAAACAATAGTAGCTACACCTCTTTTATCGTGGCAGGATATGGAAACTTTGGTTCATGTGTTTATTACTCTTAGACAGGATTATTGCATTATTTTATTGGTTGGATTTCCTGGCTGATTAAAAAATAAAATAAAATGAAAGCAGAGGGCAAAGTGCCATAACTCCCAGTTATATCCAGACTCAATTAGATTACCCTTAGCAATACAGCTGAAAGTTAAACTTTTTAGATCCACAGATGAATTTCTGTAACAAACAGTTGTCAATGCAAGAGGCTCTTCATGTTAAATTCTACTGCATAATACATAATGTCTTTCACCTTAGACAACCAGTATTTTTAACAGTTAAAACCATCCTGCTTGCATCAGTTGGGTCACGCCTGCTGTTGGATCTTGATAAATTAAGTTTCTAAGGTATGGAGCTTTCTCTTTTTCAGTGGTGGGGAATAAGCAAATAGTTCATCTAAAGTTTGACACAGTAAGTTCATATGGTTGAACTCACAGGATCAGTGCATACACTGACCGTAAACAAATTAACGTTGGGCTTTCCAATGTTTTATGCCTGAAATGCTTCATGTATAAAATGGAGATAAATATTACCTGCCTCTACCACAGATGTGATATGCTGTTTTCTTTTTTTGTACTCTATATCTACACATGATCTGATCAGGTGAAAGTGCAGGTGTTGAGTGCAAATGAAAGTCTATGTAGTACCCTGCTCCCTCTGCCAGAAATTACTTGCCACTCTTAAGTGCGTTATTACATGTGCTGAAACTCCACCACTTGGTGCTGACCACACAGTAACAGTTCTGTTTATGGTGCCAGCCTCTCACCTCACAAAAGCGTGAGAACTGCACCGGGAGACTCTGATTTGCCGCAAAGGTTTTTGACAGCTGACTGCATAAAGCCCTCAGCACCTGGTTTGATCTCATAGTAGACTGCTTTGAGCAGGAGGTTGGGTTAGAGACCTCCCAAGGCCCCTTCCCACCTGAATTATTCTGTGATGGCTACAACCTTAAATTTTGCAAAGCCCCGACACTCAGCCACATGTGGAAACTTATCCAGCTTCTTTCCTTACTTCAGAATAGGCATCCTTACTGTTGCAAGTTCATAACATCATTAATTATCTTCCAGCAGCTGTCCCTCAATTCAGGACATCTGAATGAGTACAGTTTCTTATAATACCCCTTTGAGGATGCCACTAGCAGACAACTGATAAAAAAACAGCAGTACAGAGATAAATTAAAACAATCTGCTCCTGATACATACACAGCATGGGAACACTGGAAACCTCAGGAACTGTAACATAATGACATAACATTAACATGCTCACATCTTTATTATCTTTTTTCCTGCGAATTTACACATTAATGAATTCACCTTGACAGAACCTGAGAGAACATATAGTTATGAGGTATTATGTAAGAGTTCAGAATTAAGAGTGATCTGGGTACATTTTGTGAAGGCAGGGTTAGCTGGGCCAATAGACACTATGCATCAAGATGATACTTTACAAGTCACGAAATTATCACATTATCAATCATCATCATAGAATAGCCCAGGTTGGAAGGGACCTTGAAAAATTATCTTGTCCAAACTTACGTGGAAAATAATAGATTATAAGGGGAAAAAACAGACAGGGTAAGGGAAGATGGTTCAGCTCTAATGCTTAAGGGTTCTACACAAACATAGATAGCTCTGCTCGTCTCTGTGCTTCAGTCCTTGTCACTTCTTCCCTGAGCCAGCTGATACATGATTGCAGCTTTTAAAAGCCTTTCTACCCATCAGTCCTATCTCTGTAAAAAGTGTGATGAGTCACACAAGTTCTCTTGTATACCAGAAGTGGAAAATGCAAAGTGGTAAAACCAGGCACGCACTTCTGTTATTGCTGATGCTGGATGGTCCACTGTGAAGTGAGACACAGAGATGACAGTGGTAGCCTGGCACCAGGGAGCATCAGGGACATCCAGCCAGGACTTTGGTGAGTTTAGTTAGACCAAACACACTTTTTAACCACAGTTTCTAGTTAGAGAAATTGAAAGCCCCTAACCATGCCCAAATAAACTCAAAGGCATTTTGTGAAGTGACAGCGTGCCCCAAAACTCTCAAACCACCAAACTCTGGGCACTACTTAACATACAGCTTAATCACTCACACAGGACCTAGAATAACTGTGCCTTGCAGTCTACAGCTGTTATTTGTTGTGAGGCCTAAATTCTACAACTAACTGTACCATAATGCCACTTTGGCCCGAAGATCTTCTGAGGTTTTTCTGCAGATAGAGTCTGTTCCTTAAAAAGCTTGTAGGAAAAGAACTCGCACATATAAATTCAAGCTAATTTATAGAGAAAACATAAACACTATCAGAGGGTTTTATTATTTTATGTCACAATAAGTTGCAAACTGTTAAACTTGAGAAACATTTAAATGAAGACCAGATTGTGCTCACCAACTGGATGAAGAGTACAACCACAAAAGAAATCTCTTTTTAAAGAGTTCAAAGCAAGCAGGATGAAAATAACAATGGGTTTGAGTGTTGCATAATGTAAAATAGAGAAGGATTACAAAACAAGTAGCATTTCATTAAAAATTGTTGCAAAAGAAACTTTTAAAAGGATCTGGGTTTTTCCCCCTAGAACTTGCTACACATAGGGAAAAACTATCCTCCCCAATCCTCTTACACCAGTGACTTCCATTAAGGCAGAACAGCTTCCCTAGCTTGGACTTAGGCACTTCCAGAAAACAATTTAGTTATTTAAGTCAGGCAGTAGTTTGACCATTAGCTTAGGTGCACTGCAACTGCTCTCTCCTTCCTTTCATTCACAGTAAGACCATGGAGCTCCATCTCCTAATTGAGGGACCTAGGTTAGATGCCTAAAATAAGGGTGTACAGATACCTCTCCTTCCACATACAGTCTTTGATTCTACCATAGTAATGGAGTTGATTGGCAATAGACAATTAATACATAGTTACAAGATTCCTGTCAATGTCATCCTTTCCTTAGTATATCCATCCACAGACTGTCTTAGAAGAACAACAAAGGTAAAATAATTAGAAAAAGAAAACTGAACAAGTTTGAATATACGCTAGCCTGCAATAACATGCTTTTAGTCTCTGGGGCAAGTTTCTCTCTTCATTCATAAAGCTTCGCTGAATTTAGTGGTGGCGTGTAAATGAGCATAGAAATGAGCCTAGCATGTGTAAGTCTTCCATAAATTTAAGGTGTATCAAAGGAAGAAATATCTTCAAATGCCTTTGTTATGTAACATTTTAAAAGCAATACTTTAAACATTAGTGAGAAAACTAACACTGCTAAAGTTAAAGAAAACCAGTAAGTGTAGCTCAAAAACAGACAACATAAAAACCATAGCCAGAAAAAAGGTTCAAAAATACAGCAGTATGTCTACTAATTTCATTCAGTTTTCACTATACATTTCTCTGTGTCTCAGGCATAGGCATACTATGATTTGGTATCACATAGTCACACTGTGCTTTTGACAGAATGTTTACAACTGCCTTTGTACACTTCCAAGCACATATTGCTGAAAGGAGTTCATAAAAGTAACAAGCTGTACAGAAGAGACCACCATATTTTCCTTTTCTTCATAAGCAGCACAGCAAGGAAAACACGTGTTAGTAAACAGAAGTGCAGACCAGTACGTAGACCTGGAACACTTAGATCCTTTTCTTTCAAGTGGCACGTCTTCAAAAGAAAACTTTCTGTTAATTCCTACAGTACCAAAAAATGCTAAGGCAAAAGACAGATGCATAGACTTAATTTGCTAAAAAGTTACAAAATTATGGCCAGAAGAGTATCTTAACTTGGAATACAATTTCCATTTCTCCTCTGATGTCTGTAAGATGTTGGCACAATCAGTTCTGGCTTAGAGGTCTGACTGACAGACCAACAAATTGCACACTTCTATGTCTGAGCAAGACTCCAGAAAGCAGCTTTAGCAGTAGCACTGCTAGCATCACAAAAGAGCAGGAAGACCTCCCTTTTGGCCAAGGTAATTTCAAAACAAGAGATGTTTTACTTCAGTACTGGAAACTGCACTCACAGGTATTTTAAACTGTCACACAAATATTCAGAGGCTACTGTATTCTGTTCAGATTATTGCTATCTCGCAGTTTGTGTGTGTGGATATACATATCTACACACACACAGAGTTTCTACATTAAATCTTTTAAAATGCATTTTTAAACAAAATAGTGTCACACGATGTGTTCGAACAGGTGGATTGGGAAATCAGGGACTGTGATGCTGAATTTAGTAATAAGTGCTGAAAGTGCTACTCAGCTGTGCGAACAGATTTGCTTGCTCTCAAAGTGTCACAGCATGTCTTTTGAAAGCCACCAGAATGTGAAAAAGGACACCAAAACACGCTGACAAAATATTTTCTTGATTAAATAAATATGGACATTGTGGAAATTTTTACACACTGCTTCTAGTGGGCTAAAGTTTAGGAAATTCAATCACAGATCTGAACCATTAAGCCAAGCATTGTATAAATACCTACCAAAAGTAGAAGCTCATCTATAAATGTGAAGGGCACTGAATGAAATAGTCTGTGTTTGATATGACAGATTTTGAAGTTTGTGGAAATGCCCCTGTTGGGCACCTGAAGTCCCTTCAAGAACAGACTGTTAATTGAGTATGCTTTTATTTTAATCCTTTGTATCCCATGAAAGACCATTCTCTAAAATTCAGTATACACGTATTTCAGTACAGGATTTGGTTTTGATTCACTTGCACTGACACACTGAGGGAAAAAGCTTGCTGTACACTGTCCTGATTTATGGTACCTCCTTTGTTTTTTAATTGGAGAGAATGTAACAGATGTCAACACAAGCTGAGGAGCTGGTATGAACAAAAACCCCCACTGTCCTATTCTTACCTCTTGGCCATTTTGGAATTGCTATAAACAGATTGACCTAAACGCAGCTGTGGTTTGAAGCAACATGTGCAGAGCAGTTGTTAGCTTTACAATGTAGTATGACACACTGCAGTACACCCTAACCTTCCAGATTTTACTCAGGTTCCTTCTTCACATATATGCTCTCCTGATACAATCTGCTACTGTCTGCTAAATCACACAGCATAGCCCACACCTTTTACTGAATATATTCAAGCAGGACAGTTGTTGAGAGAAAGGTATCAGAAAGAAATGAAGTTTGTTACCTCAGGGGACAGCCTAAGGTGTTTATTAGCAATTTAAGACAAAAATATTGTATATTGCATTACTGCTATTGGTGACTATTGGCAGTCAAATGTTCACGTTCCAAGAAAATGGTAAAGACACAGCCCTGACGAACCACACTGCAAATGAATAATCATGAAATCATGAGACCAACTTATCAAAAATTAACCTGAACAAGAATCTGGTCTGTGTTTTTAAGACTACCTGTTTGACATAGTTTTGTGATCTTTAGCCTGTAAGCTGACCTATCTGTTCCTCAGTTTCTTGAGTGGTAGAAAAGTTAAAGCTGCAGCAGGGAAATATTAGGGATTATTTGTAATTCTCAATTACACATGAAAATGTTTTCTTCCATTTACATTTTCTCTTTAAAATTTTCAGAGTTTTCACTGCTTTATTTTCACTAAGGCTCCTGTCTGGCAAAATCAGAGGAATGTAGATCATGCTTAAACTTAAGCCTGAACTGCTACGGAGGACCAGCAATGAAACCACACCATTTATAGAAAGTCTTTAGGTAATTCATACTGCAAAACAGGCTTCTTAGTATTTTGCAAGTAATTTCCAGTGCAGAACCTAGCTATGCAAACCACCACCCCACACCATAAACAAACAAATAAGCAAACTAGGTACAATCTCTGACCTGAGGAAACACAGCAAAGACTGCAGACTGATCACTTAAAAGCACTCTGCATAGTAAGCTTTGGAAATTATATGGTAGGCTTGTAGAGATTTACACTACCTCTGAATGAAAAAGCACAGAAAGACCTTATTTTTCTATGTTCAATACTGCATCAAAATTTTGTCACAGAAGCTCTAAAATAAAACGCATGAGATGTTAGAACTTCACCTCAAACAGTACAAATTCACTTGCTGCAAAATCTACAAAGGGAAAAACAAGAAAAGGAAGTGGAGAACATTAGGCCTGATAGCAGAATAGAGGTACCCATCTTGAAGCAAAAATTACTGTGGCAAACAGATTAGTCAAAGGTGGCTCTCCTCTCTCCTTTGTATTTTCATCAGAGAGATGACATCCAGTACTCACCGAGATTCGGCTGAGACATTGCCATAGATCTCTGTGGTACTGGTGTGGAAGCAGCTGCAGGATGTTGGCTCATGTGATTCAGTGGTTGGTTCATAGTTTTTCGAGGATCTTGCCATGTTGTAATTTTTTCTATGTGACTGAGAAAGAAAAGATAAAACACAATATTAACACAAAATATCCAAGTATATTATACACATGGTTAGCAATAATGTCATCAAAATTCCATTTGCTTTTCTCATCCCACATTTTTCTACCCTCCTCATCTCACCCTAACCCATTTGAAATTATCTATCATCTTGTCATTTATTTTTTCTTGATCTTCTGCCCCTGCTATTCTAACTTTTATGCAACACTGCTGAATAATTACTTTTACTTGAACAACTGGTGAATTCTATGACAATATTGAAAATCTGTAATACATGCACATCTTCAAAATTATTTAATTTTACAAAAGTTATTTACTCTTATCCTACCAGTCTTTTTCTACACACTCAAATATATGACTGTTCTTCACTCAGCAATGTAACATCATTCTGCTGAGTTCTGAAAAGACAAGTGTTTGTCTTGCCAAATCCAGCTGCTTTGTTCCTTACCACACCATGGAAACTAGTCTGTCTCTATGCCTCCAAGGATATCAGAATATATGCTCATTACAAAAAGGGACAGATTATGTCCTCCTGACTTATGTGTCATCACCAATTTCTCTGTAAAGGCACTACCAGTTTTTATTGCAATGTAGGTCAACGACGTATCTACTGCTCTAGTATGTAAACACTCGTGTACCTGTATTACCCTGAAAACAACGGAGTAGTGCACAAATCTGCGTCAGATTTTGCAGTGAGGTAACTATAAAGTGTGACCTCTGTACAATATTTTTGCCACAGAATACAGTGGTGAAGGAACTGTGATTTTGTTGCAACTGAAGGTTTTCACTGAATGTATCAGTTTTGAAAGAAACTTACCAGGACAAGGATTTTAAAAGCATCAGCATGTAATTCTATTTTGAAACAAGAAAAGAAAAAGGAACTATCTTAAAGCAATCTATTGTCTGGTATGTATCTAAGGATTACCTGGTTCTGTGTCCAGCTTTCACCCAACTGACTAACTAGGCTCTTGATTACTGGCTGGACTTGCATGGGTTTTCCTCTACTAGTTTTTTGTTAGAAAACTTTACAAGAGGCAAGATTTTAAGAAGAATATTTTAAGAAGGATAAAAATTTAAATATTCTCTGTCTGGAAAATCATTCCAATACACCTTTCGTAAAAGCACAGTCTAACATCATTTTTACTGAACTCATCATTGAGTTCATCTACTGAACTCATCAACTCATCATTGTAACTTTCACCTACATTATTAGCATTGCCATTACTGCTGTGACTACTCCACACTTTCAGACTCAGCTGATCACCAGTACTATTTCACAAGCAAGCTTCCATCTCTTGTGATGTTACCACGTCCAAACTCTTTACAGTAAGTCTCTGGTATTGGCAAAAATAACATGACTTGCTATATGTGGGTCTTGCGCACAGATTCACAGCATTGTAGATATTTAGGAAAGAACACAATAGCAGGAATGCTTGGTAGCAGTCTATGACAGTAACTATGGTTTTTTTTTGTCTTGCACTTTTAATACAGCATCATTGGGTTTACTGAAACTGTAAAAAATTTCAAATCATATCGGGCTTAGGTAACAGAAGTCATTAAAAATATTCTTCAGTAATAGAGTTTATATAGTGCTGACAGTAAACATTATCATCAGCCCAGCAAAATCTTGTCCAATTAATGACTTTGAAAAAAACTTCTTAAGAACAGTACTATGTTAAAATTATCCTCAATATATTTTAAAAGCCAAACAGTAATTACTCTTTCAGAAACACATTTGGCATAAACACTTCCTGTTGAAACACCTGATTCCTGATCACTGAATTAGGATGAAATGAGCTGTAGTTCTGTGAAGAAGCTTCTTTCCACATTGTACCATGCGATAGTTCTCCATCCCTTTCTTGTTTTAAAGTATGCCTGCTTAAAATGTCCTGCCTACAAAGGATTACAAAGAGCAGCTGTGCCATTTATTCTCCTTGGAGTTACGTGTCTTTTCTTGATTACTGACATAGTGAGGCAGTCAGCACTAATCCAAGGCAGTGAGCATTAAGTCAGCACAAAACATGAAGAAACACATAATCCAGAATCAATAAACGAAGGTGTATTGTGTAAATTAGCACCTTTCTAGGATGTAACTTTACTGCCTTGCAGATTTCCTCCTATTTCATTTGAAATAAGACCTGTAAATTTAAAATATTCAATCAAGTTTTAATAAATTCATAAAGCTTCTTCTCACATAAAACTGCTTATAAGAAAAGATAAAAACGTTCTGCAAATTGCTATGCAAAGCAACCAGTCAAGAAACCGTACCTGAAAACTAATATGCTTTTGTTCAAAACCCCTTTTATCCTTTTTATAGAGAAAACAATCTGTACTTCAATTATACATGTGAGAAGCAGGGCAATGACAACCATTCAGCAATGCTTTTTAACTTACAGAACTGAAAAATTGACCAAAAAGCCTAAGGATCATAGATCTTAAAGAATCCAACTGCAGTTAAAACAAAACAAAAAACAAATCACACCAAAATAAATTAAAAAAACCACAACACACTGGAATTTTCTTTGTAAGCCTGGTAACTTCTCAGCAGCCACAGCCAGGATTCACGAGTGGCCTTGCTTACCCTTCTTGGTGTCATCCTGGCAGCATACAAACATACCTTCTTCATTAAAAAACGTGCTGACAGAGCATCTGAAACAGAACCCTCGAACACGGCATTAACACTATGATTCAAGATCAAGTGATAGTTGGTTGTTACTAGAATTTATTACTATGACCACTAAACTGATTTGGTTTTATCCAGTTATTAAAGAAAAGACTGTTAAACATTAGACAAAGCTTATTTAACATCTTAATATAGTGGAATTGAAACCCCAACAATTCCCTAAAATCAGACAGACTCTAAAATAAAGGGCTTGGTTTCAGGCCAGAGAAGCCTCCTCCCAGCCCGTTTCCATTGTTTATGTAAAACCCTATGCCCCCACTCCCTTTACGCCTTTATTTCTGCATAGGTATTGAAAAGGTTACGTTAAACCTTTGCAGAACGCAGTACTGGTTCATTCCACTTGGAATGTACTGGATTTATATTGGGATAACAGATTTTGGCCCAGTATCTTTTTATTTATACAGGAGAATAAAAGAAAATGTAGCAGTGTCAGAAATTAGCCTTTTTTAGATTCTTACAGCCTCCTGGGCATCAGAACTGACAAAGTTCAATTCAGAACAGCCTCTTTTTTTCTTAAAGGCCAACAGGTGAAACATTAAACATTACAGGTGGATTTCAAACACTAAAATACAGAATACTGTCCTAAAATTCATGACCTTCATCATTAAAACCAATTAAATGGCATTTACCGGTCTACAACCAAATGGCAGGCAGGTGGGCTCCCATCCCTGACCCCATTACGTTTGGTAATGCATAGGGTATTGAGCAGCCAGATCAGAGTCAGTCGCCAGGAGCAGGCATAAGAGCAGGATTTAGCTCTGGACTGTCCATAGGACTAGGATTTTTTAAAAAGCAAATTACAATACAGTCCAGTGATAGAGTGAGTTGCACTGAAGCTGTGCTTTCATGACTGGCTGAGGACAAGCCAAGTCCATGCTGCTGCTGAGAGGGGAAGTCTCATATCCCTAGCCCACACGTTCTCATCCCTTCTCTTGGACTGACAGCAGTAATCCTGCAGTTGTGCTGTCCACCAGATCAGGCTAAGCAAGCCCTTGTGGCTAATACTAATTTCTTATTTTTTCTGTTTTGCTGATTCTGTTGTTGCTGCACTATCATCCAACCAGCTGTACAGTTGCATGAGGAAGGAAAAGTCGATTTGGAGCCTCAGTGGTAGAACAGCAGCATTTCTGATTGTGAAATCACACCCTTTTACCACTGTTTCTTTCAACCCCAGGAAAAAATAATTTTGCTCATATGTGTGAAGTTTCATTGTAATGCAGACTATTTATTCAGCTCTGAAATGTGTATCTGTACAGAAGGAAGAAAAACACTATGGAGAAATCCCCTTTTAAATATCCTTGTCTGGGATTGTATCAATCCATCTGTTCCTTGTTTTATTATTTCCAGAACTACTTTTTTTTCCCCCCCCCCCAGAAGGATTTTCTTCTTGGCATACATCACAGCCTACAACGAGACAGAAAACAAAGCTTCAGACAAAAAGTAACATGGGTGAGAAATCTTGCCTGCACTGTTAAACTGTAGTACATGGGCGACCCACTTGGAAGACAGTAAAATTTTTACTTCTCCCAGCATCTGAGCTTTACACTGGTACTGGACAAAGACTAAGCATTTAATTTCCAGGATCACAGAGATAACGAGGTATCACTGTGTTACACCCCTGGTCTAACTGCTGCCTAAGGCACTGACTTGTACACTAGTTTTACCTGCTTTATCAATGGAATTATATGGTTATAAATCACTTCACACACGTAATTCTGGTGTAGTAGCATCTATACAGAAAGATAACCCATTACACTACATCTATCTAAATTAATACTTAATAAATACCATAAAAATGTCTTCACTCAGTCCTAACAGTTATATTCTGTTTCTTTAAGTGGTAAGAAGTTTCCACTTCCCTTAAGAAAAAAGCATCTTTCTATTACCACCAGTTTATGCTTTTAATTTTTGCAGTTCCCTGCAAATGATAACATTTTCAAAAGTCTTTCATAAAATAGCTCAAAAGTTATGCAAATAATGTTATTTAATTTCACTTATAATTTTTGCTTTTCTTTTTCCCCTAAAAGGGGGAGAAGAAAATAGGAGATGGAACAGTAACATGATTTTTCTTTATAAATGTATACAAATAAAAAGTGCTGATCACATTTAAATATACTTTCTGTAACAAGTATTACTATACTGATTGCTCAACCAAAAATGAAGCTGAAACTCAATGTCGAACAATTCTGATAAATGCTAACTTTGTGAGTGCTCTAAATCGCTAATTATTTGCTCTTTTATTATTAATATATTTTACTATTATTATATATATTTTTATTACCTCTTACTGCATGACATTTTCTGTTCATCATCTACACACATTATCTAAAGAGACAGTCTAAGAAGAGTTTGGGAGAGAATTAGTGAAACAGTTCTTAGCTGTAGATTTTGAAGATAACTGCCTCCATTACATGTGTATGAATCCAAAGAGGAGGACCCTCAAACTTAAAAGATACCTTGCCTAATCTATAATATTGAAGATTCACTATGAAGTAGAAACTGCTATGACAGAATGTAACGAACTGTTAAGACTGGTTTTTATAAGATTCTTATTTCAGGAATATTCAAACACATGATAAAGTAGCTCCAAAATACATGTTCAAATTCTTACTTTCAAGTTTTTCAGAAACAATCTTTGCATTTTTTATTATTGTAAATTCCAGTACCAAAGCAGGCCTTTTCTCAACAAGGTCTTCATTTGCAAATAAGCAGGGTAGGAAAGAGACATTAATTTTAAGTCCTATTCCTGCATCACAGATGAGACTGACGGGGGGGGTCTTCATAGACAAACAAGAAGTTTCAGTGTTCCCACTGAAATCAGGGAAAGTTAAGTAGTTCCAACTCAAATGAGATACACCCAAGTTTCTGTCAAACACGACACAGAACATGCCACTACAAACACCACCCCAATCATGGCATTCACATCCAGTAAGTCCTATCAGTACGTGGTAAACTGTATCATAACAGTGGCCCCTCATCAGAGGGGGATTAAAGCAAAGCTCGGATCTAAACAACTCAGTTATTTTACTAGGACTTTTTCATTGTGCTCCAACTGTTCTACCTCAGGCTTATGTGAAATGGTTCCTGTTTGGATCTCTGCTTCCCACTCTGAAATACCAACGTTCTTCAGAATTTGTGCTACTGCAGGATACTGCACTTTTTAACTGCCAGGCTTTAATCCCCGACTTCCACTGCACCCTTGCCAACACAGCTCAGTTAGCTTAAACTAGCAAGCAGCAACATGAAGCGTACTAATTCTTTCTGCTTGTATTAACTCCAACAACAAACATATCTCAGCGGGTTCTATTTTCAGACTTTTTTTTTCTTGTATTAGGAAATTCAGACCTACTAATCTAAAAAGGTTGAAGGGGAATTGAGGAGAAAGGATCGATTCAAAGTACATTATTCTGTAAGCAAGCTCTCACCTGAAATAACACAAACTTAAGAGTTTGGCTAATGCTGTAGTATTCATATGGGTCCCTTTGTCAGGGCTTTGTCACACTGACTGAGAGACTGGATTTTGTAACTGAGCCACATCAAAGTAAAGCTGCTTCAGGGGAAGTGGGAAACTGATGACTCATCAGCACCACCAGCCCTCATGCTCTGACTCATGAACGGCTCCAAACAGGCCCATGGCTCAGGCTGCTGGAGCATGGCCAGCCATCCGCTTCCGGCTACCCAACCATGGCTCAACATTGGGAAATCTGTTTACCTCTCTGCAAGCAGAGCCAAGTCATTGCCCAACCTCTTCTCTCTGTCTCTCTGTTCCTTGTAAACAAAAAAGGGACAAAAAGGAAGCTTGTCTCAAGTAAGAGTCCACTCGCAGCGCTGTGACACTATGTGATGTGGCAGATACACTTTTATACAGATGGAAAATCTTTTAAATTTAAGAAAATTCCCTTGGGCCCACAACATCCCAGTCTATTGTGTAAGCTTGGTCATGGTACTGCAGCGTAATTTCTGGTAAAACTACAGGCAGAGCCAAGCCATACAGTATTACAGTAACCATTATACAGGATCTAGCAGCGAAAGAGAAACTGTGTGTAAGCTTTCAGTGCCTTAGAAACTTACTTTAAAACATGCTGCTATAAAACCTAAAAAAATCTATTGACGCATACACCAGAGATGCTCCCAGTAACGACAGGAAGAGCTTCCCCCTCCTGCCCTGCCGCTGGCTTCAGCCACACACTCAGACAGGGCTCCCTATCACAGGGCAAAGTGGGTTTTCTCCCCTGAGCAGGGGCTAGTAATTTTGGCCCCCCTCTCTGATCCTGATGGAAACCACCATTGGTACAAGTCAGGTGACCCAGGATTCCTGAGACACCACAACCCACATGAGCAGCCAACCTTCACTGTCACCACCAGTTCAGCATGGCCCTAGGACAGCCTGAAGACAGTGGAAATAACGAAATAAAATTCACATTCATTTTCATCAACACCTTCCTCTGTGTAGGGGCACCACCCACAAGGGTGCTAAGCATTCAGCCCTTCAAAACATAAAAGGTTCAGCAGAGTTTAAAGTTATTGCCTGCCTTGCGATACACTTCATGGGACCAAACACAACATCACAGTCAGTTCTGCACCTTGCTCATTCCCACCTTCTGCTACCTCCTCAGTTCAGCTGGTACCACTGGTTTAGGCCATGGACAGCAACTCAAATCAGCAAAGTCATCCAGACTGAAAAGAGACCTAATAATTATTAATAAAATGGATCAACTTAGCACAAATTAAGGGCTGCTACAAAAATTACAGTGAGTAACTGGTCAAGGCAGGAACTCTTCACACATTTCCCTGCGGGCTGTCACACTGGGGTAGATAAAATATCAGCTTTCCAGAGATAAAGACCTTCAGCAGAGACCTGCATGCCACTTCCTCCCCAACAGCTATTCTGACTGCAGAGCTCGCTATCCCTGGAGAGTCATCCCCGCACTTCCAATGCCATTTGCTGCTTCCACCCTTCAGCTGTGCTACAGTTTTGTGGAGCTGCACTATAATCCAGGTTCACAAAGTCAAGTGGGTTAGAAAGAACCCTGTATAAGGAGGTAACTGTAAGCTCAAGCAGTTGCATTTGCTACCCTTTACACACACGAAGTCCCCTCACCTACTTTTCAGCAACTATCTTTTATAATCTAATAGGGTGACTTACAGCAGAGATGAAAGAAACCTGTACTATTACCATTACTGTTGTTTCCTTTACAAGACGAGCCATGGCCTGTTCAGTATACTGCAACCCCTCATACCTTCAGGCACTTGCTTGTTGCCCAAAAGGAGCTTAGAGGACTAACCTCACAACACAACAGGCAATTGCTAAATAGAACTGCATTTGTATTTACTCCTGAATTCACAGGAACCTGTTTCTGTGTAAAAAGGAATCAAGAGTAAACTATTTCCAATTATTTTATAAATTAAATTTATTTAAAAACTTCAGTCTAATTCAAATATTCAACAACTGATGGTCTGGGAAAAGATTCATATGGTACATTCACATTAAAAAAAATTAATAGTATCAAGAGCAAATCAAGACTTCATCTTGCATACACCAACTGAGAAGTAACGTGCATTATCATACTCATTAATTACAGCGGTACCTACTAGCCACACCTTCACTTGCACCAAACAATAAATGCCAATTGTTTACTGTACTCATCAGCCATGGTTCATATATCTCTAAAAAAACTTGTCAACTCCCGGAAGGTAGACAGCAACCCACCACTAAGACAGTCCCTCATTTCCTCTCCTATGGAAGAGTATTCAAATAGAGTAGCTTGCTTTTATCCTTCCCAGTACCTTTTATACAACAGTATCTTTTACCACATCAGCTGCATCTGCAAACAGGTCACTGGTTTTACATTCTCTACGGCTCTGCCTTGTGAGTTCCCTCAGAATTCTTAAATGTTCTTAAATGTTTTCTCCTTTGCTCTACTTTTAAACTTATTTCACACTCTAGTCCCTTTCACTAGGGTTTGACTTCACAACTGCACCAAATCAGCTTTAGATGGCATTTAGTGCAGATTGTTTTAAAGATCCTGCCTACTAAAAGGGAAACAGTCAAACAGATGAGGGAGTTTGGTGAGCTGTGCAGTAGACTGGAGGGAAAGGAAACAGACTTACCAAGAAGCAGAAATAAACAAACAAACAAAAATCTCAGCTTCCTGATAATTTACTTCAAAAAGGTTAAAAAAAAGCAGCATCTCTTGTATTCTCAGTGGTGAGAATGAAGATCCTTTTTCTTTGACTATAAACTCTGGGTAGCTTTTCACAACCGTTGTTGTATTTGAGCGAGTTGGGGAACAGTTGATCCAGGTTGTTCACAGATAATGAGTTTGGAAGAGTCTCGTTTGGTTTTCACTTACTGTTAGAGAACATCAGATACATAAGTACGTTTCTAGTTCCAAAACTGTTTTGACATAAAAGCGATTTACAATAAATTTTCTTTCTGCTCCCTGGGTTTTACTAAATGTTGAGTATTTCAAAAAATACTTCTTCCAGGCTTCATGCAGTGTAAATTTTAGAGCCTTTTTTTCTAAATATGGTGCTGTTAAACATACTTTAAAAGTTTGTTTTCAACCTACAGTTCAAGTGAAATTTGTTTTTAGCCATGCGATTTTTTCACTTCAGTTACTCCTTGCCAGGTGGAGTTACATAGTAATAAAAAAGAAAGTGTAAAGGTACCCAAATTAACTCAGTCATTTCTCACAGTAATGTAGACAGAATCAGGGATCAACATTTTGAAAAGCCGATCTACTCATTCTACCGGTTAAAACTACATAGTACTTTGAGATTTTCAAATGTTAAATTAATTAGCTGGAGTATGAAGTCATGATTTTTTTAAATGTATTTCTTGAGAACTGCTTCACTAGCCTCACAATCTTGTTAATTGGTAAAAGGCTAGTATCATCAACAACTTAAAAATCTTAGCTCTGTTCTTTGTGGCCTTCATGTCTTGCAGTCACACGTGAGCAAAACTTAAGACATGAATCAAATGGAAATTATTTTTAGCTTTAGAAACAATTACCCTATGTGCACATGTCCAATTCCCACAGAAATTAATGGAATTTATGTGTATATATACACAATATACTTATCGTACTGTGCTAAAAAAAATAATAGCATAAAGGTCTTTCACTATACTGGATTTTGACATCATGCAAGTGAATAATAAGCACTGAAGCAAATATCAAAGAACTAATATCCTTTGTCATTAAACAGGGAATTCAGAAACCATCACCAGAATTTGAAGAAATAAAATCTACTTAGTACAGTCTTAATTTATGAAAAAAACATTAAGTTACAGGATTCCAATTCACCCCCAAAAACACATATGAAGTGACTTTCAGAAGTACGACTTTAACCCTCCAAGGTAAATGGAAAAAAAAAGTACACAAATACTGAGTCCCATGTAACAATTAGGATGAAAAAAAATTACTGTGCATATGGAAGTATATTTTTTTTCCTTATGAAAACTTTTGATCTCATTTCCCTCACACACTTCAAAATGCTTTCCAGGCCTAGTCTGTTCCTAGGAAGCTTCAAAAGGAAAAGGGTGAGATGCACTGTTAACAGAAAAATTAAAATATTGTTTGGGGTAAAAAATTAACTCACAAATCAGTATTTTTAAATGCTTACCAACAGCAGTTACATTATCAGTGTGTTTAGAAACCTCCAAACCCACTGTTCACTACAGAAACACCAACAGCTCCCTAAGGATCGCAGCAGCGGGCCTGCTATAATACCACCATGAATGCCTTGTCTTAAGGTGGTTAGTTTGATCAAGGGTTGGGCCAGGAATCTCTGAAGGGGGTGAAGAGGATTAAGGAAGTTCTATAAGTAAGCGATATTTTACAGCAGCTTATGGCAGCTGTTGGAACTGGTGGGAGGACTGCCTGGGGGGTGCCACAACAGCTAGCAAAATTCTTCCTCACCAGACCATACGCCGCCTGTCACCCTCAGCACTGTCCCTGCCCCTCGTCTTACCAAGGTCACCTCATACTAACAACCGTTGGTTCTACAGACCTGGGGACACACTTCACTTATTGCCGTCATCTTTCTCATACTGAAAGGAGGAAGAATTAACTGCTCATTTTAAAAAGTAAGAAACATTTTGGATCATATCAGTAATAAAACTGTACATATACTATGTGCTTCCTTGGAAATTAAAAGGGAATTTGTGAATGCTTCTTTGTAAGAATCCTCCATTAAGCACTCTTTAATTTTTAAGAAAATACTGATGGGGTAATTAATTCTCAATCTCAAGTAGCTTTAGTTTTATAAGATGAACCTTTAGTATTGGATATAGAATCACAAAATGGTTTGGGTTGAAAGGGACCTTTTAAAAGACAATCTAGTTCAACCACTCTGCAGTGAGTGGGGACCTCTTCAAGCACATGATGTTGCCCACAGTCCGTTCAGCCTGACCTTGAATTTATTGTAATTGATACTATAAAAATAATCTATATTTCTTTGGAAAAAGTCTATTCTGTCTTCTCCATGGTCATTATACACACAAAAGAAGGGCAGAACACAGTTCAGTACCTGGATGAGAATACACTGTTCCGTCTGTAGCAAACAGTTGGATTCCTCTTCCTTTGCCATGCTTCTTTACCCCTTCTCTCACCATGGACTGGAAAATGTCAAGAACCAAGTTCTGCTCCTCATCACAACATGAAAAGGCTTTATAGAAACTACAGTACCATGTCCTAATATCATGCACCCACTCATGCATTTGATAACTCATTAAGTAGACTGCAACAGTCCTCACAACATGGGAACTATCTTCCCAACATGTAAGAGACTGTCTTGTTTCTTCTCTTAAAAACATAAAGCTTGGAGTTCATACAATAAATTCAGTACAACAGCCCAATTTTTATGGCATGTCACTTTACAGCTCTGCTAAAAGGCAAACTTAAGTGGAAATGGGACTGAGTTAAATTATGATCTGAATCACATCCTGTTAAAGACAATGAGCTTCAGTCTGGCATGAGCCCACACAGAACATGTTTGGAGAAAAATCTTGATTGACATAGACAGTTTACATGCCAGACTGTGCAGACAAAGCATCAATTTCATTAGGTTTGCAGTTGTCTTAGTCTTTTCTTTCAGCTTATGTTTACATTACACACACACAAAAAGGAATGTGAAAAGTTTAATACAATGAACCAAAATAACACACTCTGTATTAGCTTCTTTTGGTCCTCTCATGGTTGTATATTGTGATACTGTTGTTAATTATATACTCACATACTATTTTTCCAGAGAGGGCCTGCTTTACCTACTAAGTGTATTTGACTATCCAAAGGTGAAGTCACCGATGTGCTATTATGCATTTTCTTTATGTAGCACGCAGCTTCATCCTGTATTTACTGCAAAATTCTGAAACTCCAGTTCATGACAGATGTAATAACCTATCTTTGAAAAATAACAAGTAAATCATCACAGTGCAACTTCAGAGATTTCCATTCAGTTTTGCAAGGCTCTCCCCGTTTTACAGATCAGGAGTTCAACATATTTTGAAGTACCCAGTAATTTCAGGTAGCACATTGAAACATCTAAGCCCTCACCTCACAAAACAGGTATCGCGCTTGTGTTCAAAGCACAGCCTCCGGTGACTTCAGCTATCACTGTGCCTGGCTTATTCAGAAATCACAGAGTGGGGGGCCGAATTAGTGTAGGTTGGTGGGGGGTTCTTTCTTTCAAACACATACACCCTTTCATGCAGTTAAATGGAGACAAAAATCCATTTTCATAAAGCGAGCACTAAAACAGATGAACACAAGATAAAGTAGAGCCTTTCTTTAGGCTATCTTGTACAGATACAGTAATTTACAAAAATATTTTCAGCAAATACTGGGTAAAAATGGCATTCCCCACAGACAACATTTATCACATCCTTCTCTTGCAGCTTTATCACCTGAAACAACCACATGAAAAGTGAATACTATGTGCAGAACAAGCATTTCTCCATTAGTCTGACATTTTCCAACATCATATGATGAAAAGTAGATAGGTCTGGTTCTCTTTGAGGTACTCAAAGGAGAATGCTTTTACCTTCTCTCCCATATACACAAGTGGAATGTGGATTTATTTTTAGATGAGTATCATCTCCTCTAAGAAGATATGTGAGAAAGAACAAGTTCTTTTTAAAAAAACACAGTGATGGTACTACACAAGAACCTAGACAGGATGAGTTAAGACTACTGGTGTATTATGACTGGCTAAGTACAGACACAGAGTATCTGTCTGGCACTGGCCTGCATCCAGGGTCACACTGCAGGCATATGGTACAGAGTGCTGGTAAACTTGACAAATAGGTTAAGATTCTCCTTTCATGGCACAATACTTTGAGGTAGGAGAGTCAGATAGTTACAGTGTGTTTCCTGCTATTTAGCACAGGTGACTTGACTAACATATTGATGCTCCTTGACGTTTCCAAGCCTCTGGGACACTTGGGCTGTTGCAAATAAAACAACATATAGATTTAAAGTCTGTTCTATTTTTCTGTGGTTCTAAATTACAAATAACACATAAGGCAGTTTTAAGGTCACAATCCCTTCTCGGCAGATTACATTAAAAAAAAACAAACATAAGCAGGTAGCCTACACTTGGCTAACAGTATCCCTCTGGTTTCATGGCCACAGCACTGCAGAAAGGGGTGGTCTACCAGGCATGGCACTCTCATCACCTCCTTTGTGTCAGTTCCGAGAGCCATGTGGTGGCAAGGTGAAATGAATGAATGCTGGTCAACTTGTTGAACCTATAGAAATAAACCTTGCTGACTATTTCAGTTATATTAACAGAATGATCTGACTGACCCTGCCAGCCCCATGACTGCTAGTCAAAACAAAACCAAGAAAAAGGGTTGGAAATACAAAGGCAGGGCCAGGCCACTCCTTGCAGCAGTGCCCTGCAGCCAGAACTGCTTAAATTGTGTGATGGCTGGGTTAGCTTCAGTCTATTTCATACTCAGTTGTGGTCTAGTGATTCCTGACAGACGCGGGAAGAATGGGAAAGATGAATGGAAATCTACAGTGATATTTTCATTTTATACCAAAAATAGACAAACACATGCTTTACTTCATTTTTAGTATGAAGAACTTTTACAGCTTTCCTCTTTTAAATGGAAGATATTTGCCTATTCTTAGGGCACTCTCAAAGCACTCACTGGCAGTCAAGAGTGTTGCTAGTCCACGCTTACAGCTGCTGCAAAGCACTGTGGGTGGCCCCTATTGATATCCTTGAAACAACTGGTGGTAGGCAGCCAGAACAGCTGCTTAACACTATTTTCTAGCTTCAGCATTTTAATTATCTGCTGACATTATTCACTGCTAGTCAGGAAAGCAAAAAAGTTTGCCTTACTCAAAAGCAAAATGTTAGTAATATTTTGCAAAAGGTCATGTGCACAGTATATACATATGAAGAGAAAATATTTATGAGGTGCAAGAGCTTAAAGCTGCATGCTATTGATGTCATTTACACTGTTCAGCAGCTGGAAGGAATAAGATTTTATCACTCATTATATCACTAGAAGCGGACAAACATAAAACCCAGTATCTCTCAATCACTTCTCCCTTGGAAGCCCAGAAATTAATCACTAACATTCAATAGCTCAACTATTCATTACTGTAGTAGGTTCAAGTGACCATCTACAGTATTTCAACCTGCAGGTTTAGCTAATAAAATTCATGGCACTTGCTTTTTTCAAATGCCGATAATGTTTCATGAAAATTTCATGAAGCTGTAACAAGGAGACACAATGTAATTATTAAAGTGATTGAACCACAGACTTTGTTCTCCTACTGCACGTTCATCAAAATTTCTAAATCTTGAAGCTGGAACATTGCAGAAGTATTTGAATATTTATTATCCTAAGTACTAATTAAAATAACTTCCTTGGTAAAAACGGTTGCCCTTTTGCTGAATTAGTTTCAGCATTATTTGCTACTGTGAAGAGAACTTTAAGAATGTCCTGCTAAGCTTCCCTGTAACTGACTGATTCCATTGTTGGTATACACTGAGGACTCAAAAAACATTAAACTAGTTATACAAATGGAAACAAAACACCCTTTGAGTTCTATTGATAACTTAACCTTTAGAATTTGGATGAAATCCCAATTCTTGAAAGGAAAAAAAGGTACTAAATGAAACTATTGTATAGAGAATTCTTATGGGATTTTTTAATGTATACAATAAATAACTGCATTAATGCATTTGTTTACTGGATGAGTGCCTCTAGTACTCATTTAACGAGGCATATTAATGATTCTATTAAAACCACTTTTATTTTATTTGGGGGGGGAAATGTAATAATCTGAAGACAAAGTATTCCTTTGTGAGAGGCACAAGACATTTTCAGATTCATGAAGTTACAGAAATTCTTAAATAGGTTACAGAATGAAAAATAAAATTAACTGTCCCTCAGCTGAGCTAGGGGGCTATAATCAGGTTTTGTTGTGAATGCCTCTATTTACTAATATAAATGCCATGTCAACAGTGCCCATATTTATGAACAATCAGGGTTTACATACATAAAATATAAAATTATGCTGTCTTGTAACAAGAAAGGGAGCAGCAGACAAATCTAATACATATTGTTTTACTACCAAGCTGTCATTTCTAGACAAGCTGATATTATTGTCACACATTCTGCATTCCAGTAAAAATAAATGAACAAACAAGACCAACACACACACCTTTCAACTAAGCAGAATCCCCTTACAGGGAAATAATAAAAATCTTCCCCAGGCAAGAACAGAGAGTAGGACAGACAAGCAACCCAGAACAAAACAGGACATAAAATCCCTAGAAAGTTATAGAAAAATTCTCTTTTAAAGTTGCATCCCACTGCACCGGCCAGAGGCAGAGATATGTATGACGCTGAAGAATATGGTCCCAGAATTCTCTTCTGCAGTCTATATTTTTATTTCATGTTTTGCTTTCTGAGTCTGACAGAAAAATCACCATTAATGTCTCCAGAGTATTGTACATTGTACATGTGCATAAAAAAATGGGGTATTTTTCTAGTACCAGTGCCCTTTTGATCAGAGAATTAATAGGGTTGAACTCATTATCATAAGACAAATTTAAATCTCTGTTTGTGTTTCTCTTTGTAATTTGAAGAATAACTGTCAAGAGCTTCAGATCACTGCAATATATGCAAACACTTTTTTTTAAAAGGTTTTTGCTGCAGAAATAAATTATTTTCTACTCCAAAAGTAGACATATCTGCAATCCTACCTACCTTCTGGTTTTGATAAGATACAGGGACCAGCATTTTGTAAAAAGAAAACAGAATGGTGTTACCACAGCCTCTAGAATTTCTTTCCACAAACGCACAGTAGTTGTTCTTTTTCCTATGACAAGCTGTCTTTTTCCAGTTCTGCTTGGTCAGAGTTTCCAAACAATAACGTGAATCGCCTTGAGCAATATATTTCCCAAACAGCCGATTCTCCTTCACTGCAAGCCAAGCACTCTGGCTCAAAATACGCACATTTGTGCAAAGCAGTTCCTGGTACTGCAACTCTAATTCAGAGATCACTCTCACAACCTCAGTTTTCAGGTCAGTACATTTACTAAGCTCCAAAAAAAGCCAAAAATAGCTTCTGCTCTCTGAACTTTACAGGCAGAAATCTTTGTATTTTAATATGAATGACAATGGCTACAGCACAACAAACATGCATAGCCAAACCAAATACTAAAATATATTTTTTGTTTATCCTCAAAGCCCCAAATCCTTAATTCTTCAGGTCAAAATTTACATCTTGTCAATAATACTAACTAGCTTGCCAAAGTCACTTCAGCAAAAGCATTTTCTGCAAAAATCATGTTTAAAAACAAAGCTTCATTCGTTGTATCACAAATTTAACTATTCAGGTGAATAAAATTACTTTGGATGTATATTTATCCACCACAATAGCAGCTCTGAGGTAGCCAGAATTATTTTAAATTTCAAGTCCCTCAAATCTCTCAGTGTTTTACAATGTATTTTTTGTCACTGGAAAATTGTCAGGAACAACTTTGTGACTGTTCACTGTAAATGCTGAAATTTTATTAACTTGCCAGCGATGCAACGCACCACACTTATTTTGCAGATTTATTTAATGAAAGAAGCACACACTGAAAAAAGAGCAACTCACAGTTGCATTAAAAGATCATTTGCTGCCAGTGGAAGCAAATCTTATATTGATTTCACTGGGAGCGATGCTTCTGCAAGGAGTACGGAATCCCTTAAAGGGATAAGAATCTGTGCTTCACACTGCTTATCTAACCACCAAACTCCAGTTTTTGGTCCCTGCTCTCCTTTCAGTGTTATATGGCATAGAGTAAGAAGCATTCTTTCAGACTTATGTGTCTGAAGATACACAAACACTTCTAAATTTCTTTTATAATGTGCAATATGTATGTAAGGAGATGGACACATGGTTACTGGACAGAGTTGCCCAAGCATTTTCACAAGGTTTGAGAAAACTGCTCTCCCGCACTTGTGCCTGCACCAACTAGCCCGCTAGTGAGTAGTAACTACATACAGATGACATTCTTGCAGACAATCATAGCCAAATGGGTGGAGGATCCATACATAGTTGAAAAACAACCAACTAACCAGCTTGCCCCACTCCCAAGCCCAACCCTACAAACCCAAAACTTTTAGATCTCTATCAGAAAGTGGAAAAAAGTTAAGAGTCTGGATGATATGGGTAGAGAAAGAGGGTATTAGGATGCCTTTGACGTTTCCTCTGTAAAATAAATTCAATGGGAGAAAATCTGCTTCATTTAAACTAATACAGAGACACCCGTAAACTTGGAATGGATCAGGCCTTCATCTTACTACTTCTATTTGGACCATTTTTATCACTACTGAGAATACAGTAAGGACAAAAGACAATTCAGGACAAACATAATTTTTAACAGACAGAAGGTAGAACATAATATTGCCCTCTTTGTAAGTCCTCATAAGGTGAGGAAAAGGAAAGCAAGCAACCAAAATCAAGTGATGTATGCTAAAGAAAATGGAGCATAGCTCTTTTCCCTCGGATTAAGAAAAAATCCATTAGGATTCCTCATATTCAAAACACTCTCAGGACCTGAAGAAACATCTCATGGACTCTATGAAAATCATTACAAAAACCTGTCTCTCAGTAACACCTTCTCTAGTATTCCATGTAACTCATTTAGAGGGCTCCCTCAGAACACTGGAAAATTTCAAAGGGTTCAATCTCTTATGAGGTATATGCACACACAAGAAAAATCCCAGCACTTCTTCCAGTGAATTCACTCACAGGAAGCAAATTAAAACTGGTCAAATTTCTTATAGCATCCGTGAGTTTACATGTTTTTATTATCACCTTGCTTTTGATTTTGAAGGCCACCTTACAATATATTAAAAAAAAGGTTTAATATAGTTCTTTTCACAGTCATCACTGGTTATCCACTGCCTTCTGCTCACACAACTCATGGGTTTTGTGCTGTGAGGTCCCCAGTATCTCACTCCACTAGACAAAAATGGGATCAGGTTATAAATAACTTTTTAAGGAGCTTCTTAAAAAGCTTTCACTCCCAAAACTCTGGTTAGAGTCCTTCAGAAAGTTTTAGTACACAAAGGTCAGGAGGTGTCCTATTTCAATCATATTTTTTTTTCTTCATTATTCATGGTAGAGGTGATTAGCTAGCATATGAATTTTTCTTGGACCCTATTTCTACCTTCCATATGATAAGCTGATTAGTTCCCATGGAAGAAAAGGCAATACAAATAACCATTCTAATCGCTAGAGTTCAGAAAGTTGGCCTTCTACAATCTCGAACTACTGTGTACCCAGGAAATCCTGCCAGACAGTCACTGTTTGCAAATGGTTGGGAAATGCGATCATTTGCCATGAAAAACAGATGAAAAGCAGGATCTGGTTAAAAGACCAAGCCTTTGCTCAAACAAAACCTTTCCAAAATAAAGAAACAATGTCTGGTAGCTGACAGTTGACCTCAGTTGAGAAAGTGTGACAGTTTTACATTGGTGCTCACTGTACGTAATTTGAGAACTTTAAACTGAGGCCAGAATTTCAAAAAATACTTAGCTGAACATAAGGAATTGTTGTCAATTCTGACACTGTAGTAATACAACAGTCAAACTTAGTCCATTTGAAAGGAAATATGCCTTTTTAAAATTTAAGTACAAACGTGGACAAGCAACACTTCCCTTAAGCTGAAAATAATGTATAAAAACATCAGACTTGTAACAACATAGGTGCATGTCACATATTTGCAACAGGGTGCACTGTTCAATTAGAAGTAAAAGTGCATGCTTTTTTGAGGATTACTGGTACAAGTATGAGAAGTTGCGTACGTTTCAAAGAAATATACTATGCTGTATTTAAAAGGAATAAACATATATTTAAAAGGAATAATTCAAGTTACATTGAAGCAGCACGTATTAACCACATTATTAGCAGTTTAGATGCAGACCCTGAACTTATTTAGTAATGAAGAAGAGAGCAACTGATTAGGTAATGTTTAACCTATGCATTAAACCTGGCTAACAAATATGATTTTAGGGTGAGGGGAAGAGGAAGAGGCTTGCTATCCTCAGAAAAGATGTGACTTTTTTAAATATCAGAATGCTGCACCATAGCTATGAGAAGTGCTGACGCTGATTGGAAAAACATGTAAAAGGCAGTGTCACAGAATGCTGTAAAATTTTCTAATAAACCATTTTAAATCTGGTATCTAAATTCTGGTCTTTGAAATCTAGCAGGAATTAAGTATTTTAGATCAGCTTCTTACCTGGAAAACAGTCTCCCTGTATTTTAGTTGGACTTCTTATTAAATAAATGCAGAATTATTTCATAGAAACGTAGAATATCTTGAGTTGGAATGAACCTATGGGGATCATCAAGTCCAACTCTTGACTCCACACAGGGCAACCTAAAAGTTAAACCAGGTATCTGAGAGTCGCCCAAATGCTTCTTGAACAATAAGGGTCGTGGGGCCATGACTGCTTCCCTGGGAAGCTTATTCCAGTGTATGAACACTATCTCAGTGAAGAGCTTTTTCCTAGTACCCAGTCTGAACCTCCCCTGACACAGCTTTAAGCCACCCCCTTGTGTCCTATCACCAGACACAAGGGAGAATGGATCCGCACCTCCCTCTCTGCTCCCGACACATGAGGAAGCTGAGGATAGCAATGAGATCACCCCTCAGTCTCCTCATCTTCAGGCTGCACAAACCTAGTACCTTAGATGCTCCCCAGAAGTCATGCCCTCTACTCCTACCACCTTTGTTGCCCTCCCGTACAATTTCACATTGTAAATATTGATAGACTATATTTTATTGAGTTTAAAGCCTTAAAGTCCTTTATGGTCTTTAAAAGAAAGGCCAAGAATTTGGAATATCCAAATTCAATTAAATAGTAAATTAAAATAAACCCTTGACCAAAAACAAACTACTAGAAGGCAAAAGAAACTTTGTAAGAATGGACATTCTTATATATAAAAAAAAAATCTTACAGAAGAATGACCTGCAAGGAGCTCTGTCATCTTAATGAAGATTTGTGATGTTTGATTGGCATACTGAGTTCACAGGACAGGAATAAAACAGTCCTATTTAAAAATTTATCTGGTAAAATTTAACCATATGTTGACACTTCCATAATTTACAATTACCTGACTGAGGTAAGAGCAATAATCCTGCATTTTTGTTTTCAGTTCAGCTTCTATCAGCCAAAACAAAATCACAGTGTCTTTTTTCTGTGGGTACAACTGAATTGTGACCAGATGTACACATCAGCTATGTGCCCCTAAAGCCACAACTACAACACTGAAGTCAGAGGGCACTGACATTACTGTCCTTCACACAGACAGCTTTGTTAAGTCATCTTTGTTCTTGTATATAATGAAGGTAGGGCAGGGAATCAAATGGAGCTATTTCTTTGTCTCATCAACCAGCCTCTGCATCAGGGGTCATACCAGACCAAGAGGAGCAGGAGGCCACTTCAACGTCTGGCCATTACCTCCATTAGTGAAACCAGCAGCAGGAATGACAACCTAACAGAAGAGCAGCTCTCTTGTTGAACAACAGGCAGAAAATAAGTAACTTGAGGGGCAGCCTGCAGGCGACTGCCAACTACACCACCAACAAGGAGGGGAAAAAAAGTTTTCAACACTTCACTTTACAATCTACTCTTGTTCCACTCATCTTCTGGGTTCAACTGGCCATACATGCTTCTTTTTTATTTTCCAATGTCACAGTATCTTCCACTACCGAGAATATTATTGTGCTGTTATTTCCATTGAAGTCAGTACTTAGGCTAACTCCTGTTAGACAGACTGCATCATATAATACAATCTTATGTACTTACTTGTTGACATAAAGCACATAAATACAGGCAAGCACAGGAGAGGAACCATAATTGCTCGTTTTTTTCCTCATGGCAACTAATTGCTTTCTGCTGCCACAAACTCCTGATCCAGGGCAAGCGTGAAGCCATCAGTCTTCTCTGGACCTTCCAGATTCATAAGACATGAAGGTCAACAATAACCTGCTACAAGTAACAGCTTAATATTTCTGCATGATTATTGCCCCCCAAAACTTTTCTGTATACTCTGGAAACACTGCAACAGTACTCCGAAAGTATGAACATACTAGACACAGACAAAACCCCCACTCCAAATTGTTTCTGAGGGACATCTTCAAACTAGACAAATGCATGTTTTTCTACCAAAGCTGAACATATAAAGAAAAAACAACCCAAACCAGACTTTTTTTCACATTCAACGTGAAATGAACATTACATGTAACAGTTTCTTCTGGGAACCCCTAGACTTAATGAACATTCTGGAGGTCACACAGTTACAGCGCTTGGCTTTGAAAGACTCACCATTTTGTACCTGTAATTTCCAAGACAGTTTTGTCACTCACAATTAAAAATTCCTAATTTAAGGTAACATTTAAGTACACAGTTGCCTGACTGCACCCACAAATTGGACAGCCAGATTATTAATTCCTTTTTTATTGTACTAGAGACATATTTGGAACCTCAAAGCTGGAGGAAAACTACAGATCCAATCATTGTTTCACAGGCAATTTCTCATATGTAGGAAAAGGGCTGAACAGACCAAAAAGTTTACAAGGCTATCATAAGACTGGCACAGCTCACCAAAGGGCACCACAGAAACTCCAATGAGAAGATAGTATTTCTGTCTTCAGAACAAGTTCAGTAGTGTGCTATAAGTACAGTATGAGAACACACAAAAGGAGATGAAGTAAAGCACTAGTAAAGCAGTTACATGTTTATTAACTGTGAACTTTTCAACCTGTGTAGTGAATGAGTCAACAAGCCAGTGAAATCATATGCAAGAGCATGACTAAAACCAGCTTCAGCTGTCAAAATGAAGATTGCACAGGGAAATAAAAACCGGACCTAATAAAGCAGCACATTTCATATAAAAGAAAATTAGGTTTATGGGCATGGCTACTATAAACATGCATGACAAAGGAGGACGGGGGAAAGATGGGTTGAGAAGTCGTAATTGTTGAGGCACTAAACTGCTTGCAAGCTATACACCTTTCAAGTCCCTCGATCTTTTTTCATGTAGAATGCATGTCTAGCTTCTGTTCCTGAAGTGGTGAGTTGCTAGCCATCCAGCCTGTAAAAAAGGCCAGCAAGCACCTTCACAGTGTAATCAGCTAAAGATCAGGAAGAGTTATTCTCTACACCTTGCAGCAAGGAAAATTAACTTTCAATGAGTTCTGCATGGCCATGACTGCATAACTCATTTACTGCTGTATTTCACAGCAGGTGGTTAGCTTGCTAAATCTACAGAGCACGAAGCAGTAAGCGGACAGGAATCTCCATATGCCCTGCTGAGGTTCATCAGCTTCAAGGGCTGATTCTGGAAGAGGCATCCAACTACAAAACCCCAGCAAGAGAATGGCATCTTTCACAGAAAGAAATACACTTTGAATTTCAGTCCAACCATGCACTTACAGCTCTGTGGTCAGAGAAATAATGGTTATTACCAGAACAGGTGACTTTCACAGATATTCCTAAGGGACATAGCTGTCACAACACATGATGTTCTCTCTGCATCTTGTACAACAGAGGTCCCTTTCTTTCTGGTGACTGTGGTGTACCTAAGAACAAGACTGTGCCATACATACTAACATATGCCTGTTCAATTCATCAAGACTAAACTCACTTCCACAGCCCCACCTGGCATCAGCAGAAAGGGGGAAGGAGAGGAGGAGCCAGGCCAAACTCCTGCAACAAAAAAAACTTTCCCCAGAGCAAGAGCTGAAGAGTATTCCCCAGCAGTCATGGAAATCAATTACCCCCCTATATTATATAACACTGGCTTACTTTTGTCTGTCTGCAAGCAGCTATATGAACAACTTCTGATGAATACTTAACACTCCCTCTTCCATCCTTCTACAAAGCAGAAATCCCTCCAGACAGGGTTCAGCTGTCTCCTCTCAGGTGCCAGATATTGTAGACTTTATTTCAACACTACAACTGACTTCTGCCAGTATTTTGCTTAGTGAGAGCCAAATCCAACAACTCTAATTAACCCACTAAACAAACGCCTAATATTTTTGTTAAAGACATAATCTAGACATGGTTATTCTACCGAACTTGCCTTTCATATTTCTACTTAAGTGAATGACAAAACATCCACTGACCTCAGGACAAGTAAGAAGTGGTCATCTGCAGCAAGATAAAGCAGAGCATATCCAAGATGGTACTTTCTTCTTCTGGGGAACTAACGCTTCTACCTTCTCAAAGTGCACTTGGAGCTGCAGCTCTGAAGACGTATTGCAATTCTCAATAGCTAAACAAACACAGAGTGCACTGCTAGATTACATAGTCTTAAAAGGATGGCTATTATTTTTCAGTTTTCAATAAATGTTTCCTAAGTCTTCAGTAACAGTTCTTTCACTAAAGAACACTACTAGTTAACAGTAATGTGACTCCTAACAATAAGATCAACAGATGAGTTAAACAAAAAGTTTAATAGCTAAATACTGCATTCATGAGCAATCCAACAAAAATCTTCTAGGTTTCAAGTTTAGCGAGCTCTTCAGAATTTTCTTGTAAAGATACACATAAGGTATTGTAAAAATGTAAGAAGTGTTTCAAATGAGAAATCTCTCACATTCTCACTCTTCAGGAAAAGTCTTTACAGGATTTGTATTCATTTACATCACTAGCACAGCCTCTAACACTGCAAGAATTACAAAACACCACGTTGTATTTCAGTAGAGATGCATTTAATGAGGCCTGAGAATCAGCCCTCCTACAAATATTAGCCAGAAATGAGTAAACTATTCAAACACTCTGTAGTGTAAAGTATTCAGGTCACAAGTAGTAATTTTTATAAGTGGATAGATGTCTTTAAAAAGATATCTTCTTTCACTCGCTCTCATTTAAGGCATTTAAACTAAAATATTCTTCATGGATAAATCTTTCTCACTGACACAGAAAAAGAAATTATTTGTATCTTAGCAGTTCCATCTTTTACTAACCTCAAGAAGAGTATTCTGAAGATTTTTAGAACAACGGTATTATTCTACAGCAAGAAGAACCTGGGCTTCACATGTGTATGATCATGTCAGAAGGTATGTAATTCATCAACTCTGGATCTAAATTTGTAGTCCTTTTTGTGGTATAATTAGCCCTGATAGCTGAGGTTTGACCTCACACAGAAAAGAAAGGCCAAACCAGCTGTGTGTGAACTGGAGAACAAGCGTGTACATCTTGCTTATGTTTAAAATGATCATCACCTTGCTTTAGACTATTTTAAGCAGATAAGCATTAAATGAAGGTAGAATTAGCTTAATAAAGCTAACAGATTAAGGACTACAATACAGTCTAGTCATTACACCAACTACAACTGTCACATCAACAAAAAAAGCTGCTATTTTGATCTCACCATGATGACATGCAATACAAAAAAAAATGGATCTGTTAAAGGTGGTTCTCAAAATTACAAAAGAAAAAGAATGGATCATACACACCCATTTCAGTCACAGTTCTACAAAGATCCTGTAAGTCTGTTATAACAATAAATAATATTCCACTCACCTAGCTCTTTCCAATTAAATACCTCTGGGACTCAGCCACATTCAACTATCTCCAGACCCCAGTTAGTATAAAAATTTCCTGGCTTACCAAGAAAAAAATGTATGGAAATAGAGACCAAACGTATTCAATCATGCAGGGATGAACTGGAATGGAACACTGATCAGCTAGATCTCAGTCCCATTTCAACCACTGGAAACCAATATCCTAAAATGTATTTGGAATTTTTCCACATTGGACTAACAATCCATTACAAAATATATTAAAACAGTCTTGTCGTCAACTCCTTAAGTTTATTTAAAATGTTTGCTATTAAAGCTTCATTACAACTCACCTTTTTTTTTTTAATTGCAACACATGAATTAAAGACAAAAGTCTTTGTATCTATCAGATACTGAAAAATGGTACTTCTATTGCCTACACTAAAACACACAGGCACTTTTTTCATAAAAGCCCTCTTTTGGAATAAAACTCATGCGTAGATCTTCCTTTCAAAGCAACTCACCATACAACAAATCTACATACAGTTGCATTGTGTTTCTTTAATATTCACAAAGCAAAACTTTGCCCTGTAAAATCCAAGTTGTCTTAGAATTAAGCCAAATCAGTAAGTTTTTTATCTTTATTTTGAAATACCTATATTTAAATGCTTTACACTGAGGTGCTCTCACTAGGATCTTAACTTGAAATAAAGTATTTTTTTTAAATGAAATTTCAGTATAAAGGAAGAGTTTGCAGGATTTATTTAGGTCTAGCAGATATGATCTGGCAGGTCAAGACTCTTCCATATCCCATCTGGAATTACACTTTCAAAGGAATACTCATTCAAAGGACTCAAGGGAACGAGTCATTTGTAAGCTGCAATCTCGCAATTGTTAACTTTTTCTTTTTTTTTTTTTAAGCTGTGGTTTATGTCAAATTACATGTATCAATTAACATTTTAAAGACTGGCATAGCTCTGTCTCAAAGACCCTAAGGTAAAACACCAAAAGCAGTCTTTGCAACTTCGCTTTTTTGTTGAAAGGCTGGACACTGACCAACTAGCAAGTATTTCCCTCCTGCTGGTATCTCAAATGCTATCTAAAAAAGCAAGCTGCAACACTGACATGCACAAAGTCAGGACAAGTGTCACGTTTGTATCAGGTGGAATTTTTGCAGTGGTATGCTCTTTCTATATGGCCCCAAGAGGACTTCAGTTAAACCTTTTTTCTTCCCTGCTGTTCCTAGTACAGTCATCAAGAAAAAAATACCACTTCGAAATAGCCACATTTATTTACTATGAGAAAATCTGCGTTATGCAATCAAAAGCCTAAAAGCAATTTTGGATCTTGGGGTCAAGATGCCTGAGAGTTGAGCCGATACCAATCAAGCAGATTGTTGGCACTTATATACTATCAAATATTTTCAAATTGTTTTGTGCAACAAATCTACAAAGGCTGTGAATCAAGTGGCCCTGCTCATCATTTGGATGTAAATCTACAGTTTCTCCCAGCATTACCTCCAAGGCAGAGACTCCAGCTACACAGGGTCAAATTAATTTCTGATGGTTCTGCACTTTGCAAGTGCTCTTTAAATACAGCCAAGATAATCCTCCCACAATTTCATTTATCTGCAGAAGAGAAAACCAAACTTCACGTATTTTCAATACAGTTATTTCATTAGTTTTTAGGGAGTACATCTCTTATCTGTCAGAGGCTGAAAGCAAGAGAATAACAAAAATTTTTTTAACGCCTTTTCTTTTTCTTGGGATGCATTCTAGTTAGATTTCTAAGCTTCCTTCCACTGTCATAGGTATTAAAACATGAAGGCCTTATCTTTAACAATGCTTGTAGTAAGTGGGTAATTTTTCGCCAACTTACACTGCATCAGTAAAGATCACTTCCCCCATGGAAAAAGAATAGTAGCAAAGGTA
This sequence comes from Falco rusticolus, assembly GCF_015220075.1. Classification (NCBI taxonomy): domain Eukaryota; kingdom Metazoa; phylum Chordata; class Aves; order Falconiformes; family Falconidae; genus Falco; species Falco rusticolus. The sequence goes on along the minus strand of NC_051199.1, from coordinate 30,512,136 downwards.
CTAGAATGCAGGACCAGATTATGCACAGCAAGGTAAGCAAGTACAAGACTAGTACCAGTGGTACACCAAAGCATCAACACCTCATCACGTAGTTATTGCTGGGGATTACATATACTTCAAACCATCATCCTACTGCAGTAGTTACTGTGGTATGTGGTTTTTTAATACTCCACTTGTCTTTCAGCATGCAGTCATTCTGTCTGTGGGTGTTTCCAGCATACAGAAAGCCCAGAATAACAGATCTGTACAGAAATCTTGAGAAGAATCTGCTTTAGGAGTAATTATTTCTATAGCAAAAACAGCCATACTTAGTAATATCATTATTAATATGCAGGGTATTTTAGTCTACTAAAATAAACTGCAACATTTTATCCATTAATCATGTAATTCCCTGTCCAAAAAAAAAAAAAAATAAATCTCAAACTCATACAGGCCAGAAAACTTTCAACTCAAATGTCCCCATTTGGTCTTTTCTCTTGCTTTGAAAAGCACTTTGTTATAGACAGAATCAGTATCATCCACAGTGCAGCAACAGTACTGAACATTTGTGAGCTGTGTTACCTGTCACAAGGTGCAGACTGGACGTTTTCAAAATACATTATGTTGTGCTGAAGCTGCTTTAATTTGAGGTTTCCAGCTCCATAGGTGTTTTTGTTGTTGTTGTTGTTAGGTGGGGGTTTTTGTTATTTAACAAGTTCATCTTAAGTTGTTCTTCACATGAGGTTCAAGTAATACAAGATAAACAGTAAAACAGTAATATCCCCTCAGTATCTAACAAAGAGTTACTTCCGACTTGCTTTATACCTTTACAAAATGAAGTAATAGTATGCATTTCTTTTTCAGTCTGCCTTCTTTACAGTTTCCTGTTTTCTAGAAAAAGGAATCAGACATTTGTTTCTCCAAGATTAAAAAAAAAAAAAAAAAAAGACTACTGAAAATATTGTTCTAGTAGAGGCCATCCTGACAGAAAAAGGAAATGTTCATGAGACAATATCCTCAGCAAAATGCATACTTTTAGTAAAGCAAACCAGACAATACCCCAAAGCTACTCAAATAAATGCAAACATATGTTTGTATCTACAGGAAAAGTTACCAGAAAATGGAAACTGAGAGTGCTTCTGTGTCTTAATTGCATCCTCATTTACCTTATATGCAAGCTTATTCTTCTCTTTCACCTTTTAACTTATGACCCTGTTACAAGATCTATGATTATTGCTAAAAAACAGCATATGTCAAAGCCTCAAAATTTAACAGATGTATCGAGAAGTATTTTGACTATAGATGTACTGCACCAAATATTGCAATTAATTACAATGCCTAAATTTTTGCAATTATTTGACAAGAAAATCAACACACGAGTCTCCATGTAATAATCTAGCAAGTCTCTTAAATGAGTCATTTTTTAAAAAGCAGATCATCAGACATTAATAGGATTACTCCTTTTATCTAGTACAATTGGAGAGCATGCAAAAGTTGCCTTCTGGAACACACAGCACCTGAAACCACTTCTGGTGCCATAGACTGTTCTTACATTTCCATGCTGCAACACAAAACACAGACCTGCCACAGCAGCATGAAACTTCATCCGAGCGTTTGGCAATGGAATGTCTTGGCAAGACTGTCTCCATTAAATAATTGGCAAGAGATGGTAGACCTAGCTGTTGATACAATTAAACAGAATTTAAGGAATCAAAGTTTGATCATGTCTCTGTCCTCAGAGCAAGCCTACCATGGAAAAAACCATAAACATAATAATGTTAATCATTCAGTCACTGCAGACAACTGCCTAAAATAACGTTTCCCCATAGATTTGGGTAAGTATTGGTATGGTTAACACCAAGAGCTATCCTCTTCTTCACAATTTATGGACTAGAATTGCACAGTTATTTGTGAAGTTGTATGCTGAATTACAGTAGACAAATGGATATAGAAGCCTAAAAAAATATATTCCTATTGTAATGTTCTCGTTAACACACACATAACAACATTCATTAAACACCATAAAAAGGCAGGATATTAAACCAAGATTCCTGCTTATCAGAGAGGTTTCTGCAACTGTGTTAACAGAAGAGCAGGGTCAAAAAACCTTAAGAAATTTTTAAGGCATTTAAAGTGGATTATATGAAAGAGCTGTCTCTAATAGAAGGGGACTGGACTAGATTCCTACTACATATTACATTTCTACAAAATAGTCACTGTAAACCAAAATTTACATTGTCCCATGGCAAAAAATTTTTTCCAAAATTGTTACAGTGTCAATAACTCAGATTTCCCATTCTCAAGAATGCGAGGGTTTTTTAAATATTCTCACAAACAAACAATGTTGACAAAACTCTCCTGTAATTTTCTTACATGAAAAAACTTATCTCCCAACACTTTTGCAAACTTTTGGTCTAAACTTTCTTTTTGGGGGGAAGCTATAAGGGCCCCAACTACTCAAAGTTGCATGATATTTTCCATCTCATTAATGTAAAGTCAGCTTTAAATCTCTTCTTGTCCTAGCACTGCCTTCAGTGCCTGGTGGAATCTCTCTCCCAAAAAAAACCCAAAACACAACATGCAGCTGTACATCATCATTTCTGACGATACAGTGCTAATTTGAAAGATGGACTATTTACATGCTTTTTTCATCTTCATTATTTCTGTTTCAAAAGCAGTTGTCTTTCTAGTCAAAGGAATTTAAACTAAAAAGCACTTACAGTTCAGTAATTTTATAACACAGCATTTGAAGCATTAAGATACGTACATGGTCACAGTGTGGACTATTTTATCTTGGAGCCAGCAATTCAAGTTACTCAGAGTAACTAGCTACTGAAACATTTTGCTTCTTATTATTTTTCATTAAATTAATACAGCAGCCTATATTTTGAGAATTTAAATTTTTTCTTCACCCAACAGCAGCATGATGATTGGCCCCATAAAACCTGCAAATGCACTTCCAAGGAGATGCATGCTCCAAGTCTATCGTCAGCTATAAACCCCTCTACATTCCTGTACTGTTTCAAGACATGGCTGGCAGGAGCCCACACTCCGTACACTACTTATCAGCAGTAGACTGATAGTTGCTCTGGAACCTGAAACTTAAAACTTCTACACATATTTTAGCTCCTTCTCCTTCTGTTTTTATTCTTTCTTTATGCTTTACCTTACATTCTAAGAAGTTCAAAATAATTAACTCTATTTAAAGCAAAAACTGGTAGAATTAAGAGCATGTTTTCCAACAGTGTACCACTTAACAAGATATTTATTTACTTAATAAATTTAGGAAAATTACCAAGCATTTTTGAAAGTCCCTTTTCAATAGCCTAAAATAACTATATTAATTTTAAAAGTTCCATCGTATCAAGTATTTTGCACGTCCTAAAATAAGAATGCTGTTCTCACAGAGAGATACTCCAAAGACTAAACTATGCATTTGTCACTTGTATACTTGTTGCTTTTGTGCATACTTTCTGTGTTTGCATTCCATTTCTGAGGAAAAAAAAACACCAAAACAACAAACCTCCACTGGAAACCTGAGGAATAAGAAACCCCATAAAAGTCAAATTTTGAGGCAGGAACTATTACAGCATGCATAAGAGAATTATTTTTTCTCATAACAAGATAGAATCCAGTGGGGGGGCGGGGGAGAAAGCCCTGCATTCTAGTCATTGTTGAAAAGGAGTTACCTACCAATATGCTGTGGCTGTGTGGGACAAAGGGACACATCAGTGAACAATATCAGCTTACTCATCACATCAACAGGATTATTTTAATTAACATCAAAAGCCAAGCACATCTGGTGAAAGTCCTAGCTAAGAGGTCTCCACACTGGGACAGCTACAGAACACGTCAGTACACAGATCCACTTACTTCAACTGTCTACAGGAAAAAATAATCATTACTTTCACTACTAAAAACAGAAATTCCAAAGGGAAAACCCTTGAAAAGTAAACTTCTGCCTTACCTTGGTAAGTGTTAAGCATTTAAAACAAATTGGCCTACAGAAGGTATGGAGAGTTTGACACCTCTCAGAACATTAAGAACAATCTAAATTAGAAAACCATCCATGTTAGGATGTTGGGAGCCTCACTTGGATAAGTAAGGAATACTGGCAATATCAGATAGTAAGAAATTTAAATAAAAGTTTGGAACGATATTTGGACTGTTAAAAAAAAAGATAAGAAATACACTTATAAATCCTCTGTAGCTAATGGAGAAAAATTTCCACATGATCTGTAACCATGATAAACCATTTACACAGACAGAAAATGCCACAGATTGCAAAAGAAACTTCCTGCAAGCCAGTGACAAAGCAATGCATAAAATGCATTGTGGGTGGCGTCTCCCATCCTAGATCATGTCAGCCTTTTGTTAGGGAACCAAAAGACTATAATGAGGAATGCAAATTCTCTAGGGGCATTTCTGACTTTCATGCTGTCTTCTCCCTGCTTGGAGAGGGGACCAAAATGCAAATCACAGTCACTGGCTACTACTAAGAGGCAAGCCATTCCGTTCAGAGTGCAGAAGGGAACTGTTTGAACACAATCCCACAACTGAGTCACTAGTGTTTTCCATGTCATTCAGGAACTGCTTGGTTTGAGGCATGGGTCGTACAGACCTTCTTGGGTAAGGACACAAGAGAATAACAAACACATCAATTCCAAATTTCAAGTTCTGGGACTCTCTTTTCTGTTTGGGAAAGATGAGAGATGGAATTCTTTCAATTGAACTTCCATTGAAAGACATATTCTCACTGACTTACTGTCCAAGCACAAACTGCAACACACCAGAAGAGTCCTGACACAGGCCCCACTGCCACCATCAGCTCAGGCACCTGCACAGCACTGTGCCCTCTCATTCTGGGACCCCTGCATACAGGGCACAGGCAGCCAGGCTGCCCGACCGACCAGACCTTTGCCATTGTGGGACCCGAGAGACAGAAGCAGGTAGCTGAACTTTTACACTGCAGTCAGAAGCATCTCTACAACATGACTGCACGCTGAGCACCATTGCGTGCTGTGATCTTCAGCTACTGCCTGACCAATTCAACACTTCTCTGCTTTCAAGTCTGGCAGAATTTTGAAAGGATGGGTTTTTAATCCTGAGAATGTCACAAATCTCAAGCCAGGATCTTTCTTAGCTTTGACAAAGTATCTTTTACCATATACATACTTTTACCGACTTGTCTAAGCTTTTGCTAAAGATTCAGCACTAAATTTCTCCTAAATACCAACCATTTAATGTCCCACTTTCAGTAATTTTAAATAGTCTAACTAGAAGTCTTTCACCCTATTCAATTTTACCTTGTCCACTCACTTGCAGTGGCATAATTTCATTGATTCCCCACTGCCATAAAGCCTTCCAGTAGTACATAAAAATCAAAATGCCAGATATTGAATGTGAATAAAGAAGCAGAACCCTCTGCTACCTCTAATAAAAATTACTTTTGTCTAAAACTATGATCTACCATTTGGGTGATGTCAGGGCTGAGAGAATGTGGTGGCAGCATCTGTAAAATGATCATCCCATGACTGGGAAATTCTTCATTTAAAGGAATAGCTATCAAAAAATTATAGTAGGTGTATCCTCTGCAGTATGAAGGGATGGTGAGAATCACTTGCAGCACCACTACACCCCTCCTGCTAGCAAGGCTGCCATGTCAGTTAGAAGAGTTATAGATTACATATACACACATTTATTCCACATTAAAATCTGGTCCACAATTTTCACATCACATCAAATCCTCTTTTTTGACATGCGCCTACATAATTAAGCCATATACATTGTAAAAAAAAATATTTTTTCTAACCTCTCAAAGCAAGAGCATTCACATTTGTTTAAATATATGCAGTAGAATGAATAAAATTGCAAACATGACTAAGAAAATGTAGTGTCAAAAGCAAATGTGAAATAAAAAACCACCTTTTGTGAAGAACTCCCACACTAAGCTGTGCTCTTGTAAGATCAAAAATGTTGACCTTTTACTACAGTCCCCACAAAGCTGTACAGTGATGACCACACGGTGCAGGCTGTAGTTATTTACTGATGCAAAGTCTGCTTTGTCCGAGTCCCCAGATATCTAACCTCGGTGAATAACAGCACTGGCAACAGGCTGCAAAGAAGTGCATCCACACAGTGTTAATTTCCCACGTCGCTGGGGGGTGGGTGGGGTGGAAATCACACAGAATGGATGTTAACATTAGAAAAGCTACTTTTCTCCAAACTGTCTAATTAAGCAAATAATCCAAAGCCTCTCTCAAGTGGTAATTACTTTTACTCCTGAAGCTTTTGAAAACACTGGATTTTGAGAAAATTCTGAAAACAACATTCACATTTCTACCTTAATGTGTACAAAAGGCTGCTTAGGCAAACAAATGACATAAAAGTTTGTTCTTTTTCTTTCTTGCTTTTTAAAAAAGGAGACTCCAAAGTCACATCCAGCAAACAATTTATGAGGCAAAGAGATCTTTGAAAATATGGTCTGTAAATCTAACAAACTCCAGCTGGGCAAGGTGTCCTCTTACATCTGTGAAGTCTGCTCCTATGAAAAATGTTGTTTTTCAAATTGTGTTTGGGGTGTTGCTGTAGATACATTTTGTAAACAAGCCTGCAGGATAAGGGTATTAAAGAGCAACCTGTTCTTTAGGGCTGCTCTCCAGCAGTTTTGAACTGCTGCTGGTGGAACAGTCAAGAATCACCAATGACTTCACTACAATATTCTGGTGGTTAAAGTCTGAGCCACCCCATGAGAACGCAATCTTTGTAACCACATAGAATACTAACAGTGAAAAAGGAGGTAAGCTTAACATTGCAACTTCCACCTAGCAAATATTTAGTGTTTATTCCTGTATGCTATGTGCTACACAGAAGCTTTTCATGGACAAGAACAGACACATTAGTTCTTAATGTGTATGCCCTTTCTGAGTTTTGTGCTAGTATCTCAATCTTTAACACACTATTTCACGTGAGCTACTAGAAAGTGGGAAAACATATTCTTCCAGTTCTACATACCACAAATGAAGGCACAGAGATTACACAATATCCTAAGAGTCACACTGCAGCACAACAGGAACCGCACTACTGTTTCCTTCAACCTAGGTCTGCTTCCTAATGACTCATACTTCCTTCTCTGATGCTGCTGTATTTAGGGGCTTCACAGCGAAGGTGAAGCCTAAGAAAAACATGTCAATCAAGAAGTTTTGAGAGCTTCTTTAAAAAAACAAAAAAAAAAAAACCCAAAAAACGAACACAAAAACCAAAACCCACATTGAATTTCAGACTCACAGTTCAAATACAATTTTTGCTTTCAGAAACACAATACACTTCAATACAACCTTTAAGAACTTCTTGACAGAAGACTTACTTCATTTTGTGATGCTTACGTTATTTCTCACCAATCAGTCATTGAAAAATAAGAACATAAAACATTTAATAAAACCACCAACAGTAGACAGATTAGGAAAACCGATCACAGGCAGTAAAAAAACGATTACTTGTGGTACAGGGAAAAACTCAAATGTACCATGGAAGTGTCCTTCCATTCACAAGCCTGAAAGACTGTCAGAATATTGAACCCAAAAAGGATTAGGGACAGATACACACCCAATGAACAAAAAGGAGCATTCTGACCAAGAAAATAGTGAGGGTCCAGCAGATGTTGTTACAGTATGGGCTGAGAGTATGCAAGAAAAGCTGTGTCTGGACCTACAAGCTCTACTACTGCTGTGCTTACACTGTAACTGCCTACATGCATCCTATTAGCCCCATGGTAATAAGTGCAAGGTCGATAACGCCTCCTTCACACCTCCCCTTATATTGCAGTGATCTGTAGTGACACTCATTATTTCAGTTTCAACACAATACATTCTGTTCAGTTCTCTAAGCAAGCATGTATCTGTCTCTTCACTGTAGCTTCAGTCACATGTGCCTTAAAAATACTCATAAGTAAGGAATACTGCAGTACAGCGCAATGTTCCCAAGTTCTACATTCTTGAAGAGTTCATGCAACAGTCACAGGCATTAGCATTCACTCTAATGGGCTTTGATTTAATCAATATCAAACAAATCCCAAACTAAAAAAAAAAAAACCCACCCACACCCCACCCACTTCTCTCTTGCTCTCACTAAAATGAAGGGGGGAAATGCCAACAAGTTTGTATGTTGAAATTCAGTCCACATGACATTTCCTTTGGATTTAATTGCTTCCATACAATTTGTATCTGCTAGTCACGCTAGACCCCAGAGCACTAAACATGCTGTTACAAAGAAGCTCTTGTCCTGTAATAACCTCCTTAATAACAGAGACGGAATTATGGGTAAAAACAATTTTCAACTTCATCCCAAGCATCCCAACAGGAAACAAATCAAAGCCTGGCCACTGACTCTTCCAACATGATTAATGAGCAAATAGTAAAAATCTGGAAAAAATCTGGAAAGGTCAGATTTTACAGATCCTACATTGTCAAACCTGTTCAAAGTTGGACACATTCACCAATTTAAGGAGCAGATAGCTCTGCATAATGTCATTTACCAATTATGGAGTGAAGATGGTCAGGCAGACCATCTTTTAGATGTTGACTACAGCAGCTCACAAAAATTACAAAAATAAAGCTACGTTCATTTTTCTTTCTTTGAGCAACCCAAACCATTAGTAAAGCAAATACCCTTTCAGATGGTTCCAGAAAAAACTATCCGGTTTTCATGGTAGCATTCGTAATGCCTGTATCTATTCTATACAAAACCTTCTAAAAATATGCTAACTGATACTCTTTTGTAATGATTAATGCATAAAGCAATTGTATTTTCAGTTCATACCATGAGATGGATGCACAACGGTAATCATCCATTAATGCACAAATACTCCTGAACTTTAGGTTTAACACTATGACTAAAGTATTAACTGCAGACAGATTTCATTAAACCAATGCAATTCTGCATGCACATTAATCATTTATTAGCTTAGAAGTGTACATCAGTCCAATATATCACATTTTATATCACACAGTAGTGCCTATAACAGCATTGTCATTGATTTCCTTAAACCATTTATAAGCACATACACCTAAACGTAGTGCAATTTTTGTGTCCAGACAGCCCTCTATATTAAGTTTCTTATATATTTCCTCAAAGGAAATCCTTCCTGGTAACACTTCTAGGGTCAAGTGTAGTCTTGCTTAAAAGCTTTCTTCACTGATACTTCACATGTGTAAAAAACATAGCTTGTATCCTAACTCAGAAAATCCAATGAGAGAGGGAACTGGATCACATCCTGTAAATGAAATGTGTCCTCAAAGCAGTTTTGTTCCAGATCAGCTTTCATCCTCAGATTTTAATAAGCACCACATTTTAAGCACCATATTAACCCCCAAATTTTATTAAGGACCACAGATGACATGATTTTAGATTCTGAGAAAACAGTCTGTTGATCATGAAAAGACACCGCCTTGGACCAGAAAATGACTAATTAATATGTTTCAACAGAAACTCTGTAGCCATTCTTACTACAAATCCAGAAGAAAAAAAGTAGCTCATAGACCCTTGATGGATTTTTAAGAGGGACTCTACCATCAACTCAGAAATTATCTTTATTTTTCTTTTCAGCTATGCTTTACAAATTTATATTAAAAGTTCCTTGTCTATCCAGGTTAAAATCTCCTCCAGTGAATCTGTCCGATTTTGAAGTAATCTATTCCAAATATTTACAATTGTCAATGGGAGGAAAAACCTTAATTTCCACAAAGTTAAATAAACTTATGAATAACTTTGTTTCAATCACTGTAAATTGTAAGCTTAAGCCTGACAGATCTTACTGCTAGCACTCAAAGCAGCCCTCGTTAAACAGCTCATTTACACCCAGTGTCAATAGGCACAATCCCTCTTGTGCCTGCAGCATCAGTCTACAATACAATAACAAAACACCACATTCTGCTCTCTTCAGTCAAGATCCAAAATAGACACCACTCAGTCAGTAAGATGTGACCCAGCTCTGAACAGGACCATTCAAAGACCCTAGAAATAGGTTTTAACATATCACTGGATTTCTCCTACAAGGCTGCTGCTGTTTTAAGTAAATCTGCATGCTTAACACATTCAAGTGCCCTTGGCAACAAATGCAGTTACTTCTAAAAATAGGTGTGTTAATCCAAAACCAAAATTTTAAACCCATGAACCAAAATGTGGTCCATTATAATGCTAAATTAAAAATATTTCTGACATTCTGATTTTTAAAAATCAGTGTATTCAATGACAAAGCTCTTTCCATAAACTACTAGGCCACCTGGTATTTCAGCATTTAGTTTCAAAGCATGAAGTTTTAGAACACTGGAACAGGTTGCCCAGGTTGTAGATGTCCCATCCTTGGAAGTGTTCCAGGCCAGGCTGGATGGGGCTCCAGGCAATCTGCTTGAGTGGAAGGTGTTCCTGCCCACAGCTGGGGGGTTCAACTAGATAGGCTTTAAAGGCTTCTTCTGATCTAAACCATTCCGTGATTCTATGGAAATCAATCTGAAGATATTATTTGTAAACTATTGTTCAGAAAATGAATGCATAAACTTGCTCTTAACTTCCATATTAAGAAATACAAAGTGGATAAGTAATTATCATAGTCTGACAATTATTAAAATGTAAGCTACAGAGAAACACAAAGAACAGATAATCTAACACGTATGGCACATATAGTGTCCTGAGACAAGTTTTCCAATTAAAAATTTGATCACGGGATCAGATGTTGTATGACAGAGCTTGAAACCTCCTGTTAAATGGAAGGACATTCAGTTCACCAAATTCAGTAGAAAGTCAGTGAAAATTAAAAGCATACAGCAGGTCATAAGCTCCATTCTGCTATGAATGAAGATGTTGTCTATATTCAAAGCTGTGTAAGTTTTACCAAAGACATGATTATAAGTCCTTACTAAGTTAAAGATACAAAACATAGAATATAGGCAAAACCTTTTTCATATACAAAACATTAATTTTGGCTTAATCAGCAACACCAAAAAATAAAAATGGTTCTGTCCCACTTCTCCTGAAAAATAGGTTAGCAAGTATCGTCAATTAAAAGCAACTGAACTTCAAAGACATAAATTTTAACCCACGAAACAGTTCAGCCAGACAATCCACTGTAAGGGAAAAAAATAATTACATCTCTTTCACTATCAACTTTGTAACTTACAGTACTGAAACCTATCCAAGTGTGATCACATTTATTGTCCATTCATTTTGCATTCCATTTTAATTGCCTTTTATTTCTTATTATTTTACTTCCATGTACTCCTTTGCATTGACAGAAGCACAAAGAAATAACATTACTATAGTCAAATTCCCCTCCCTCCCCCCGCAACAGTGGAGACCATTAACGTCTGGTTGTAGTTCAATTCACTACTTCTAATGTAGTACTAAATAGGGAAGTTAATCTATTAAACCTTTACAATCAGAAAAAGAAATAAAAATAAATAAATGGGAAAACTGCACAGCTGTACTTAAAAGCTAACCATATGTAATCTTCTTAGGCAGTACATATACTCTGTTTAATTGCACTTGCAGAAAAGCCATCTAAAATACAAAATTAACAAACATCTTCAAAAACAATCAGTGTAGGCTTTCCAGTGATTACATGAACTTCATTGTTTGCTCTGTCTGAACATTCCTATCAAGTTACATGTTTATATCAAGCTAAATACAATCATGAGAACTTGCTCATTATTTATTAGCACATATTGATAAGAAAACATTATTATAAATCAAAGGTACCCCAAAACTACCAGGAAACAGCATTTCCTGCATGTAGTATTAAAAAAAATAAATAAATTTAACTTTGTATGCAGATTATTATGAAAGAATTAGCATTACATTACAAAGTTTGTTGTTTATTGAATATATTTGTCAAAAACAGTAATTAAATTAAGCTTATACAGATGTATCTGAAATACGGTTGGCATTCTGTACCTACATAATAAACTGAGAAACTTATAAAGCTGTGGTGACTGAAATGCAAGTTCCGACCACAGTCATAGGCATGCAACAAAGCAGAACAGCCTACAAAGTAAATAACCGCAAGAATATAGATAACCTAGTGTCTGTGCCTTTTATTAGTATGTCCCAAAAGTAACCTTCAGTATCGACAGTTCTTTAATAAAACTTATTAAAGACTCTTGTGATTATAAATTCTATTGTTGCTACTATACTTCAAAAACTCACACCGAATTTTGGGACCATAATCAAGTTTATATAGATAACCCCCTTATTACAAATTTAGACAAGTTTCTGTACTGAAATAACTGAGCAACATGTAAGGTCAGTTTCTGAGATTCTTAATTCTGTCCACAAATACACAAAAATTCTATCAAGGCCTGATACTGGCAATAAACTAACTAGCAAACTGAACTAACTCTCTGTTTGGAGAGACAACTTCGAAATTCCATTTTTTTTTCTTACTTGTACATATTACCAGAGGTTACAGAAATCAAGGAAATATAACAATTTACTTTCAATCCTAAAATTATTCTTCCTATTTTTTTTTCCTACAAATAAAATATTTTTATTTGCAGGAATTAAATTACCTAACTGCATATGTCTCGGAAGTTCACATGCTGACCCCCTCACCTTTTTGATTACACTACAGGTCCCTCAGACAAAGCCCAATCAGTCAAGTTTTGCCCAAAAGAGATCTGGCACAATCTCAGAATCAAGAAGATAAAATTACACCATTCACATCATGTTGATTCCAGAAACTAGGAAGATAAAAAAACCAACTCTCATTTGCACAAAAGTTAAGGAAGTTCTCTGGATTTATAACATCATCATTAAAACAGCATTTGAACTAGACTCCAATTAAAGCAGCAACCAGACAGACCCCTAATGATTAATAGAATTTATAATCACAGCTTGCAAATTTAGCCCTGATGTGTAAATTCCAACCTCAGAACATCCCAAGCATCTCTAAGAAGAGTTACAAAGGTGAGTTATAGTTGAACTCCAATCGATTAAATTTTGGCATTATATCACAGTTTCCCTATGTTTGGAACTATTTAATACACTCACTAATTTCAGAGAAAAATCATCATAATTACACATCTCAGTACTGTTTCTCACATTATAACTTATTTTTCATAAAGGGACACTGGTGAGGGGAGCAGTTCAGGCACTTAAGTCCCACATGAACAACCACCAGAGACAGGGAACAAAACAAATCCCTTCAGGTGTGGATTAAATGCTTCCAAAAGCTATACGCTTCCTTAAATGTCTCTTTCTAACACATGACACCAAAACCAGCAAGGAACAGCAAGGATGCACGGCCTCTTGCTTTGCACCGTTTTTCCACAAGGACCAAAGAAAGCTACATCAATGTAAGCCCCATCTTACAGGACATGCATCATGTTCATGAGTAACTGCAGTCATAACTGAGGAATACTGCAAAAGGTGTTAGTGTTTTCCACATTTTTATCAGGACAGAGTAACTTTCTCATGCATTGTCCACCTCCTCCCCATCCCTAGTTGTGTAACTACATGCCTGAGGCAGAAAAGTATCTCTGTTATTAACATTGTACAGCACCAAGCACAACATCAATATAAAATAATAACAATCACTATAGAATTAACACAAAAGGCTTTCAGGGAAAGGCTATATTTGGAAGTCATTTGAGTACCTCAACTGTATTAGTATTATTTGGTTTGCCATTCTCAGAAAAAGTTTATTCATAGTATTTACATTGCTTTTCTTCTCCTGTTGTCCTGCTGAACATGCTTAGCAATATAAAACTGATCATGTCTTAGATCAAGCTTCTCCACCAACAGGAACCAGTAGGAAAAAATTTGAACATGTTGAGTAAATCAAATATCGAAAGCAATTTGCCGCCTTTCCCCTTGAGCAGGATTTACTGGCAAATATGTGCTGGTATGGCAAATGTTCCCTGTAACGCTTTAAAAACCAGTGTGATAAAGATAACAGAGGCAACAGTCTCACCAATCTGTTCCATGCAAACCCCAAACTCTCTATAATCAGTTTACTTCTGGAATTAAATCAAAGAGTCTGACCAAGCAGCACCGTACACACACTGAGAAAACATTAAAACCTTAGTCTTCATTTGAAATATGAGGCTGTACCACCTAAAAACAAATCAGTGGAAAGTAGTACTTGAAAAATTCTTCTTACAGAACATGTGTACACAGCTCAGCATGTGGATCAATACACAATTGATATTCCCACTTACCTACATAAGAGCTACGCAAAGCAGATTGCCTGTCTCTCCAGAAACCCTTTTTATCAGAAATAAATCACACTTAAATTTTTTTCCACACACGCACACACAGAAAAATGCTTCAGATAACACTGCTGTTGTGTTCATTAGTTAGTCTGTTTTCCATCCCCCACTTCTGCAGTTTGGTATTTAATTACAGGGTGGAGTGGTCCCCAAGGGTACTTGTGTTTCTTCCAGTCACAGCCAGAAAATTTCTGCAGGAACTGACATGCAGGGAGTGCGACTGCTTCAAGTTATAGCTGGTTCCCTGTCAACAAGGTTAGCTCACTGTTCACTGAAACTGCACCACTACTTCTGCTTAATAATTCTTGACAATATGTTTAAATACAACAAATTGTATTGCAAACTTCAAGAGATAATAAAGGCTTTAACAGGACCCCATTTGGCTATTTACTCTTAATTTGCTTCTCAATTTCTTGGGTTTTTTTTTGCTAATAACTATGAACAAGTATTTCTCATTAAGCTGGAAGGGGAAGGGAGCGGGGTGTGGTGGGGGTTTTTTTGCCTCAAATACAGGAAAATGTAAGCTTGTAAGCCTGGTTTAGCCAAATAGTGATTTTCAAGCATATCATCGGACTTGAACCCTATATTTATTATTGCACATAGTTTTAAATGCTGCTTCCATAAGTGCTCTTAAAATTTCTGCAGACAATTCTATTTTCACCTGAAAAGCATTACAACACTTATGAATTGTAATATTTTACATGTGATCATTTTATAGCTGTTACTCCCCAAAGCATCGAGCTGTAAAGAAATACGCTATAGATATAGAGAAATACATTATTTCAATTATTTTTCACAGAACTGAGAAAAGTTCTGTTGGATAAATAGAACTGGGGAAATAAAATAAAGACTAACATAGGTAACAAATTACATAGTGAAAAATTTATTTTATATTAAAAAAGGATGTTGATAATCAGACTATTACTGTTGACAGGATTTGGAAAAACACTGATGTCACTTTGGGGGTTTATCCATACTTCTTTTCAATAAAGGAGTGGCATTTTTTTGCCTAAGTAACAAGATTCCATCAACTTGGAAAACTCTGCCTCTATGTCAGATATGTGTGACAGGAAGGTGAAACCACATGAGCTCATTTTGGTATTAGTCAAAACCCAAACAGCAGACAAAGATTACGTTACCCAATTTTTAGCCAGAGCTACCTGAAAGCACCTGCTGGCCGAGCCCTAGCAAGAATGTGTGTAAAGTATTTATTTTAAAATTATCTCTTACTGTGCTCCTACTAGTCAGCTGCTTCTTCTCTGCCCTGTTCTACTGAGAAACACACATGCAAAGTGCAGAGCAACAAGATCTTCTCATTCAAGTGATAAATCAAATTAATGAAAAACTCCTCAGTTTGGACTCTGGTACATGTCCACTCAGCATTATAAACTGATACAGTAACATACAGAATGGCAAAAAAACCCAAAACACGTTTTCGTGCTTTCCTAGTAGCTCAGAGTGTGACAACTGGCAGAACATCCATGTGCTGAGTAATTCAAAGGCTGGGCTCTTGATTACTCCTTTGTAGATTCCAAAGACACAATGCAAAGAAGTCACTGTAGAATCGTGGAAATTATGCATTTATTAGTTTTTCTAAACAGCTAACATCCTCTACCTTTCCCTTCATGCATTGTCTATATGCCATTTATCATAGCTGAGTACACACACATGCACACAGAGTATGAACTCGAGACACTGCTCTTCTGACTGAGAAGGCTGTGGGGTACACAATTAAATGATCTCCTGTAGCCCTAGCAGTTTAACTGCCTCAATATCCTTAGGCAGATGCTTCATCAATAAATGTTTTCTTTCATTCATAAACATTCTGCCACTGTGTATCTACCGGGCTAATAGTGCCACTTGATTTGCAGTGAACCTGGAGCAGAGATACAGAACCGACCAAAATAAGGCACCGTGGCCTTACCACATGTTACAATTTTCACCTATTTTCAGGCTTATTAAACTGCTTTGAATCAAATTCTGAATGTCATAAATAAAACACCCTGACCAAAATTATTGACTAGAAGGGATAGGCAGTTATGTTACCACACTTCTCAAAAACCTGTCACCAAAATAAGGAAGCCTACTCCCAAGTCCCTAAAGATATGGATGCTATAAATATAACCCACACCACTTGTACTGCAGCAGCACGGCCCGGCTGTGAAAAGGCGCCTACGACAGGAACATCGGAGAGCCGGTGGCCCGGGTTACACATTTCCCCCCCATCCACGGCCTATTTTGCTTCCAACGGGTTGCAAGACACACAGCGTCCTATTTTCCCTCAGTGTAGAAAACGCCCTGGAACGACTGCTATTAAACTTACTTTTTAAAAGTTAGTTTCTCGGACGTGTGGCCAAGAGGGAAACAAGGAACAGACAGCCGACAGGCAGGGCTTCTACCCCCGATTCTGGAAGCAGCCCTGCGGCCCTCGCCGGCCGGCCGCCGCGCCCCGCTCGTCTGCCCCTGCCCGCCGGTGAGGCGGCGAGTTCCCTCCCCGGGCTCTGACAGCCACCGCAAGCTTGGAGCGCGTCAGCGCCCTCGCCTCACGGCGCTGCCGCCCGCCCCGGGCTCCCCGTCGCCCTCGCCTCACGGCGCAGCTCGCGGCCGGCCCGGCCACCAACCCCGCGCTCCTCTACGCCAGCCGTGGCCGCCCGGCGCGACACTTGGCCGACAGCCCTCCCCGGCGCGGCCCAGGCCGCGGCAACCGCCCTCCGGCCCAAGACCCCGCGCCCGCTCGCCCCGGGGCCGCGGCCACCGCCGAGCGCAGTCGCTCCAGCCGCGCTCCCCAGCGCCGCCGCACTCACTTGAGGAAGTACCGCTGTCCCGTGTGCGTGAGCGCCATCTCCCAGCCGGGCGGCAGCGGCAGCTCGTCCGTCACGTCGTAGGAGCGCTGGCGGAGGTGCGCGTGCTGCTGCGCCGCAACCGAGCCCACGAGCGAGGCGGGCGAGGAGTGGGAGCGGACGTGCTGCGCGGCGGGGGGCCGCGGCGGGGGGCCGCCCGAGTCCGTGCTCGACTGCCGCGAGTGCGAGCCCGAGTCCGGCTCCTTGAAGAAGGACTCGGGCAGGATCTTCTTCCTCCAGGAGCTGGGCTTGGGGTTCATCACCGCGTTGAAAAGCGCCTCCAGCTCCGTGTCCAGGTCCTGCGTGACGTGGATCACTTGCTGCCCCGGCGGCGGAGGCGCGGGAGCGGGGTTCATTTTCCACTCGGCAGCGGGCGCGGGCGGCCCGGGGGGCAGGCAGTCGTCGAGGCCGGCCCCGGCACAGGCCGCCGCCGAGGACGTGCCCTTCGGAGCCGGCCGGGCGGCTCTCTGGGCGCGGCGCCGCTCTGCCGGAGCGGGCGGGCGGCGCGGCGGCGCGGGGAGTGCCTCTGCGCCCCCGCCGGCAGCGTCGGTGTCCCAGGCGGCCGGCAGAGGGGCGGGCGGGTCAGCCCCTCGGGCAGCGCGGCGCCCTCCCCCAGGCCGGGCCGCGGCGGGACGAGGGGACGCGCCGGCCCCTCCCGCCCGCCCGCCGGCCGTTATGCAACTGCCGCGGAAGCTTCGGGTGCTTGCAGCCGCCGCGGGCCGGGGCGTCCTTCAGAGCCTGCCGGGGCCTGTCCTCCCACCCCGCCGCCCAGGCCGCCGCTCTCCGCGTCCCGCACGAAGTTAGTGGGGGCCGGGCGGAGCGTTCCGGATGAATGCGACGGCCCCGCTGGCCGCCGCCCGCCCCCGTGGTTTTGCGGCGGGCGCCGCTGCCCCGGCCCGGCCGGCAGCAGGCGGAGCGGCTGCACCCTCCCGCCGCGCAGCGCTGATTCAGTGCCCAGGGGAACGGGGAGCGTTTTCTCTCCTGATGTAACCTCATTTCTGCCAGCCTGACTGGCTCTGCTGTAACACCACTGTGCAGGAAGCTCGCGGGTGATACCAGCTGCTGGAAGCGAACGCGACTCCCGAGTTAGCTGGCGTACGAGCTCCGCCGCGGAGCGGTGACAGCGGGGGTGCAGGCGGGGGGCCGCGCCGCGCTGCGGGGCAGGGCCAGGGTTAGCCCTTGGCTGACAGGGGCGAACTCCGCGCAGAGGTGTATCAGAAAGCTTCCCAACTCACTAGCCGGAGGTGGTATTTCAAATGCAGCTGTGATGCTTCGTGGATCTATCCTGACCACGCATTCCCAGTCACTTGTCCTCTTGCTAGTCTGTCCTGGAAGACAGAGCTGTCATCAAAATGCATTCCTGAGGCTTTCCATAAAGCGAATGTAATATATACAGTTCTTTTAAATCTTGCCTCTCTTTTTTTGGTGCAGTTAGAACAACTTTTGAACGGTGATGTGACCAGAATTTGCTTAATTTCAGTAGCTGCACCTATAAAAGATAATATTCTTCACTTTCCAGCTTTAGTGTTGGTTTTGCGATAGGAAGCATATGGTGTTTTTATGACTGCACACATACAGACATCACACATGGTCTATACAAACACACCACTTTATCTTAGTAATGCATTTCTTCATTTTCTGCATTTTGGACAGACTCCAGGCTATGCTGATTGATAAGAACACATCCTCCTCAGTAATCAGAATCTACATTAGAAAAGTCTTAGGTAAGTACTCTTTTTCTGAACTTCCTTCTTAAGAAGCATGGACTACTCTGAACTTCATTTAGCTTCTTCAGCTTGGAACTTGGACCCGACTCTTGAACAACCTTTTCCCCTTGATCGGTGTTACATCTAATGATGGTAATGTAGATTCTGAGATTGACAGTTCAAGCCTGTACATGAATACTGGACAAGGATCAGCTAGCTCTATGGAACAAATCTTGCTTGTGCATTTCCTCGTTTCCTTGTTTTAACAAACATTCCCTGTCATTTATTTTTCCTTACATTTCCTGTTCATGTTTCCATTGGCTAGGCAGATCTCCTTGAGTTTTTTTGTTGGTTTGTGGGGTTTTTTTGCCACATCTGCTATATTTCTGGTCAGGAAACCAGTGCTCCGGAGACTTGTTTATGCTTCCCTTCCCTAAGAATTTTCCATTACATCCTTTTGTACTGTTCTTCTACTGCTTCCTTACTGGCTCACTTGCTAACATTTTTAATAGTTCACACAGCTGTGCTAATTGCAGCACCTGCTCCAGGGTTATGCAGATATTGGATATCATTTTGTTCTAAAATTTCCTTGCTTAAAACCTTTGGGTGTTAGATGATTGTGTGTGTGCATGCACACACACGTAGTTATTGTACAGATAATGATGTGAGCATGAGGGATTTTTGATACAGCCTTTACAAGGGCTTTTTTGCTTCCTCCAGGCCTCCGCATCCTTGGGTAAAGACACACCCATCTACCTATTACATTCCTTTCCCGATGACGTGCCTATTCAAGGGAAGGTTCTGATAATTTCACTCATGGTGCCATATACATTAATTTGACCACTTCCATGAGACAGTGTGGCATCTCATAAGTAAGTGCACATTGGTTCTAAACTTAAGTAGTATTTATTACAGCTAGAACTGTCTTCTTCAGCAAGATGTTAGCATTTCAGCTGCACTTTCTACCGAGTAATATAATTAGCTGCTATTGTACCACTTGGTGTAAGCTTAAGCATCTTTCCCCACCAATCTGAAAGTGATTAACACTGTGAGAATAAATTTTCATAGTATTGTTGTTATTATTCTTTGTTTAGAAAATAGAAACTTCCTTCTTTGCATACAAAAATAGGATATGACCACCAGCTTTTACAGAAAACTATTTGGTGTGTTCAAGCCCTCAGAAGACAATGACACTTCCATCACAATGGGATTGGATTAAGTGATAAAGGAAACAACCACAAATGTGACATAGAAAGCCTCCTTATCATTACTTCTTTCTACTAATTACAAGATCATACGTTATAAAAAACAAGACAATAACATTATCTCAATTTCACCTGCTATTCAAATGTTTTCTAATAGTGCAGACTTTTTTTTTTTTTCTTTCAGCTGAAGGATTTACAAAAGTACAGTACTTTGAGTATCCCTCTTTGTCATACATTTTCTAGCAGCAAAATCAGTCTATACTTCAGTGGAAGCTGAGCAAACAGATCGGAAGAAATAAGCGCACTTTCAAATGTACCCTTAGATAATGAGCATCTAATGGTTTAAAGACACAATACCACTGGTTGTGATTTTTAAAGCATCCATTGCTTTGTATCAAAGCCCTGCATACATTAATTTTTTTCTGAGAGAGGCTACATAGATGAAGATTCATGTGTGATATCTGTTATAAAATAAAACGTTTTAGATTCCCTGGAAAAATCTCATGCCTTCTGAGTAACTGAGTAACAATTACACAGTATAGACCAGTAAAAGCACGCACAATTTCTGTTTGGGTATGCACTATGCAAAGAGACTTTAAGCACTCATTAACTACATCTAGTTGCTTGCATATACTTCAGTGAAGAAAAGCCATACATAAAAAGAAAGCTTCTATTCCTCTAAAACAAATAATGGAGGACAAAGAATATGATGCAATGGTAAACATGTTACATGAAGTTTCATTATCGAAAGGTATACATGTGCATCATACACATTTACACTTAAAAAAATAGAGTCTGTAACACAAATTAGTAAGTTTTATTTGCACTTGTGGCAACTGGGTATTATCTGATAAGACTTTTTTGTATGTTATGATCTTGCTAATTGTTCTGTGTTAATCTGATTTTCAAGAGACTTCTGAGAAGGTATACTTCAGTAAACGTATTGGTTTTTAACAAAGGGGTCAATGCCTAAGATTCTGTTTTTACCTGTGTGCATTTTACAGCTATTTGTTACTCAGGTAGCTAAGAGCTTTTACACTCTGGTTGGCACCTCAGAATGCACGCAAAGCATATCCTGGAGACAATGGTGATACGTTTTATTTAATACAAAGACCTGGTGCGTATTACAAAGTTTCACCAAAATAGCTGTGTAAGCATACCTCTGCAGCCAACATCTCCAAGCCAGCAAAACCTCTAACATGGACACAGTCTGCTAGCAAAAAAACCCCCAAAAAAACCCCACAACTGCTGTCAGCGGAGTTCATGTTGTTTTATAAGTTGATGTAATTTTACTGGCAAGAAAGCTATGTGAACATCTATAGTAGATGACTGCTCAGACATTCATTTCACAAACAGCTGTGCTAACCAAAAAAATTGCACCAATGTTTGTGTCTCAGAGGTTATTCCCCTTCCAGCAAAGCCAGCGGAATGGGACATACAAACACTGCTCATCCACGTCAATACAAAGTCAGATTACACTTAAACAGTTTGCAACAGTGATTTGGGAAAAGCTGCAGTGTCTGGTTTGCAAACAGCTGAAGCCGCATCAGAAGTCACTACAGTACAGCCACTTGTTTCAGCTTCTTTACTGAGATTACCCCTCCCAAGAAGACAGTGGAACAAAAAACCCAGGCACACCATAATCAGTTTGTTCCAGGTAGCTTAATGCTGATGAAAATGAGGCTTGCTGATGTATTATGCACATAAATTAATTAGGAGACAAATTCACCTTCGTGAACGTGGTGGTAATGCTTACAGGACAGAAAAACAACTAGTCTTTTAAGACTTTCAGTTACTCAAGACAGATTTGAAATATGATTTTTGGCCAAATTCGGTGGGGTAAATAAGTCCTAAAATAGATATGAAAATAAACTGGGATCTGATCTGCTCTGGTGCTTCAGGATAAAAGTCCAGAATTGCAAAAAGCAAAAAAGAAATTGCTTAACACAGTGTGATCTTACTGGCAAGAGTTGTTCTGGAATAGTTATGTTGGTAGGCTCCCTGTGTGAACACTGCTGACAATACCAGAATAATTACCCAGCTAACAAGACTAAATTAAAGGAGTAGCTGCAGAAGAAAAAGCATTCCGGAATATCTTTGCAAACTTTAGCAACAGGGTAGTGCAGAACAGTGCTGAGACTCATACCAGCATGAAAAGTACTTTTCCTAGCATAACTAATTTAACTTGCAGAAAGATACAGTAAGATACAGTTTTCTTTTTTGTTAATAAAAGCTGCATGTACACAGAGATGGTTCTCTGACAGATTTTGCTAGGAAACAAAGCTAATAGTCTAATTACAATCAGATTTAATATTTTAGGTGAGTCTTCCAGTTTGAATTTCCTGTGTCTCATACAGAGGGTATAGGACTTGCTCGAGCTCAGCAGGGCAATTTGAAACACAGCCTAATTATTCCAACATCCTGCTGCTGCTGTTAGTGTAAAACATACCAGTTGTCACTGGTGTGTTTTATATTGTGTATATATATTAAGTGTGTGTATATATATTGAAACACCTGAGAAGGCAGCGTCATATATTTCTTAATGCAGCTTGATCACACGTTGTTGGTTGTACTTGTTGCTCAGTGCTATGTATTTCACCTTTTCCCTTCTCTGCAGAAGATAAGGCCCATGTGACTTGTTCTGTGTATTTTTGAATTGCAGGATCCTCTATTTCCCCAAGTGACAAGAACATTCATGATCAGTATTCCCTGTTTTCATCCTGTGTTTTCTTTTTGCCTGGAAAATCATCCTTGATACTAACTTTTAACCTTTGTGGGAGAACTAGCAGGGATAAGAGGCAAGTTGTTCTAGGAGATGTTAAAAGCTGACCAGTCTAAAACCAGTCACTTAAGATGTGGTGCTGCCATGGAACATGACAGAAGAAAAACCTAGCGAAGCAGAAAAAAAAAAGTACCTTTCCTCATCCACGTCCCTTTTTGTGTAGCTGCATGGGGACAAGCCAGGGTGCAGGTGCTGGCATGCAGACCACTGAGAACCTTTGTTCTTCAGGTGGGCAGAAGTAAGCAAACATCTCCATCCTTTAGCTGAGAGACCATGATGTGAAGATGTAGTCTGACAGAGATAAAACGGCACATTTTTTTCTAATGGCAATACCTGGGAAGAGTGGAAGACACAGCACTGCTTTTCTTCTCTTGGTTTCATGATTTTTATGAGGAAGACCTGAAAAACTGGACCTGGTGCAGCAAGGTATTAAAAAATTAAAAGGCGTGCTTATAGAACTTACTCTTTTTGATGAGTAAGAAAACTTTGTATGATAAAAACAACCTACATGAAAAGTACTCAAAATGCATGCATCCTTGTTAGGGATATTTGTTGACTGATTTATAAAAGGCATGCATCTTGTTTTCTTGTGAATTCTTGACTTCATCTGCTATGAGACTGTATGCTAGACTGCTTTGCGATAAGAGATTTTGTAACACATCCCTAGATTAGCCGCAGTTAGGAGGAAATTCCCTCAGCATTCAGATCATATGAAGCAGCAAAGATCGCCAAAGAAAACCTTTTTTAAGAACTGACACAACCTCTAATAATTACTAAATCAAGACAAACAATGAAGTCTCACCTTTTTTACCTAACAAAGTTGCTCAAAAGATTCCACGTTAGCTTTGTTGGGGCTTGAATTCTCAGTTCTCAAAGCACCGACTATTTTGCTTCAGATATGCTTGGAGCAGTTCCAGTTGCACTCATCCCTCACGCTGCTTTGCAGCCATCTGCTCCCTGGACGCTGCTGTAACCAGAGGGCTCAGCTGGCAGAAGGGAACATCTGAACACTGTGCTTGGTCTGGGTTCATGCAAAGTTAGCCAACCTTGCCTGCGCTACGGGCCAAGGTGGCTGCCCAGTGACTGACATGGGTAAGGCACACTCATGCTTTCCCCTTCAGACCAGTACCGGTCTGTCAGCAAAATCCGAACCTGCAATCCCCAGCGAGGACAGGGAAGTATTTGGGAAACTGGGGAGTTCTTAGATTGGAAATTGGAAGATAGATTAGGATGCAGAAAAGCATAGACAATGGTGATTTTAAAGGCCACCCATGTGAAATTACTAACCAATTTCTGAAATGCAGAACAAAAGCATTTACAACAGGTTTTGTTTCAGTAATAACGTAAGTACTGAGGGATTTCTCTAAAATTAGGCCTTACTTAGGGCTTCTGCTAAAGACAAACCTAACCTAAAAAGAAAATTTTCTGTTATCTTAAAGTAGATCTACGATCACAGAATGCTTGAAAGGCCTGGTACAGAAGCTTCTTGACTTCTGCAGTTCTGGTATTTTAAATATCTGTTGGGAGCACTAGGAGTAGCACTGTGAATGTTCACACACACACACAAGCACGCTACAGAGCAAGACAGATTCCATAAAGTGAAATTCAGTTTTAATCTATTTACATAAGTTTTCCTTTTGCCAAAAAACAACACTTTGACAGAGGAATAGATAGGGAAAGGAAAACAGTAAGATCAGTAGAAGCTCATTACATTTTTAACGTTGGGGGGGGTGGGTAATAAGTGTATCTCATATGTTCTGCAGCATACTTGGTCAGTATTATTCCTAAATGGAATAATATTGT
Organism: Falco rusticolus; assembly: GCF_015220075.1. Taxonomy (NCBI): domain Eukaryota; kingdom Metazoa; phylum Chordata; class Aves; order Falconiformes; family Falconidae; genus Falco; species Falco rusticolus. Next base: position 30,487,560 of record NC_051199.1, on the reverse strand, counting down.
TTTCTATTGATACAAATTATTTGATAGGTGAGTGAAATTTCAGATTTCAAGGTACAACTGCAGTAATCGGACTGCCACAATTTATATTTATCCTGAAAATAAAAAATCAGCTAGAATATTGGGCGGGGGGGGGGGGGGGAGAAACTGTGCTCTAATATACCCAACCCTGACCACAAAGCTAAGCATAGAGTGACAGGAGACTTCCTTCCCTTCATTTAGGTAAGTAAGAAACAGCAGAGCTTTACTCATGGAGCTTTGCCAGGTTATTCCTCATCTTGGACTTCCTTCCCTACACACTATTGTTAATATTACAAAGTCACAGTATAGGAAACAGCCATTCTTATAAAAACTGGAACTGAAACAAGATCACCATTCATACCTTTGAGTCTATACATGGACACATTTTGTAAACAGCACTAAAACAGGTCTAATGCATTTAACATGAAATTAAAAATGCAATGTTAAGACAAAAATCTTGGTTCAGTGGGGTTTCTGTTAAATGAGAATTGTAGGCCTAATCCAAAGTTCAGATACTGATTTTATTTATATATGTGTATATGTAAATTCCATAGCTGTTTAAACACATTTTTCCCCACGTAATTCAAGAAACAGAATTAATTAGCCAGTTAAAAGGTGAGAAAGTATTTAGTCTAGTACATTCAAGGCTTGCAAGAAAGCATAGCAGGCACAAGCAAAAGTACAAGAAAATAAAGCTTGTAGGAGAGTAAATATGCTTCAGGGACTGATTAAATTGATTAAAACTTGGATCAGAAACTTTAACAATCGATATTACAAAATGGACAGTGATCATATGGAGTTCATTTAAAACCCAAAACAAAACAGGAGGAAGAAAAGCATTGCTTCTTGAGTTTACTCAGTACTTAAAATATTATCATTTTACACCACCAAACCAATTACATTATCCTGTTTTATGAGTTTTAGAAGTTTTAAGAATTGGGTTATATTGCTTTCTTTGCTAAGTGGCTTAGTAAAGTCATTAGCAGAATCAATAAGCAATGGTTTACAGTGGTTGAAAACTGGAAATTTTGTTGTTTTCAGTTTAAAATTGATCACAAATTTGGAAAATACAAGGTGAAACACATTCCAGGCTGTCATGAGACTATGAACAATTCTTATCGGAAGACAGTGAAAATAATGGTATAGCAAAACTTAGGCTTTGTAGATTATAAAAATAAAACTCTCTGCCCTCTGCTGTTTAGACCAGGAAAAAATAAACCAGGATACCTATCTGTTGAGAAGCATATAGCGAAGGGCTGAGCCTAACTGCTTTTAAGAAAATAATCTAGTTTATGCTTAAATGAATTGGATTGTTCTATGCACTTGCACTCTGCACTGACATGAAGTGTGCCTGGATTTAGTGGTCTATCAGAAAGGTGCCAAGGAGCAATTCACAAGTTGCTTGCTCCATAAAACCAGAAGTTACTTGACACATACAGGAAGGGCAGTTCTGCAAAACAAAGTTAAATTTGCAGTAACACAAAACATATGGAAGTTCTGCACAGAGGGTAACAGATCATGTTCCACACTTAATAGATCTCTAAAGATGAAATAGTAACACATTCAAGTTCCTCACAGATTATTCAGAATTGAGGTCTGTAAAAGATTAATATGTAGCACTGCCTACAAATCGAATTTGATTGGTCACTTTGAAAAGTAAGTTACTGAACTTTTTAAGAGGTAAGTTGAAAGTTACTTTTTTGTGTTATAAAATCATCAGTTCTTCTAGACTTGCAAGAAAAAAACCCAAATCAATCAAAACCAAACCAAAAAGTACAGAAATAGCCTCAAATTCAACTTTGCTTTTAAAGGCTAGATACCAGAGCAAATTTTAAAAAGCCTATTAAAAAGAAAATGGGTTACAAGTAGCAATATTACGTTTGTTTTTTTTTAATAGCTTGTGAATAATGCTTTGTACTTGCTGTATCTTGTTCAAGGGTTTCTATAAAGCAATTGCAAGTTCACAAGAGTAAACAAGTAAAAAAAGAAAAGACAACTTTGTATCACCTTTATTTTTTGGACAGAATTTATATTAAAACTGAAAAAATCCAGATCCACAATTGAATTATTTCACTGCTATCTATAGGTTATGGAAGTAGATGCTTTTTCACTGTGCACCTTCAACTGCCCTGCAAAACAGGCAATTCCAACACTGGTAACTCACCACAGCATGGCTGCATCATCATCAAGCATCATTTGCTGTGCACTCACGCTGATCACCACGGTTTAGATGTAGTTCTGCTCTGTCTGCACATCAGTACTCCTGTTGTGGCAGCTGTCACATGTGCTGTGCGGCCAGGGGTATTTGCAGAGCTGTAGTAGAAAGACCTGTTCCAACCTCACATACAGGCAAATCCACCTTTCTGATGATTAAGCTAAAAGCCCCAGCTGCTGAGAAGCTGCCCTTCCAGGCTCAGTACTCCTCCCCAGAACAAACCGAAAGGTACCATTCAAAAGCAACATGCTTGGTGTAAAGGACCTCTCTCCTTACCTTTCTCCTCAAGTCTGTTCATGGATCACTACCGCAGTTTGCATTTCTCTATAAATTTCACCCAGCTTCAGAGTTTAACCCTGCCCCATTCAGGTAATTTTTGTTAGATGAAACAAGACCATTCAGTGCTGCAATTTTTACTTCTACACTACTGTAGTAAGCTTAAAAGAAAAGGGGCGGGAGGAGCAGGGCAGGAATATGCAGGCTTTCTAATGACATTCTGCATTCACAAAATCTGCTTTGAACTGTCCATTTTACTCATGATCACTGAGGGAAGCCCCCTCCTTCTCTTCTAGCACATACTTCAGGGTGTGACACACATAAGTTGCTAGCACTGACCACCATACCAACTACCTCTACAGCAGCTGATTTTCTTTTTTGAAAAAGTTTAAAAGAAAGCTTAAATTCAGATTCACAGGGCAGCAGTGAGATGTTCAGATTCATAGGGCAGCAGTGAGATGAGACACAAAAAGCTTCTAGGACTTGTATCAAAAACTTCTAGTTTGCTGCCATGAGTTCTAGACTATGGCTACAGGCAGGAGATGGAATGAAAAAAATTGGCCTACGTATAGGCTGTTCTTGTGTTTCACCTGAAAACATTGGCCAATTACATAAAAAAATATTAATCAGACATCCCAAGTAGTAACATTTGACCACATTTAATTACCACATACTGTATGTGAAAAAAAATGCTATGATTTTATGGGGAAAAAAAAAGTCACCACATATTGGTGGTCCATGAAACACACTGCCGATTCATAGGTGGAAGAAGAAATCAAGTTTATTCACACCATTACCACACTATATAGACCAATTACAGAATAAGCAACTCCACATTCCAGAAAACTAACTTTTTAAAAGTGGTATTAAGCGTTACTGATTAAAGCACTTCTTCCATGCAGGTTTCATTCAAAATGGTACCTTCTCAAAGATACAAAGATTCATAAGAGTAAGAAAATAATGCATTTGTGAATGTAGAGACCCAACTAATACCAAAATTTATGGTGCTGCCGTGAAAAACAGCTAATACAGTTACTGCCAGATCTGTAGGTGTTATGGTTCTCTCTTGCCTCTCCAATACACTTCAAGGGCTTTACAACGCACCCCCTCCACTAGTGATGGTAGAACATTAGTAAAACTATTTAACCTTAGTCATGAAAGCTACAAAATATTGCATTAGAATACAATTGGGAAGAGACTTCTGACATAACCTTTGTAAGACAACAGAAAAGCATCATTTATGTTGCAACACTTGGCTAGTCTTTCCTTTATGAGCACATCATCTGAATGGGAATAAAAATTGTTGCATCACAACATCAAGATCAGATTTAGCAGAAGTTAGCACTGTTCTTAATCTTCCTCCTAGCCCACGGTTTTACTTCTGCAATTTTTCAGATCACCTTTACATATAATCAGTATGCTAACTCAGGCTTAGGCCACTGGGTTTTCCACAGCAATTGCTCCCTGCAGAAAGCACAAGACTGCCTCGTGGGGGTTATAGCTAGCTGCACTAAAATGGCAGTGTTAGCTTCATTATACTTTCTTTCACTGCATAAGAAGGGTAGAAAAGCACCACAACACCCAGCCTCTGCACTGACCGAATCCTTTGGAGGAAGAGGGCAGCAGCCTGACATGTGCCCTTACACATACACAAGTATGAATGGAAGAAACATTCCTGTAAAGTATCATTCCCACCAGTATAGGGTGTTTTTCGTGGTTTTTTTTTCTATTTTCAAAAGAGAAGCAAAACTAAGGGAAGAAACTACTTGATAAACATAAAAATAAATATGCAGCACCATACAATATTGAGACAGCTCTACTTAATGTAGGAAAGCTCTTCAAGTAGAACTATTCTAACTTGGAGCTAAAGAAATTCTCAGCATAGCATGGTGAATGTCTGCATTTGCAAGCAAATCAAAACCAACTACCATATCAGGCAGGTGCATAAGTAGCATCACAGGACATTCAGCCTGTAATCAATTACTAGCTTGAGATCCTGGCACAGGAGAGTATTTCATCTGATCCAGATGTTTATTTTTCCTCAAAACGTGTTTGTGAACATTGTTTTTAGTTGCTTCACAACAGCCACGAATCAATACTATTTCATGTTGCGCACTATTCTTCTGCAATGGTTTGTCTTCATTTCCCCCAATGCTTGTTCCAGCTGCTGAATTAGGTGGAGGAGGGTAGAAGGGTCAGTTTGCAACACCTGGGCAGTGTAATCTTCATTCTGATTAAGATGCAGCTTTAGAGTCACAGCAGGCTTAATCTGTTGTCTCAAACTTCTGCTTGCAAGCTGCATGAGCAGGTCAGATGAAACAGGAATCAGGAAACAAACAAAGAGATGGTTATCAGCTTTCGTATTTACAATTCACAACAGGTTTGCAGGACCTGCTTGGAGGACTGTTTTAAAAATTCTCTTCACCTACATTAAAGACATACACAGTCTATTAGCTTTATCATTAAGCAACACTAATCCACTTTAATCGATGTTTTCTTAATATTTCTGAAAAATTAGGTGGTAATTAAGACTGGATGTATTTAGTATACACTAACATTTTTAAAACAACGTGGAGCTATGAATTCCATTTTTATAAAGCAACAAATACTTTGCATCTTCACATACTCTGTTCATCTCATAGCTAGCTATCTTTGATGCAGTAACAGAATTATGTCAGTTTGAAATACGTGAAAAACTGCTGACTCAATGACTTTGAAAGAACATAAATTCATTGTTTAGTAGTTGTTTATGATGCTAAAAAAATATAAAGTAAAATACAGAACACTGAAAACAGCAGAAGTTACCTGCACATCCAGTCTCCATTCAAGACTGTGGTAGCTGGGGAGCTTTGGGGCCAGCTCACCAAGAATGCTTCTGATCTCTCTCCTGTTGTCAAGGTACAGCTGCAGCAGTGATTTATTCAATTCATCAGAGAATCCCAGCACGTGAATGGAATCTTGGAAGTCTATCTCTGAAATCTAGACATAACAATTAAGGCCTTATAATACAATTACAATTTACAATGCATTCATACTGTAACACATTCTCTGATCAACAATACTCTACCACAATACACTGTAATTTATCTGTCAGTCAAGCCACCTTACCTCAATGGAAGATTCTGCAGTATTTCAGTCCCTTCCCCACCTGCTCTTCAAAACAATGCCCGCTTGTGTTTAATTTGGAATTACTTCTCTCTGTATCCCTTCTCCATTGTTCAGATATTCCACTATATCAACAGTAAAAAGTCTTCCCAATGGCAACAGTAATTATCTATTATCCTTTCAATACCTGCTTACACCTGCCCAAACTTCTGATGTCCAGAGCTGAAAAAGCTCTCCAACCTACTGTGTCAGACAAACATAAGGAGTACTTAACAGGGGGTTAGTACAGCATGCCTCCTGCAGAGCAGCTGAACAACAAGATCTTCACTCAAGTTTTGTTATTTAGATGGAGCTTAACCCTGCTGTATGCTTCTCTACACGGACTAAATTAACACATGTTCTTGCAACATGCCATTAAAATGTCGAGTTTTAGCTTCAGACACTGAATACAAATTCCAGAACCATTCACACAGATGCAGTGTTTTAATCAGAGAACAGTGTAAGAGACACCTCTCTTTAAAATGAAAAGAGTACACATCATCACACCTTTGAACTAGGTTTTCCCTACTCATCAGTATTTTCAGAGCTATTAAGTGTTTAAAAGACATCTCTTGAGCGCATCCCGGAATTCTCATTACGCAAAAGCATCCTCACCATGAGCTTGCAGCTTTCAGTAAGAAGGTATGTTAGTCCCTCTACCACACGCTGAACAGTGTCAACTCCAACGTTCAGTTTTCCTTTAAAAAAAGCACAAAATACCTTTTATTTCCCTATGAAGCCACCATGGCAACAATACTCAAACCTGCAGATTGAACAAAAGCTAACTTGCAAAATACGCACCGAAAAGGAAAAAACAAACAAAAAAAAAGTCGAGGGTTGTGCACCCTTCAAATAGCGCCAGGGGATCAAACAGCAAGTTAGCTCCCCTACCCGAAGCAAACAACCGAAACAACAGATCCCGGGAAGCCCCAAACCCGCTCCTCGCGCCGGTACAGAGCGACCCGCGCGTTGGCGCCCCGGGACACGGGTGCGGGCGGCAGCCGCTGGCGGACCCCGCGGCCGCCCCCTCTGCTCCCGCGGCAGCCCCGCACGGCCGAGGCCGCGCCCCGGGCCCCCGGCGGGGCGACGCCCCCCGCTCCGCACGGTGCCCGCGGCTCTTACTGGCGGCTGCCTCGCAGGCCCGCGGCGCCGCGCCCCGCCGCAGAAGCTCCACCGCCAGGCGCCCCAGCTCGCCGACGGCTGAAACGAGAGGAGAGGAGAGCGCTGCAGGCCAGGCCAGGCCAGGCCCGGCCCGGCCCCGCACCGCCGCCCGGCCCCCCCGCCCCCGAGGGCCCCGGGCGGGCCAGACTCGCGGCCGCCGAACCTGCGGCGCCCGCCCGCGGCAAACAGCCCAGGTGCGCCCGCTGCTCCGCCGACAGCACCAGCAGCATCCCCGCACCGACAGCACCGCGCCGCGCCTGCGCGCTCCCGCCGGGGGCCGGAGCGAGGCGCGCCCCCTGCCGGCTCGGAGGCGGCCGCGGCGGGGCGGCGCAGGGGGCGGTCCGGGCAGCCCGCCGCGCAGGAGCCGCCGCTCTGTCAGAAGCGGGTACGCTACCGGCTCGGGAAGCCGCGTCGCGGGGGGCGCCCGCAGCGGGCAACGCGCCCCTAAGGCACCGGCCACGGCATTGCCCCGCTACAGACCGCTCCGCCCGGCCCGGCCCGCCTGCAGCAAACGGGACACCGCCGCGGCGACGGCGCCTCTAGCCACAGCGGTGCTGTCCCCCCGCTGAAGGCCGCACCCCTACCACGCTAAACAGAGCCCCGCCAAGACAAAAGGACAAGGTTCTGAATTACTGAAAACATGCGTAACTTCTCGTGAATCTTTTTTCTCTTTCAGGGTATAGTTCGTTTTGTTAAAAAGGAAGGCAGGTCATTTTTTGAAGGCTTTGTATTAGGACAGAATAGCGTTTGGAAAACGTGCATGGAAGAATGTTTTACCGTACTGGGTTACCAGACGGCAGCACTGGCCTTTCCTCAGGTCACGCTGTGCTCTTCCACGGGAAGGGCGGTCAGGAGCTCTTCCCAGCTATCCCACGTATCTAGACGGAATGCACCTGCCAATAGGCACGTTCCGGTGCCATTATATGTCCAATTTCTAAACTCATACATGACCACAGTTGCATCTACAGGAAATTTTTTGCAATTTTATGGCTGGGAAATGGGTATGGTACAAGTTTCTGCAAGGTCACTGGGGCCAGGGTTCTTACCATGAGTTTCTCATGAGAAGCTAACAACCTAAAATAGTCTGGTCTTGCTAAGTTTGTCCAGCATTTCCATTCCCCCTCCACCCCACCCTGCTTTAAACATTCACCCATGCTGCTGAGTGCTCTACTTAATGATGCTCAATAGATCTCAGGACCAAGACCTACTGCTATGGAAAGATCTGAAAATATACTATGGATTCATTCCCAACCATTTCCTTACTCAGCTCCAATGCTTTCCAGGAGCAAGTCCAATATTACAAGCACAGGTATCAGAGACTGACAAATGTAATACTTCAGCACGTGTTCTTTGAAGATTTTAGTGGAGAGCTTGACATTACTTCTTAAAATCATAAAGGAGAAAGCTGAGGTAATGATTGTGAATCAGTGTGAAGGGAATGTAATTTCTTAGTCATCCTCACAAATTCAAACAACTTCTGGCGGTGTACTAGGATTGCAGATTTTTGTTTCTAGTTTTTTGATTTCAAGCATGACCTTCCAGCAGATGTTCACCCCCAAAGCAGCAAAGTTTCTCATCAGCTCATCCAAATAATCTTATTTGTCAAGTCCTTCTATATATCTGACCTGTGCATTCTGCAGACAGTCCTTGTCATATTTTTTCCAAGCTACAACATAGATTTTTGTATTCTTCACTTGGTGCCTCTACCTGAACTTGGAAAAGTATTACTTAGAGAATCACAGAACAGTTTGGGTTGGCAAGGCCCTTAAAGCCCACCTAGCTCCAGCCCCCTGCCCCGGGCAGGGCCACCTCCCCCCAGCCCAGGTTGCCCAGAGCCCCGTCCAGCCTGGCCTTGAGCCCTGCCAGGGACGGGGCACCCACAGCTGCTCTGGGCAGCCTGGGCCAGCGCCTCCCACCCCCACAGCACAGAATTTCTTCCTAATATCGCATCTAAATCTACCCTCTACTTCACTCAGGCTAGGCTATTCACTGGTACTGCTGAACAATAATTAAAGAGTCTTTATTTCAGATTAAACCAGTTTCTGGTTGGTGTAACCAGAAGCTGAATCAAAGCAAAAAAAACCCCACCAAAACCAAACACCAACCCCAAACACCCTAAACCCCAAACAGTTCAGAAACTAACTGCCCTTCTCAGTTGCCAACTCACCCAGCTCTTCCAGATTTCAGTCATTCATCTGAATTCCTTCTGTCCTTTGCCAATTTTGACCCCTGCTCAGGACCTCTGCTCAGCTGATGATTTGATTTACCTTAGCAATTTTCAGTGTCCTGCCAACAGTTCCTCTCTTACCCAGCATCAGCCCCTAAAAGATTATATATTATATAACACTTTCCACCTGAGAAACACACAAGATCTTAAAATATTGCAACTCTGAAGTAAGAAAGAATATGACCTCCAATTACAGATGCGAATACCAAAGTGAGGAGAAACTTATGTATACTGCAGAATAAATTAACCAGTATGATAGTCCATGCTACTATAATTAGACCATTTCTAGGACTTGAACTAAAAAGTTTTAAGAGTGCAGACAGACCTGGGTGGTTTAGGTAAGCTTACATATAATGAGCACAGCAGTCCTCTCACTGCATTGGCAATTCTGATTTCAAGACATCCTTTCCCATTTTCCAAAGTGCATTTAACCCCTGCCATAGAATATATTACAATCTCCAGAAGAAAAACTGATTGTGTAACATAACTCCCTTCCTAGTAAGAATAAAATTTGGTTTTAGCACTTTTAACATGGTCTGTTTTTATGATTACTGTTCCTTGCTGTTATTAATGCATCATCTTTTACTCTCCATTTAGTTTCTCATTGCTGGTCTGAAGGATGCTTTATGGTGACAGATCATCTTTGAATTACAGTAAGACTCATGGATATTTGTATTTTGAAAGAGAACCAGGGAACTGTGTTTGGAAAGCCTATAGTAAATCACACATTTTCCTGCTGTCTTCGGTTCAGTGGCAAGTAAAGATAGATGTTCTAGAAGATACTCCCTTTAAAGCTACCATAAATAAAATGGAGGTTCAGAGTATTCTCCCTAGCAACTCTGCTCAGGCAGGTCTCAACCTCATCTCTCAACCTTTTACAGCCACAATCAAATGCAACCTACGTTGGCAGACCAGAGCCAGTATTTGAAAGTGAGTGGGACCTCTAATTAACTGACAAACTATCAAAATATGTTTTTACAAAGATCAATTCCTTCATGGCAATAACGGAGATCCTAATGGATGTAATCTTTGTATTTGTTTACCAAGATATACAAGGAATCTCTATGCAAGTACCAAAGTTTGGTGGATCACTATTAAGTTTTTTGCAGGAGACTGCCATCTTCTTCTACTCATATTTCAGATCAAGTGACTCCAAAACAAGAGATCAATTCTGTTGTCTCTTCTCTTGGCCAATAGTTTGGCTTTGCTGTTTAGGATTATACATCCTTCTGCCCTAGAAATTCCGAACACATATACATACCCTGGTAGAATTACATGTAGGCACTGTCTCCTATCAGCAGGCTAGTTGACCAATTAGCCTTACAAGAGTTAAAGCATTAGCTAAAATAATTTTGAGAAAGATACAAATTTTACTTGTGTACATTTCTAAAGAAGATATACATAATATAGTGAAAAACTCTGGAGGATTTTTTCCTCCAGAAAACAGTACAGAATTGAATCCTAAACAGGACAGTTTATCTTTTATTTTTAATCGTCTTCATACAAATGTATCTCCATTATGTTTGGAAAACTTTTTTAAGCCTGAAGTCAGAAAACCCCTGGTTTACCTTGAGGAAACGTGTGTATATGCATGTCCATATTTTAAGAACACAGTACAGTAACAGACTGTGAAATCCTAAACTAAAGCTGATCAGAACATAAGTTTAAAGTGAGAAAAAGGAATATAAATAGTACACTTGAAAAGTAAGTATAAAAATTATGGCAGAAGGTAAAAGAGATATAAATCAGGGGAGATAACATGCATAAAAAAGGGAGGAAAAATTCCCTGAACGTCTATATGTACAATAAGTGAACTACTCTAGCAATTTTGATAACAGGCTCAGAATGGCAGCTTGTTTCCTTCATGCCATAAGAGCATCAGCAGGATAGTACAGAGAAATAGAGTATACATGGCAAGGAAAAAGAATGAAGAAAAGTTGAAGACTGGAAATATAAAGTGAACCAACGAGTAATATGAAGATATTATCTACCTAACTGGCATGCGCAAATTTCTGGAAGGATTTGCTCAAAAGTAGGCTTTTGTACTCATGTACAATCCAGCTGCAGAGCTGTGATGCTCTCCACTGCCACAAAACTGGTGGGATCCATCTTTGTAAAGCATTTTCCTTTGCAGTCATCCTGTTCACTTGGGAATCCTATGGTATGCCACATAAAAAAGAAATACTGTTTGAGCATGTAAATGCCCTGTATTAGATATGACCATTTAAAAATAGCCCAAGCGTGAGTTCAGAAAATTGACAAAGTTGTCGAATACTTCTAACATTCCAGGAAGGAAAAACAGTATATGCAAGGGCTATCTCTTCTAACTTGTGTGAACGATGTTAGCTCCCCAGTTGGCCTCAAAATAATAACAGCAGATAGAGCTGCTAGAGAAAAATCCATACCTTCTAGCAATGCTGCCCACAACCTCACAATGAAACAGGGGAAAAAATTCCAGATAGTATCTCCCATTATTGAGACGAACTTTTCCATTCATCCTCTCCTGATAGAGAAGATTGGTGTCATAAACTAGAAAACATATTATGTTTTCAGGAGTTCCCTTCCTTTTTCCTCAGTCACTAGATCTCCCAGTACAGTGGTACTGCTATCACAGAAAAATGCAGAGCTGCAAACATCCAAACATTGACAGAAGCTGCCAAATGAATATAGAAGGTAAAAGTCCTGATTTACATGTAGTCAAGTATTACAGCAACGAGCAACTAATAAATTCATTAAGTATTCCTGCATATAGGGGGAAAATGATTAAAAATCACAGTGTTTTCTACATCCTTGCTTCCCAGTGAAACAAAATTGGCCTGAGAAATGCCTGTTCACTTACTAGTTAACTCCCCACCACACCAGCTTTGAAACTTAGCAGCCAGCTGGGCAAAGGCAACATGTTTCAAATACCAGTTAAGTTCCTTACCTGTTGTGAAGCTGGTCAAAGGATAAAAATTCACACTGTTTCCAAGTGGCTGGTCAGACAATCATAATTCTAGTCTACATGTGCTTTCTATGTGGATAGCAGATCCTATATCTTCCCCAGAGAAAGTGTTATGGTAAGCATGAAGGAAAAGAGTAATTAAAGGAAGACACACATTGGTGTAGAAGTAAACTTCAGAGAAAGGCTACATGATTTTTTTACATAAATATTGTTAAAAGCAAGGCATACCTCACATTGAAGGAAAAGGACTTTCGCTCACTATTTGCTTAAGTATGAGATACTATCAACCCCTGAAGGTTACTAAAGTGGTATATGGCATAATATAGCAAGTACATTCATTATCACAGAATTGTCGAATCATTTAGGTTGGAAAAGACCTTTAAGACCATCAAGTCCAATCGTTAACCCAGCACTGCCAAGCCCGCTGCTAACCCGTGTCCCTAAGGGCCATGTCTATACGTCTGTTAAATCCCTCCTGGGATGGTGACTCCACCACCTCCCTGGGTAGCCTGTTCCAATGCTTAGCAACCCTTTCGGTGAAGAAATCTTTCCTAATATCCAGGTTAAACCTCCCTTGGCAAAACATTAGGCCATTTCCTCCTGTCCTACCACTTGTCACCTGGGAAAAGAGACCGACCCTTACCCCACTACCTTCCTTTTCCCTCCTCCTCCCGTCCCGTTTACTTTTCATGCCTAGCTTACATTTCTCAAGTGTGTTTTTTTGTTTGATTTTGGTCCCTTTAAACACAGAGTTGGGCTAAAGTTAGCGAGAGGGGTAGACCCCTCCTTGCCTCCCAGACTGCCAGGACTCGACGCTCTGGTTGCAGTGTGCTGGGCTCCCGCCAGGGCCGCGGCGCGGGCGGGAGGTGGCTGCGGGGGCGAACGGCGGCAGAGCACACAGGCCGCGCCTCAGTAGGCTCCGTACTGAGGTGACGGCAGGGAGGTGGCGGCGGGGCGGGCCCGAGCTGACCCCAGTTACCTTCTTCCCCACGTACCCCGGCGGCGCCGCCCGCTCTGCCTTACGCTAACCCCGAGCTCGCAGACGACGGCAAACTTTGCCCAAGCCGCGTTTCCGCCGCACTCGATGGGCTGAGAGACCGCACCGCGCCGAGCGCCAGTATCGGAAAGCCGCGACAAAATACGCAGCTGCAGCCCAAACGTTCCCCAAGAACCCGCCGCCTGCTGAGGCTGCTGAGGCGGCCTAAGAGGCGGGGGAGGGGCCGGCCGGCCTCGCCCCGCCCCGCCCCGCCCCGCCCTGCCCCGCTCCGCCCCGCCCCGCCCCGCTCCGGCCCAGCCGCGGCGCGCGGCCCCTGGCAGCCGCAGCGGCAGCACCTCCCCGCACCCCGTAGGCGGGGCCGCTCGCCCGCGAAGCCCGCCCCACGTCACGCGTCGGCGGCTGAGTGGCAGCTCGGGCGAGCAATGGCCTGCCCCGGGCCGGAGTCTCTCTCCGTGCGGCGGCGGGGCGGGATTTCCGCCGCGGCCGCTGAGGGGACGGAGCGCGCTATGGAGTCGGCCTAGGCGCGGCCCTCGGCTACCCGCGCCGGGCCCTGTGCCGGGCCCGCAGGTGAGGGCCGCTGGGGCGGGGGCCGCTGGGGCGGTCGCGCGGTCGCCGGGACTCTTTGGGTTTCTTTCCAGCTGCCGGGCGCCGTGACTTCGTGGCGGTCAAGGAATTACTGGGCCTGTCGCTCAGTTGCGCAGCGCTTATTCGCCTCCACCCTTGGAGGGGCGAGGCGGCGCCGCCCGCCCGTGCGGCTCAGGCGGAGCTAGGGCCGGCCTCGACGCGGTCTACCTGCCTGCCTGCTTCCTTGCTCCGCGGGCCGTCGCTGGAGCCGGCGTCCAAGGTCTTCCTCGGAGGAAGGGAGGGGAGGACGGTGGGGCTCTCCCGCAGCATCGCTTCTAGGCTGGTGGAAGCTGAACCCTCGCTCTGGCATTTCACTGCGCTGCCCGGTGCGTGGTTTCTTTGAGGCTGGCTCTGCACTGATTATATCCCATACTGGTTATGGTTGGAAGATAATGAGTAGCACGGAGCCTGGCTTGCTGACAACCAAATTGCTACTAAAAAAAATGAAAAAAAAAAAAAAAAGAGAGGAGTAGTTCTCCCATCTTATCGGACCTGAATGATGAACTTTCTTTGTGCGCATTAGTTTTCAGTTCTGTGGATAGGTCTTGGGTGGAGATTCGGGTCAGCGATGATATGATGACATCAGACTGCAAAAAGCTGAAACATGGGGGCTTTGGGGGATACGTTTGAAAACTATTGATATTATCTGTGTAACTTTCGTTCATTCTGTGCTTGTGGAATGTTGGAAGATACAGCCTAATCTACCAGAATATTTATAATGTTGTCACCAAGTTTGTGGCAGGACAGAGTTTATGTTTATATGATTTTTTTTTTTGTGATTGCTGTAAGTACTGCAATTCTATTTGGCACTAAAATGGAATTTAAATTTCTTTAATACATTCAGTTTTTTTCACCAATGTGAGGGGAAGGAGCTGTTTTCTTGAGACTGTTGAAGTATGAGCGTAAGCATGTGGATGAGGAATTGCTTTGTGTTGTCTTCCAGTATGAAATATGTTTAAAGCTAATTGAGATATTTACATAGACTTTGTGGAGCTTGGTTTGTGGCTAGTTGCCAGAAGCTCTGAATGTTCGTATCTGTGTCCCAAGCCGTGTAATTTCTTCATGACAACTGTCTTAAGCGTGCTCCCAAGGCTTGTTCATTTTGGCAAGTGTGAAATGGGTTAGTTATCTTTCATAGGATCCAGAGGCTGTATCCAGAAGAATGTTTTCTACTGAAGTTGCCTCTTCTAGTCTGGGAGTCAGTGTATTGGTGTTAAAAAACCCCACTGTGTTTCATAACCCCTGATTATTAATGCAAACAATACTCTTAATGTATTAAGAGGTAAGCAAGGTGTTCTTAGTGTCTAATACAGCAGATAGATGCATCTATTGTGTTTTGTCAGTTCTGTATGGAGCTTATTTAGTCATCCTTATTTTTGAGTGAGAAAGGATATTTTTCTTTGAAAGTGTACTTGGCAACATATTTTCTGTTGTACATACAATGATAGTACTGCTGCCTTATTTTCAAGGGCAATACCTTGTCTGATGCATCCCAAATTAGTGCATTTACTTCACAGTTGCCTTGTTGCTTATGGCTATGCTGTGATCCAGCATGCCCCACACTTTTCCTTCCTCAGTTCTGAAGTGGTGATCCTGTTCAGTCCTGTGACAGAGGGATGTAGGTCCACAGGCTTAGTTTGTTTTGTGAGTTCTAGTGGGAACTGAAAAAAAAAACCACCCCAAAAAACAAACAACTTTCAAACCATCCAAAGGAGAAATGTGTCTGTTCACACTGGAAAACTAGGTGTAAGGTACTGAAGATCAATGGAGAGTCAAGTTTAACTTTTTTGTGTGGTTTACAGTATAGTCTTTAATTACATACATCTGAATTTCTGTGTGCTCTTAAGCTGCCTTGTTCAATTGACAGTGTTGTCCACAAATGAGCCATGGAATTTCAGAAATTGTAAGGCTTTTTTTGCTTACATTTGAGGCAATAGTTCTGGGGTCCAGAAGAATCCGTATATATGTAAATCCTTGACAGGGAAGACTGCGTCGTGTTTGCAAGTGCATACGTGTTGGTTCAAGGACAACTTTAATTGTGCTATTTTCTAACCTTGCTCAATCCTATTTTAATTCTTTCTCTGTGTTGTACGTGCTGAATTTATCGTGTTGGTTAAAACAATGCGATAGTTTCAAAGATATTGCTGCTTCTGTCATAGTAAAAGTGATTGTGTTATTTGAACGATTGTTCTTTATCCTTCCAGTTTCACTGATATCCTCTTTGTTAGGGCAGGCTGATGAGAGAAACTGGTGAATCTTAATTTAGAGATAAAACCCCCATGAATTTCATAATTCTTTACAGGTTCCTTTGACTGTAACTTACGTTCTGCTAACCAGTTGGAAGTTTCACAAAGCATCATATGTCTTAATGACTAAGTCAGAATCATGAGAACTGTTCTTGAAAGTTTCAGCTGTTTCCTCCCATTAGTAATAACAATTTTTAATTATCTTCACGTTTGCATCAGTTTAAATCAATTCTAACTCTCCAGTATTTAATTAAAGTTGAGGACATCAGATCATGGGACAATGCTTTCTGCTTAAAAAACCCATGAAGGATGGGACAGGAAGACAGGAATTCTTAGGTGTGTCTTGATCCTGAAAGAGAGCATAGTAGTTTTGGCTGTGATTTCTTGATGTAAGTCTGCGAGGTTACAATTCTCAGGATGAAATACATATGGTCAAATGAAAACAAATCCACATGGAACCATTTAAATGAGAAGCCTCAGCTTGGAGGTTTTCATACGTAGTCATACAAACAACTTGGGTTACCTAATTGAGTTTAATTGTTTATGAAGTATTTCTGATTCCTTCAATAGAAGAAATTAGAGGAGATCCAGATATTCTGATAATATTATTAAGCACGTGCTATCTACTTATAAAACTTGTCCCTAAATTACTTTAACTATTACAGCAATATTGGATCCAGTGTATTTGCTTTTGTTTTAAGTTACCACTATTTTAATTTTACGTTATTTCAGGTAATTTCTTACTGTGAGACGAGAAGAATCACTAAAGATAGATAGTTGTCTGTGGACGAAGCAATTCTTTCACATTCGGCGATGGCAGTGATTAGAGTTCATGCTGGATATGGCACTTAATTGTTGCTTGTTTTGTAGCCTGAAGTAGGAGGTGTAGTGGGTCACATGGTTTTTGTTGAATGTGTTGGCATTCTGATTGTTGGATTTTTTTAGCTTGGTCACGTTTAGGTGTGAGTTTTCATGAGGGGAATACGGTAATTCGTACTTCTGTGTCCTTAAGAGATTGCCTGCACATAATCATGTTATAGCTAAGCCTGAGGGGAACCTGCAGTTCCTCTGTAGATGTCTAATCATTGTCTGTCTTAAGACTGGATTATGACTGTAGCAACAGTACAACAAGAAATTGTCAGACATGACCTGTCAGTGGAGAACAGGTCCCAATCTTTGGCATTAGGTTGTGGTTATGCAGTGGAAGGTATTTAGAAGTGAGAACACAGGGGGAGGCTCCTCCTGGCTGCTGCTTATTAATAGTGACTGCCACCATTCTCCTGGAGTATTCCTAATGCCAGATGTTTTCTGGGAATTAATGATGATCAGACTGTGCGCTCCCCTCTTACTACATCCCAAGTTAGAAAGTGAAAGTATGTTGTGGGAGGAGGCTCAGTTAGGGTAATTCTCCATTACTATTCCTTGTTCTAGAGGGATTTTGGTGTTAAGATGGTCCTCTTAACAGAAAAACAAAAAGTTATTTGTTTAAGCACTAAAATGTATTACCTCACTCAGTTTTCTTTGCAATAAACTTCCTGTGTGAAGAGTTCTCTGTCATTCTTTTTTAAGACCGTGTCCAGCAGGTGAGGAGTCCCTCATCTAGGTGGCTCATAATGCAGAATCCCACTGACTCTTCCCCCTCACAGCTTGTGTGCTTGTAGCTGTTCCACTGAACTTGGGTAGTACATTCAGACTGTAAGAGCATGGCACACAGAAATGAACTATGGCTGTTACCTCCAAAGTTCTGTAGATGGAAGTGCAGCTATTAAATGGTCTAGGTTATTACATAGTTAAAATGTGTTCTTTTAAAATGCAAGTTTAGAAAATGTCTCCAATGTCAGTATGCTTATAAAGGCTCATAATATGCTCGTATAGATTAAGTGTATTTTTGTGACTCGTGCACAGAATTGTAGAACATGTTATACTAGCACTTTAAAATTGTACATTGATGCTGACTTCTGTTTTAATAAAACTGACAGAATATGACATTTGAGGAAAAGAAAGAGAAAGGGTTAAGTCAGTGAAGAGGTAGAGAAAACAGATGCTGGTTTGAATAGGGGGGGGAGGGGGGAGCCTGGGGTGGAGAGAGGCATTTTGTGTGTTTTGGATCACACAAGGCAGAAGCCTCTACATGTAGGTTATGAGAGATGGGGGAGAAGATAAATGGGCATCTGGCCAGGATTCTTGCCTAGTTCCACATCTTTCCTCTCTGGAAGTCTCTATCCCTTTGTCAGCGAACTATTCCTCCAGTTCAGATTGCATTTCTCAACGATGCAGATTAAGGCTGTCAACTCCCTACATTACTGAAAGCTGTGGAAAGTATACCTTACAGGAATTTAAATCCCTTTAAAAACATCAGGAAATTTCTAAGGGGTGCAAAAAGTATTAAAAGGTACCGTTTATGTGGAAGTTCAGGGACTCAGAAGTGAGGAAATACTACTTTTGTGGCTACTTGTGCAACTTCAGTTTATCCATTTGTCCTTTTGTGTAGAAATGGCTATATGGTTTAATAAATCACTTTCTCATTTTTCCCCTACTGAACCTTGCTTCATTCAGTGTGTGTGGCGTGCACTGAAAGGTGTCACTTGTGTGGAAGGCTGAAACTTATTCCTCTCCCTCGCCCAACCTCAGATTTTGGATTCTTGATTTTGCCGTTTAGCTACTAGAATTTTTACTGTCATACTAGTGTGTATTAATGTAGTTACCTCTTGTTTGTATAAGAAGCTGAAAGACCTGCACTGGATTTAATGTCCATGGTATTGAGCATTTTAAGCTAAAGCTTCGCAGAGACACCACTTACTACTACATTAAATGTGCTATTTAGCAAATGTGGCAGATTTGTACCATGTTGTTTGTGTGTTTGTGGATTGTGAGAGCATAAATTGGAGGGTCCTGTGATAAATATGGAGGAAGATGGTTCTTTACAGACATCCAGTAAATTCTGTAATTCTAAGGAACAGCCTTTTTCAGTCATAGAAATGATATTTCAACCTGCATCATGTTTGTTGTCAAGACTGGGACTCTTACTGGTGCCAGAAAAATAATTATTTGGAAAAGGCAAGTGGAAAGTAATCTGTAACCAGTTTCAAAGAATACTAGAGTTTCTAAATGAGCGGTGCTGTGGATCGTTATCTTGAGTGCTAGCTTTTGCCTTTGCTGGAAAGAATTAAAATGTTCAAAATTTAAATGTTTTATCATTTGTTGGGCCAAATTTTGAGGTTTCAAGATATGTATAATTGTAAATTGGTTAACTTCTGATATGAGAGATTACAGAATGAAGTCTGTTACCATTGTAGTCAGTGCATGTGTTAAATTTGAGAGGAAGTTCAAAGTTCTGTTCATGCAGGGGTTTTTTTGTGTTTTTTTTCTTTGGTTGGGGTTTTATGTTGTTGTTGGTTTGGTGTGGTTGTTGGGGTTGTTTTGGGGTTAACATGGTACTCTGACTTCAGTAAGGGTGCAGGTATCATTGCTCATACAAGGAGGGCATTCAGGCCCTTAATTTTTGTTTTTAAAACATTTAAAAAAAATCTTTGTGTGGCAAAGATAAAATGTTTGGTTTGCTTCCTCCGAAGCAGACTCCTCACTTTTTTTTTTTTTTTTTTTCCACATTTTCCTTAATGATAAATCGGCGGTTTCAAACAGTTGCCGTTAGGAAACGTGCTCCCCTATTTCCAGGGAATTTATTACCAGAGCAGAATTAACTTCCTTTTAATGTCATGAACTTGTGAAATGTATGCAAGCATACTTTACACAGTACTTGTGTTGTTTTTTTTAAAGGTCTCAGAAATGCACACACTTCACAGGAGACTAAATCTGCTGTCCAGACCATGAGTCACATTCAGGTTCAAGCACTTGTGATTTTCACTGAAGTTGATAGAACTACTTTGAGTTTGTTACCTGGGGGTATCATGCTGGTTTTGCAAGCGTATACTGGGAATAAATGTTTTTAGTAGAATTACTCTAGGCACACGAGTTATTTTGCTGATTTGGATATATGTTAAAAAAGCGTTGATTACGAACATCTAAGGATGTTTAATATCATGTGAATGTTCATTCCTTTATCTGCTTGCAATGCTGTGTGTTGCCTAAAGTTTTTGAAGTGCTACTATCATAATTTTATGCATATATTCCCTTGGAGATTATGTGCTCTTAGAAACAGGGACTTCTATGTCTGAAGTAATTGTGTGGATTAAAGAGTACTTGTTTCTCAAAAGTAAACATACAATAACAATTTGCATGCTTCTTTAGAAGAAAAGTTTTAATTGATTAGTTGAGCCCAGTGGAATTACAGAGGAAAATATCTAGTATATGCCTTGACCCCCTACTTTTTTGTTGTTGCAGGTATTAAATAAAGTATGCTGTTATCAATAGGAATGCTGATGTTGTCTGCTACTCAGATATACACTATTTTGACTGTTCAGTTGTTTGCTTTCCTGAATCTTTTACCTGTGGAGGCAGATATTTTAGCAGTAAGTATATTTTTCTACATAGATGAAATCTCTGTAAAACTTAATCTTCTTTTAAACTTCTATTAATGAATCAGTACAGTAAATGTTATAGCAGGTTGCTTGGAATGGAATTGCCTTAATAGTTTAAAAAAACAAATTGTAAATTTTCAAATGAGCTTACAGGTGACGTGTGCTCAGATATCATGACAGTGAAAGCACTGAATTCCCTTAGTCATTTAAAAAGTTCTACTCTGACCATATATCCTATGGCATGTTATAACCTCCTTAAAAAAAATTCCATGATCATTTGGCTTAGACAGCAATTTAAATTTTGGTGATGGGTGCCGTTTTGTAGGGTAAGTGTATTTAAGTAAAGTAAAATAATCTTCTGTGGCTAGTATAGTTTATGTACATGCTGGAGGCCTTGTCAGTGAAGTTTTTTTATATGTTACACCTAGATATATTTTTTAATAGCTGTTAGGAATAATATTTTTGGGTGTGTCGAATTTGAAATGATAAGGCTAATAAACAGTATAATCAATATAGGGTCAGTGGTAAAAGTTGCTGCTGGGCTATTTATTACTGATTTTATATTTTATGTAGCCTTATGGAGGAAGTTATATGCGTCTGTAGTACAGAGCTTAAGCCATTGAAATAATTAAACTTAAGTATTGTAGTCTCTATAGTTTCTGCTAGTTACATTGATATCCAGGGGAGTTGTTAATACCATATTAATTATAGGGGCACACAGTGAAAACCCCCTGAAGCTAAATGTTGAAACAAAAATACTTAAAAGTTTGTGGTAATGTGGGTTGATGAATACAGAATTATGTTATTTGGATCTTTGGGTTGTTACTATTATATTACTTTTTTGTAGATAAAAAATTTAAGAAACAATGCAGATAATTGCTTTGTTATGGAACTGACATCACCATTGTATTGTGAAATTTTAAACTGCCTTTCTACTGTAAACCAGATTTTCCCTCCTCCCTTTCATCTCCCATCAAGCTTGTGCTTCCTTTTTTCATAAAAAACCCCTAATTTTCATTCTTGCTAATTCCTGTCTTAGAAAAGATATTTTAAAACCCCCACAAAACAAAAACCCTCCCCAGCCTCAAAAAAAGGGGAAAAAAATAGGCATTTTTGAAGTTTAATTTCTTCTATTTAAGCTTCTCTGTGTGGTATTCTACAGTGATTTCTATCTAAATATTAATTGTCATTTATTCTTGCATATTGGGAAGTTACAGATCTAGTCTAAGAATATTTTTGAAGCAGGAAATAAGAGATGAACTTATTATACTGTGCTGTGGAATGCTTAAGAGATACTCGGAAGAGGGAATGTTTGCACACTGTGTCACATGGAATTGAAGGCATGCAGATCGCGTATAATCTTGAGAGATTTCATGGTTTAATTGCCTGTTGGGGGAGCAAAATTCCAACCAAAGTTTTGAATTTGCCAATGAAAGAAATTCTTTTCTGTAGTTCTTTGTTATTGTTATGCTTCTGTGTTCTCATGTAGTTGCAGCCTCCAATGAAGGATTATGTTTGTATAAAGTGCTGTTACGTGTATACGAAGCATCACTGGTTATTTTTTAAATCCGAGATAAAAATGAATAGGTTTGTATCTGAATCCTCGGTTAAGTTGGAGCTTCCTAAGTGATTCAAGTGAAACCTTACTGCAGCACAAGCTCAGGAAGGATGTTTTGAAGAAGGTAGATGAGTGAATAGTGAGGATGGAGGAAGGCAGCAGACTGGTGCAGAGCTGTGTTTTGTGATGGTAGGATGGATGGCCAGGAGGAGGGGCTGTATGGAGCAGATTGATTACACAGAACAGAAATGCTTACTTGAAACCTAGCTCCATTCCTGCTTCTGCCTTCAATTTTATTAAAGTTTGTGGGGAGGAAGCACCTTCAAAAGAGTTAAATCATGGTAGTGTTTTTCTTTGAGCTATAGTTTGAGTTCCCCTGTCTGAGTCTGGCTGTTAGACATCTTGTCCCTCTGAAATAAACATGCTCTTTACTTGACTGTTCGGTATGACAACTGGATGATACAATGAATAGACGAATATTTCTGAGTCACTAAACTATTTGATAAAACTTATCAACTGATGTGCATTCCAGTCAGTTACTGTATATTTCACAACTTTTGCAGGAAAATAACTTCTTGTACTTTTAATGACAAAAATTTTAGCACACATAAAATTAGCACTTTTTTGTATGGATTCTGCATTGGTTAGGCATATCACAGAGCTACAAAAGATGAAAAAGAAAAGGGAAAGCAAAGCTTCCACAGATATGAAGTCTTTACAGTGCTCCTCTGTTTTGAAAGGAAAGCTTATTGTTGGTATAAAACAAAACTGTAGAGATAGTTTACAGCTGCTAACCTGTATAGGTAGCAGGGAATTGAGAAGGGATAATAGATGGAGGCTATTCTTTGCCTACAGCAACCCACCTGTTAAAAGCTGTTCTTCCCTGTGCGCAAGTGAGTTCAAAGTGAAAAAACTGAAAAGAACACCACCATCAAAAAAACCCCCACCTGCTCATCACAGTTTTGGTTTTTTTGGGTGATTTGTAGTTTTTCTTCTGCAAATATGACTGTATTTGAGTTGTAGGCAGTAAAAAGAAAGATTTAATATACAGATGATTTAGCAGAAGATCTGTAACTTTTTTGTTTCAACAACTGGATAAGCATGTTACCGTGTGGGTGGAAGACAAATGGAAGAAGCAATCTTGTGGTTTTATTGACATGGTCACAAGAGGTCCTATGTCTGCTATATTTTTTTAAGATTAAAATATTTGCAGTGGTGTTTATTTCTTGTTTTCAATTTCTCTCATTGCAAACCTGAATTTTCTTTAAAATTTATTTCTCTTAGTATAATCTTGAAAATGGAACCCAGACCTTTGATGATCTACCTGCTAGATTTGGCTACAGGCTGCCAGCAGAAGGCTTGAAGGTAAAAAAAAAATTAAAATCTGATCTATACCCTAAAAAAATATATATGTGTATATATATTAGGACTGTACCTGCTGAACACTTCTTCTGTAAGCTAAAAAGGAAAAGTTAAATGAATATAGTACTGAGGAAAAAATAAATATTGAACTGATGAACCTACTGCTCAAGCAGAACAAATGTTTGATATGAACCATTGCCTGTGAAGGGGAGATTCCTCTCCTAAAGACAAGAATTTTGGTAACCTGACCTTTTGTATGTAAGAGGGAATTTGTTGAACATTTTTAATAACTAACTAAACAATGGCTGAATGATGGGAATCTAAGAAAGTAAGTTTGGTAGACCATTGTTTTCTCCAAAGTTGGTGGTGATATGATATGATGTCAGTTACCTTACACTGGAGCTGGTGGATGCCAGATTGAATTATTTGTCTTATTTAAAAAAAAAAAAACAAAACTTGGAGGACTTACTGTCTCTGTAGGTTTATGTATTGGTGAGCCCCTTCACGCTGTAAAATGCAGAAGGGCAAGAGGGATTATATTGCTTGCATGTGGCCCATATTAAGAGTGCTGTGTAAAGGAATTGTAGCTTGTTTTCTTGGGGAAAGTACAAGAAGTATTGTCAGTTTGCTTCCGTCCTTGCATTTCTTTAGTAACTGAATGGAAATGTGCAGGGAATGTGGGTCTACCTTAGCTCCCACAGGCAGTGCCACAAAGCTGGTGGCTGTATAGCAGGGTATTGACCATGTGCCCTCTCTTTAGAGTTTCCTTTCAAGTGCAGCCTGCAACGGTTAGTAGATGAGAAGTTCCCCATTCTCCCTGTGCTCCTCTGAGGCCTGTGTTGCACTATTTTTTTGTACTCTGTTTCATTTATGTGGGCAAAATGCAGGTAGTACGTATACACGTTTTAGTTAGTTACCAGTTACAGTGTCTTCACTCCAAATAAAATCATACTGGGATAGGAATGCCATGATGTGACTTGCAAACTTGTCATAGGACTAATAGCAAAAGGCACTAGTAAGTGATTATATATAGAATTAGCAGAAAAAGTACATCTGACTTAAATTTTTTGAAATTTTGTTAATCCAGTTTTCTTTGATACATAACTAAAAAGAATGTAAATATTATACCATATTCAACTGTAAAATGCAGCTAGCATTAAGAGAAGACAGAAGTAAGATTTTGCAAATGTTGATGGAACTGGAAAGAGAAAAGTCATGTTGATGTATTATGCAAAGTGATTAACGTGCAAAAAAATATCAAAGATGGCTGTAACCTGGGGAATACATATGGGGCTTTATCAGTATTTTGCACTAGATGAGAAATTCTGAAGACCCAATGTCTTCTGAAATACAGTAACAAGACAGTTTTGTACACTGGGATAATTCCTTTTCCGTGTGCCTGGTGTGATTGATACACTTGGAATGCAGTAAGATGTGTAGAATGACTGAATGAAATTGATAGAAGGGAAATGACATTAAAGGTGAAATGGGAAAGAACTATGGGAAAGTTAAACAACTGCAGCTTCCATAGGCAATGATGAGAAGGCATTGTCTATCTACTTTTTCTGAACTTCTGCTAAGGTAGTAGCTGTCTGTGTTCTTGTGGCAGTAGTCAGTAACTGGTGTAAAGACAAACTCACTTTTATCTGTGTAAAATAAGAAGAGGTTGAAAATAAATTATTTAAAAATTTTTATATGGTGACGTTAACACTGTAAACCAGTGTCATAGTCCTGCTGCTTAGAAAAGTATTTAAAAGCTAGATGAATATCCAGTTCAGTTACAGTCTTCCCATCCTCTGAGGTAAGTTTTTTTGCTGAGATATGTAGCTGGTGCTTGTTGTCAACTGCTGGGTGAATTCCAAAACAAGGGGCACACACTGTGTTTTTGTTGATGTAAGATGCCTATGCAATGACACGAACCATTCCCTTTCTCTAGGATTACATTCTTGTAGTCAGTGGTAGTAAGTTTGTTTCAGATAAAACATTTTTTTCCGTTCCTCTCATGTAGTTGAAGCGCTCATCTGCAAGAAAGACAATTTAGTTTAGCTGTCCAAATAGTGCACTATTTGTGTGAAGTTCAGGTTTCGTTACTTTTTTTTTATTGTGGAAGTGGCTACATGAGTCAGTCTCGTGGCAGTGAATTGGTTGACTGTCACTTTAAACAGTGTTTGAGTAAGTGTTTATGACTGAGATATGTATGTTTTTATTTTGTATGGAAGTCCAAGCTGTAAATATATTTAGGCAGACCACCTTCCAGGTGCTTGTGAAGGGGACTGATATCGCTTACGCACCTATGGAGACTGTGAATAGCACATGAGGTCAGAAAGCTGCTTTCCTATTCATCCTGTCTGTAACCTGTATGGCTCCAAAATCTGGCTTTGCAGCATCGTTGATGTTACAGTGTTTGTCAGTGAACAATATGCAAAAAATGAAGCTGATGTGAAGGTACAAGGTTGGATTACTTTTTGATTGCGTGGTGTTCTTTTAATCTCCAAGGGGAATAAATTGCTGTAAAAATTCCTGTAAGTCAAAGAATTCCTCTGCAAATGAAACCTCAAGAAGTCTTCATTTTCATGCCCAGTGGGTTTTATCATGGGGAGAAGTGGTGGTAGAGCTGTATAGTTGTTTACAAACTATATTGAGAAACAGAGGGCGATTAAGTGATTTGCCCAAGTAGTGAGCCAATTTAATACATCAAAAATAGATATAAGGAGCTTTGATTCTAACCTTTTTAACTGTTAGACAGCTCTGTGTCTTAACTAAGGTAGATGCCATTACCTATGTAGAAATAATGAGTTTTAGTCCTGATATAATACTAAAACTTTTTTCTTTGCATTAAAATTTTGATTATTTATAGAAAATGGTATGATATTGGTTGCAGTAGGATGAAAATGGTTTACTTTTTCAATGCTTATGATTAAGGTTAATTAATATGCAAGCTGTAAAACACAGTTTTGTCAGATTCTATGGTAACTGGTGCCAAAATATAAATTTAGGTGTTTGCTTTCTTTTTTTTTTAATTTTACTTTTTTGATGGCTGGTGTGCTCTAGGCATAAAGTAATCAGTTGTTTGTGCCTGTGTTCTTAGAATAATAGCTCCTCAATTAAAGGTGTTTAAGAACATATGGCAGCATTAAGAAAAACCCAGTCTAGTCATAGTTAGCCTTTGGCTTCCTATGTATGTATTAACTGTAGCATGGTGGTGTGTGATTTGTGTACAAGTTCTCTGTAGAATGTAGCTGTTTCCAGGCATATCAATTGAATGCTTTGTGTGAAACTACCTAACATAAGTAGCATTTGCTATATGAATAAGGGGAACCTTAGGGACCTAAATTTGACTGTCAGTAAATGAGTATAATTTTCAGTCGATATTGCTTTTAATTGTTAGACTGTGTAGTATTGTGCCTGTCACCACAAACTTCGCAAGGAACAGATTGCTGGTGTAGCTTCTCTGCCAAAAGGGGTATTATCATTACAAAAATCTATTCTCAAACCAAAATTACTTCTCTCTGTAGGTTAAACTTTATGAATAATATGTATTTATGGATAAAATATAAGATTATATATAAAAAGTACATGTAAACTGGCAGTTTATATATGTGAACTGTATATATATAAACTTAGATACATTATATATGTTTAGGCTGACAGTTCTGATGTATGTTTATATGTAATTATTATTAATACACAGGTGGTGACATCTCTATACCTAAAGCTGTCAGTGAAAACAGATTTTAAAGGTCTCAATGTATCTAGGACTGTAGCACTAATTCCTTGATCCCACAGTAATGCAGCTTCTCATGATCTTTATTTGCATAAAACAAATTACTTCCTATTTTCTAGCAATGTGCCACTCTTTATCTGTATGGTAATTTGCTCGATATTTAAAAATGATTTAAACACATGTGACTCTTGCAGGAATAATCTTGTATCAAATGATGCTCCCATTGCATTAGTGTCCAAAAGCCTGTGTCACACTGTGACTTTATTGCACAAACACCTTACAGAGGAAGTAGTTTTTCTGAAGAGGTGTATTTCAAATGAAGGGTAGACATAACTCTTTAAGTGTACAGCCTGGATTTTTCTGTATCTTGGTAATCAAGGTCTGTTGTGAAGAGACTGACAGAAGGGAATCTAATTAATACCAATCTAATTATTAACTAACTAAAAATATTAATCAAGTTAATAAAGAAGCTCCTTCTCAGGTGATGTAGAGGTTTGATCAAAAAACCAAGCATATTCTAGTAAAGGAAAAGGGAAGGTCTATTCTTTTTGAGCTAGAACGAATAGTATTGTGCAGTATGCATGATACTGTTCTGGCATTTGTCTTGGGTAGATTCCATATCAGCAGTGTTTACAGAGCATTTACAGTAGCAGGGAAGAAGTTTCAAGGGAGTAGTCAACCCTGGACTCACAACATTGCTGAGAAGGACTAGTGTCAGTGCATTCGAACTTCAGATGATGTAATTGGAAAAAAATTATATTTTCTTTTCTTATTCTTTACAGGCATAAAGATTATGATGAATCAAAATAAATAGCCAGGGACGTAGCTGAAATCTTGCTATGATATAGGACTGAGTTGATAAGAATTTGTTTACCTATTGTATGAAAACATGCAGTTTTCTTTCCTTGCACTTGTCGGCCAACCCTTTTGTTAAAACAAAGAGAAATGAAGCTCCTGTTTCTGTTCCTGTTTTCTAGGGATTCCTAATAAATTCAAAACCAGAGAATGCATGTGAGCCTATAGCCCCACCTCCACTGAAAGACAACTCATCCAGTGCTTTTATTGTGTTAATTCGAAGGCTTGAGTGCAACTTCGATATCAAGGTAAGATTTATTTTTTTATTATTATTTCCCCCTTTCTGTTTCAAGGCCTTAAAGAATTTACTGGTGCTTCAGAAAAGTATCTGTTGCTAACAGCAGGATAGCTGCTGATGGGAAGGGAAGGGAGAATTTTACTGTCTACAGGCAGATAAAGCAGTATTGTAGTGTGATTTGGTTTAAAATTACCTGACATGACAAATAAGGATGACAGATGTGTAGTTTTGTAATAGAAAGCATTCAGTAGCAATATCAACTTTTCCTGCCAGTTAAGACTCTTCGCTGCCAAGAGTCAGAGGAGATTAGGGAGTGGGAATAACAAAGCACCCAAAATCTGCAAGCCAGTTTCCTGATTGGTTTTTCTTTTTAATATCTGGATCATTTTCTTGTGGCTCACACTGAGACCCTGTGAACAATAGTAGTGTCGCAGCTGGTTGACGGGGAGAGGAGACAGTGCACTGCCAGGTAGAAACAGGAACAAGTAGCAGGATGGAACTGTGTTTAAATGGGTACAATAGCTAGATATTGTATTATGAAGTTTTTATATTATAAAAAATTTGACCAGCAGCCACAGTGGAGTATTCCCTGTGTTGTTTCTAAAATGCAAATGGGAATTATTTGTGTTTGGTTAGGGTTTATGCTTTTCTTGAAAATTAGCCTAATACATGGGACAGCTAAGGATGTCTTAAGGAAGATGGGGCTTTTCCATTTGTTGTTGACTTTAATGAACTGAAAGGAGATCCAACAGTTTTTGCTGCTGTGTGGTATGTTCAGTTACATGGTATTGCGGTTAAACGTGTAAATTCTACCCAGACTGTAGATTCCAGCTGCAGATGCAGACTCTGATAATGTAATCTGTCTTTGAATCAAACTCGGGAGTTCCAATATTTTGTACTGTGAAACCTGTCACCGTGTGTGTATATAGCTTAGTGGGAAAAGGAAGGGCAAGTGACTATTTGTCTTTTTCATGTCCCCATTGCCTGTATAATTTTCATGTCCCCTACACTGATGGGACAGTATTACTGCTGAAGACACTGTTAAAAGAACAGGCCAGAATTTTTCTAGTGGAATGCATTTTAAATCAAAAATACAGCACATGCTTGTTTGCTGAAAACAACTTGTTTTATTGAAGAAGTTGGCATTATGACCAGGCCTTCAGCTTTTTTACTTTGGTGCTAAACCAGAAGAATGACATCTCCGTTGTTGCCACAGGAATTCTGAGAAGCTTTGGAAAGCTGCTTAGCTATAAGGCAAGAGTCAAATGAGGGGAAGACATGCAGAATTGCTTTTCCACATAGCTGTCAACTTAGTAAATGTGAACACTTAAACTTTACACATCTTGAGTTGCCACACACTGACAGCAACTCAGAGTTTTCCTTGTGGAAAATTGAAGATTTATACATTACCGTTGAGTGTATTGGTCAGTTCTTTAAGGACTAAATCACGCTAGCTCTGTAAGAATTTTTTTGTTCTATTTTATATTTCAAGTAGTATCCATGGAACAGTAGATTCCCACAGATTTCTTTTATTAGACAAAGAGCGAGGCAGAAAGTGGACCAGAAGTTCCTAGGCAGGCATGGGTATCTATGTACTTGCTGGCCTGTGAATTTATATTATGTTGTTAATACTATTGCAATATTGCATTATATAATTTCATACATACTACAGCATTTTGTCCTGAAGTTTCTGCCAGGAAGTGGCATGTGCACTGAGATGTGAGTTGTATTGCATATCGGCTACTTCACTGACAGGATGCACAGTCTTTAACAGAAACTGTTTCCTCTTCCCTTACATCTCTCTATCACCATCTAGTGATTTCTTACAGGAAGAACTATGTCACAGTAGGAGAAGGGTAAAGGCTGGAAGCAAGTGGAAGCGGTTCAGAGCCTTTTGGAATGTGTCTCTTCACTTAATACAACTGATTTTTACTGCTGTTTCTGTTGATGACTGGTGCGGGAAGGGACTTGTCAGGAGTGGGCAGTGCTTTGCTTTCCACCCCTGCACAATTACAAAACCTCTTTCTCAAGCCTGCATTTAGGGTCTGGTTATCAGTGAGTCTGAAATGTGTTACTGGAATCATGTAGGAAGCATCACATATTTTCTGACTATATAAAAGGTTTGGCAAAATAAGCATAATGTAAAATTGTGCTACATGTGGAAAAACTTACTAGAACGATCTGAGATTATATGTGATTTGAGTAAACAATACCTTACTTTATTAATATATTAAATTGCCTCTTTAATGTATTAATTTATTAAACTGCCTCTTTAAGCACAAAAGCTAGCAAATGCATCATTAAACGTGGTATCTTTCTATGTATGCACGATGGATGTTTTATCTCATGATGTAATACTGGCCAAACTCCCAACCATGCATTTATGTTTATATCTATAACTGATTATTTTTTTTAATACTGGGGTTTCTCAAGGTGTCTGCATTTTCCAATAACATTGTTCTGCTGTTTGTAATACAGTTTTTAGGAATATGGGTGGACAATCTAGATAGATGGCACTCTGAGGCATGTAACCGTTGAGTGAAGAGTTGATTGTCATTTTCTTGTAGTGGAAGGTTACTATGCAGTAAGAAATTAATTCCTGAAGCTGTACCATCCTGCTTAGATGTGCATCAAAACTGAAGCACTAACCCATTTTTACATGCAATTAGTGGTTTTGTCTTTGGGGCCCTGGGTAGGAGGGGAGAAGTAAGTTACAACTTGACAAAATAATTGAACAGACAATTGCTGATGCTTTTTGCAGCTCCCTCCTGGTAGCTGGTGCAGGAGGTGTCTGGCTGTGATTGTTTTAATAGCACTTCTTGATCCAGTAACCCTCTGTCAGCTGAACATCTTATAGGCATGTTTACATACAGTTTTACACAAAGACCATCACTTTATAATCCAATAATTAAACCAAGGACCTATGTTACAAGTAGGTAGCAAAAGTGTGTAGGGAACTAAAACATTTCCTTAAGTAATATAAATTATTTACTACCCTGAAGGACATATTTCAGTGTATAACGGACAGTTAATAAATGTCTATCAGAACATGATAAAGAAATGAGCAAACAAAAAATTTGTACTACATAGAAACCATCACTAACCACCATAGCACATTCGTGTGCATATGAAGATTAAGAACCTGTGATAACCAGGCAGCTTTAAGGGTCAGGTCAATGAACTTTTGTATTCCTTTCTTCAGTTTCAATGCTTGGTGATCTGTGATGTGTGTCATTGACTCCATTACTGCCATTCTGTGTCACAAGCTCAGATACATAGATGTTCAGTGCTTTTAAATCCTTTCCTTGTCTTCAGACCTTTTATTAAAAATTCTCATGCCCTTTTTTTTTTTGCCTATTTTTGCTGTTGTGCAGCATGCAAAAAGGCTGTGTATTTCAAGTTTGACCTGGAGAACCTTTTTTTAGAATAATCAGTGGATGTTCTCCATCTCTACAGCTCATGTTCCTCATTATTGTGTGTCTCTTGAGAAGAGACGTATATTTTCCCCTATCTTAACTATGAGGGTGGAGGTCTTGATAAAGAGCAGCAGAATTTTCCCCTGGGTTTTTCAGATCTGGTGATGACAGTCTGCTGTAAAAGAGGTGGTGGTGATTTCTTGGCGAATTAGTGCAGGAGCAGACCAGGTTCTGTAAGGTTGGTCTGTATGTATGTATGTGGTGCTGGATTTGGTATTTGTTGACTGATTAATAAAGCTGTTGTGTTGTTGCAATATCAGAACGCTGTAGCTGTTCTCCAGTTTCAAAGGTATTTAAAGCTGTGATCTTTTGTTCAGTTGTGCTTAATGATTGGTTGTTTGCCTGTTACATAAGTATGTACTTGCATTACAGTGGCCTGGAATAAATACATGCATCTAAGTGGAAATTAAAGCTATTGCTGTGTCCCATACTGTCTCAGTTCAGAGCAAGTCTCTCCAGCTATAGCAAAGTTTTTATTGCATAGTTTTAAACAGGAGGTAAATACAGGATGAAACAGAAACGTTCATCAAGGTTATCTAGTGCTTTTTGCATCTTGTGGAGTTTTTATACTGTCATGAAGGCATTATAGAAGTAATATCTAAAATGAATAGTTGTAACTTAGTTATGTTTTCATTAGTGAATCACTGCAGCAGATGCCATTTACATGGACCTTAGTCTTGGCTTGTATTGTCAAAAAGGCAATATATATCAAACGTAACTGTACACAATGCATTTATAGTTTTGTACCCATATTTATAATTTTGTACTTCCATGAGAAAGCTTCTGAATACTTGGGCTGTCAAGTAAGATATTTACCCATCTCTAAAGGTACAGAAAAGATAACTGCTCATGTAACTTCATGATTTATCAAGTGGTAATTTCTAGTTTACCAAAGTAAGTTAGTGCCTTTTAATTATGATTATATATTATTCTTACCTACCCATAGAAAGTTTTAAATCCTGTTTTTAATATCTGTAAAAACTGTTGGCAGATAATATTAAGCAATTTTCCTGGAAAAATAGTGTTGGATGAGTGTAAGAATAATTATGAGATTTCATTTTGAGAGGTGACACTTGTTTTGTAAGTGAAAATGATGATGTGCTAATATTTATAACTTCCTGAAAGTGTACCTTGTCTTAGAGAGGTTAGACAGCTTACTGTATTTTGAAGTAGTACTCTTTCTAATAAGTATTTTGTATGGCTTACAGGTTTTAAATGCACAGAGAGCTGGATACAAGGCAGCGATAGTTCACAATGTTGATTCTGATGACCTCATAAGCATGGGATCCAACGACAGTAAGTACAGGTATCACTTCTTCTCTCCTGTTTGAAAATCATTTCACCCACTAGAGTTTACAGTGTTAAAATCAGTATAAAGTATTATGGTGAACTCTCACTTTAAAAAAACAGAATACCAACAGAACAAAAAATACAACCAAAATCCCCAGCCCCCAAAGAACACTGCCACACCCCCTCCAGAAAAAAACAGAAATCCTTCTGCTTTTAACATTTTTAAATGGAACACGTGTGTATAAAACCATGTATACTTGTGTATTGTTTGTGGTATTAAATTTGTAAATTCTCTGAGTGTTTCTTTTGTTTTTCCTTTAACTTCTAGTTGAACTGTTTTGGGTTAAATGGTTACATTTATGAAATAGATTTAAAGGGCTGATGTGTTGTCAATTAAAAGCAGAAAAGTAAAAAGCTACCCTTTTGGAAGGAAATCAAACTTTAAAATATGACTTTTTAGTGTTTGTTAGTCCATTTTGTTGTTGTACTATTGTGTACATTTTTCTGTTCCTTTGGACAAGTGGATTCTAATTTCATATGAATACATATTACATGTACATATCTTCAGTTTTTCAGTTGGAAAAAGAATGTTGAGACACCAGTGTGCCATTTACTGATTACTCTGATGCTAGCTTTTCCAATTTTAACCCTTCATGGAGTGAATGTGTTCAGAACATCTTATAATCTAGTAAAAATACTAGGTTTCTTTTGTGGTATGTAGTTTTTGTCTGTAGAGCTGTTAAAACTTTTTTTGTGGCATTTCTTTATTTTGTCTAGTTTTTGAGCTTAATATGGAACAAGAGCATAAATGAGAACAAAAAAAAGTCTTTCCAAGTGGAAACACTATTGGATAAACTAGGAAATGAACTTTCAGCGAACTAAATGGCAGTAGAGTAGCCCAGAAGGCTACGTGAAAGTTGTTTTAATGAATTTTCAACCTGTGTGAATCTTATTTTCAGGTTTTGCTGAGAAATCAGTGTAGAACAGATTCACAAGAAATGCAGGCTTGGGTTGTGTGAGGTGATGCTAAGCTATGTACGCTTTTGCCTTGGGGAACCTAAATGCTTTGATACTGACTAACGAGGTGCTTTGACCCTTAAATTGAAGCATAAGTCAGATGTACAAATCTATATAAAGTAAAGCTGAGGAGAAGGTTTTCTAGAATATGGGATTTAATTTTCAGTTGTGTTGCATCTTCTAGGTTTATTATTGCCTTCACTGGCAAGCAGAGAAGGGGAGACAGTTACATCCATTTTCTTGAGACTGATACAAAGATGTGGGATTTCTTCATTCTTCTTTCTTCTTTTTGACCTTTTCCAGCCACAGCTGTTTGCAGTGTGGTCATTTATGTTTAGGGTGAAATGGAGGGAAGAAAGATTAATTAAAATTTACAGTACGAGATCACAAAATCATACAAGTTGCCAGAAATTCTGGAAATCACTGGAGCTGTGTGACTTAATAAAGTCTGAGTAAGAACAATTTTCTGGTTAAAGCTATTACTCTGATTCCCTTTTTTTTTTTTTTTTGTCCAAATATTTTGGGTTTATGCTCCCTTAAATATTCCATTAAGAATTTTCATTTCTGTAAATGCAATAAAGTCTAGATGCGTTGTAGGAAAAACAATACCACTTCTTACAGGACAGAAAGATGTAACATGCATGTGCTTCAGTCTCTGTCACTATTAAAATGTGTCTTCATGTTGTGTAGTCTCATAATTTTGAAGTCTTATGAGTGCCCATAGAGTGTCTGTGTAGTAATAGTTCTGTTTCATACAGTTGAGGTTTTAAAGAAGATTGACATCCCTTCTGTCTTTATTGGTGAGACATCAGCTAATTCTCTTAAAGAAGAATTTACTTATGAAAAGGGGTAAGTTAACCTTGCATACAACTGTTACTCCTTGCATTAAGTCATTGCCTCTCGTTAATATTTATGGATTTAAAACAGGGTGTTTTGATGGCAGAGGCTATAGGTATTCCAGGTGAAACCTTGTACCTGAGAGCGATGAGCAGAAAACGTTTTAAAAACTAATATAAATTGCTTGCCTGCAAGAGGGTTACCAGATATTTATCAAACACTACTTTTTTCATTTTCATATAGCATTAAACATAGCTAATGGTATACGAATCACAGAAATGTTCATGAGAGTATGCATGTTTCAGATCTAAGAGTGTGTTCTTTTTACAATGTATGTCAGTTCCCATTGAACGCAGGTGCTAGTCTTTAAAAAACAGAATTTTAAACACCATTCTTTATTAATAGTTCTAAGACAAGCCTGAAGTAACTTTCTATGCTAAGTGAATCTGCATGATGCATTTACAATAATTCTAATGGTGTACATGATTAGGTTTGCCCTGCTTCTGTTCTGCTTTTAAGTTAAAAACTTGAAAAGCACTGTGGGAACAAGATGGTTAAAATATATACCTCCAATAGGATGGAAAAGGAAGCGAGTTTCATATTATTAGTCTTATGATCTTGCTTCAGGTATCTCTGATGTCCTTTCACTAAATTAATCAGCTAGTTTTGAGTAGACACCCTGCTGATGAAACTGCTTGATAAGTAAAGTGTGGCTCCACATGAATAGTAGTTACAGAACTACTACACTTATACATTGTACCTTTTTGGGTGTTTCTGACTGCTTGTGCCAGCTTACTAAATTGACTTTACATTATGTGGATATCGGCTGAATTTTCTATGTTGCTGTGCACAGGTAGGTGTTCTTTTAGTGTGTCTAGCGATAACATTTTATTTTAATGTTTTTTTAATGTATTTATTTTAATTCATTGTTCATTAAATTCTAAATTACTGAGAAACTGTTACCTTTTTTCTCCCCACAGTGGCCATGTTGTGTTAATCCCGGAGTTCAGTCTTCCTTTGGAGTACTACTTAATTCCATTCCTAATAATAGTAGGGATCTGTCTTATTCTGATCGTCATATTTATGGTAAGTTCCTTCTTTTAATAACGCTCTTTCTTTCAAACAAATCATCACAGAACTGTCACTTAAGTGAAGGGGTATAGTAAAGGAACAGAGAAAGCTTTGTGTACTGTGCATACCTGTACCGTGCTTACCTGTAATCCTTTATTGTCTCACTACAATAAACAGGTGCAGAATTTTGGCAAAGTGATACAGGATCCTGCCCTTAGAATGTTCTACCTGGCACATAACTACTTACAAAGAATTGTCCTCACTTCTGCTCTTCAGCTGCACAAGTGCTTTCTTTTTCACCCTGTAAAGAATGACCTGTCCTCATGCTCTCATACACTGAGTTTGTCCCACCTGACCAAACTTGCGCTGCTTAATAAACGTTAGTCCCACTGTTCCACAGTGCAGGTCTTGCTGGTTTTTACTGCAGATACACTAATCAGTCAGCAAGCTCAAAACCTGTTACAGCATATATCATACAGCATATACATCACCTATAGAGGTTCTCGGTTGGGCATATGTCTCCTGTAAAAGGTAAAATAGCCTAGCTATACATTATTTCAGAATACTTAGCATCCCACTTCTTGGAATCTCTGCTTGTCTCTGACCAGTTTATTTTACCTTTTGATAACAGTTGATGCATTACTTGATTTTTATATAATATTTTCACAAAATACTTTTTCCTGTGTTAGTGGTTTTTGTACTGTAAGTCATGCATTTAATTGACAATCCTGAGCATGTTTGTCCCAAACAAAATTGCAGCAGCTCTGTGAAAATAAAGCAGAAATGATCAGCTAGTGAGAAGGTAAAATTCACCAATGCTTTGTCTTGTTTGATCTCCTGGTAATAACCTTGCTCATAAAGGATCTTGTCTCCGTTAATTAGGTGAATGTATAGCCTTACCATTGTATGCTGAAAGTCAGCAGCTTGAGGTGAGGAGAGATGGTATTTCTGAAGGAGTCTGGTCACCAGGGATATTCTGTAAACATCTGTTCTGAGACCATCAATATTCCAACTTGAGCTTCACTAATAATCTGCTTGTTGTGCACCTAAGTTGAAAAATCAAACAAAATACTGGTTATCTTAAGAAATGGAATGAAGAAGGCTATGAAAGGGACTGTAGCATCATTTGGAAATCATAAGTACTGGCTTTGTACCGTATCAAAATACGGTCTGAAACCCTGATCCATCATTTTTCAGAAAGATAGTAATTGGGGAATGGAGAGAAAGGTAATAAGAATAGTTAGGGGCTCTGTAACTTAAAGAGCGATTTAGAAGGTTACCATTGAAGAGAAAACTAATGAAGGAGGGGGAACATATGAAAACTGTAATCATGAGGAGCGTGAGCTTGACTGATCATGACCACTGCCATGGAAATTAAAAATTAAAATAGACTAGTTTTACTCTCAGGATATTTCTTCTTCTTTTGCTTCAAGAGTTTCTCACCAGTTCAGCTGCTTTTGTTTTTAGATGGCAAGTTAGTTGCAAAAATTCCTTATGGACTTCAGTGCTGTCATCTTCAGGTCAAGAACTGAACTGTATTACAGACTAATTTCACCAATTGCTTTAGCAAGGAACTAGTTACATAATGCACAAGGCTAATCCCACTGAAAGGCCACCTCTCCTTAGAACTGCAGATGTTTCCCTCACTATGAAAACAGCTGTTTTCTGCATCAAAGGTGGCATGACAAATGTCAGAGGAATGAGGTAAATAAATTTGTACAGTGTTTGTTGTTAGGACATAAGTGAGTTCTCTTAGCAGAAGCTATCACAGAATGGTTTGGGTTGGAAGGGACCTTTAAAAATCATTTTGTCATGTCTGTGTTGTGATCCTCCTCCCCTGCAGCTATCAGC
The DNA here is from genome assembly GCF_015220075.1 of Falco rusticolus. Taxonomy (NCBI): domain Eukaryota; kingdom Metazoa; phylum Chordata; class Aves; order Falconiformes; family Falconidae; genus Falco; species Falco rusticolus. The sequence continues at coordinate 30,449,951 of NC_051199.1, read as the reverse complement.
AGGGGCATCTTTTCACTAGATCAGGTTGCTGAAAGCCCCATCCCACCTGACCTTGAACACTTCCAGTGATGGGGCAGCCACAGCTCTGGGCAACCTGTTCCAATGTTTCACCATCCACATAATAAAAACTTATCTTGATTATGTCCAGTCTAAATATACTGTCTTTAATAGATACTGATTCTTGAAAACTTGACCTTTTAAGAACTGCGTATTTTTGTATCAGCGTGCTGATGCTCCAGATAAAAAATATTTTTTGCTTGATGTGTGAGTTTGAGCTTTCAGGATTCCAAATTAAATACACAGGGAAGAACCATATACACAGTCCAAAAGGAATAAACAGTTAGTAGGTAGGATTAGCTATGAGAAGGGGAAATAAACATTTGGTGAGGAAAATTTCAGGGGTTTAAACTAATCTCCAGTGCTGTCTTTCCTTGCTTATGCACTGTGAAGAAATGTAGAAAGGGGCACGTCTGTAAACTATGATTAAGAATTTATTTTTCCAAATTAGTCCCAGTTATAAAAGTAAAGGCTTTGAGAGGCCTGAATTTCTCTTCTGTTAGTGGTAATAGGTAGTCAGTGCTAAAATTAATTGTTCTTTTCATGTCTTAGGATCTTGTAGAGGAAAACCAGACAGGAACCAGGAGAAAATTATATTGTATGTCTGCAAGTCAGGATTATCTATAGTGTGTATTTGGGACAGATGTCTGGACGGTTTTGGAAGGAGGTTTTATTATGTTGAAAATTACAAAATCCATCTACACATCTCGTGTTAAACTGAAAGGAAAAGGGAAGAAGTCTTTTAAAAGTGTTTTCCAGAGTGTAGTACAGGTTCGAAGGGGGAGCAGGATAAATCCAGGCTCACTGGTGGTAAGCTATGGGGTGGCATGATAATGTTTGATGGATGGTGTGCTTGCGAGGGCTTTTTCTCTGCTCCGTGATGTACCAAGTAGACTGGGACACATCTGAATGTGTGTACGTTGGCACACACAGTATGAGGAACAAACAAGAGGAACTAGAGCTCCCACAGCTACAAAATGATTGGCGTGAGACTTCGTGGGGAGAGTGCTGCAATGGACAGTTACAGGCTGTTTTGGAGAGATGGGCAGGGCAGGTGAGGCAGAGGGGTAGCACTGTGTGTAAGGGAGGGGTTGGACTGTACAGCACTTGCATTAGGGGATGAAATGGCAGAGAGCCTTTGAGTAAGGATTAGGGGAAAAATTGATACAGTAGATGTAGGAAAGCACTTGGGGAAGTGGTAACTCCCAGCTGACTTTGAACTTGTATGTGGTTTACTGCTGCAACTGAATGCATGTAAGTCTGTGGGCCTGATGGGCATCATGCCCGTCTGCTGAGAGAGTTGGCCGATGGTAATAAGATACCTCTCTCAGTTATTTGTCAACAATTTTGGGAATTTGGAGAGGTCCCCGTTGACTCGAACCTAGCAAATATTATTTGCTCTGTATTCAAGAAGGTGAAAAAGGATGACTCCATAATCATAGGCCTGTCAGTCTTGCTTCATTGCCTGGTAAAATTACAGAGAAAATTATTCTGGGAGTTTTTTAAAAACACTTGAAAGACAGCGTGGTCATTGGTCAAAGTTAATGTGGGTTTGTGGAGGGAAAGTTCAGTCCTTACCAACTTAATGTACTTTTATAACAAGATTACCCATGTAGTGGACAAAGGGAAAGCAGTAGATGTGTGGAGCTGTGGTTTTTGGCATTTGGTTGTTGGTTTTTTTGTTTTGTTTTTTCTTAGCAAAACTTTTGATATTGTCTTTTACAGTCATCTTCTGGACAAAACATCCACCATACACTAGACATGCATATGTCGGTAGGTGAACAATTGACTGAAGGGATAGGCTCAAAAGGGTTGTAGTAAAAGGGGTAACATCTGGCTGGCAGCAGGTCATTAGTGGTGTTCATCAGGGTTCAACTTCACAGCCAGGTGTTTTCAATGTTACTATCAATGACCTGAACACACTAGTTGAGTGCATGTGAAGCAAGTTTGCCAGCGATATGTAAATGTATTGCCTTGAGTGTAGAGAGGCCTTAACAGAGGGATCTTGGTAGATTAGAGCACTGGACAATTAACAGGTGCAGTGAACTTGATCCCAGGGAGGTTCTCCAGGTTGGATTTAATCCTCATTCATTTGTGGTTTTGGCCCTGCTTGTTTCAGGGTATCTTGTTTTGAACTAAGAAATGAATGTGAGACTCTGATTGTTACTAAGTATCTGAACTGCAGCAGAAAAACTGTAGTTTATGCATACAGCTCATTGTTTACTGAGGTAAAAAGAGTCTGAACAGTTTAGATCCAAATAGGCTTGAAAAGTGAAGCCAGGTGCAATGCAGAAGAAGAAATCTATTTTGCCAAAACCAGTTAGTTTCAAATGGCCTAAAATACTATTTGGCCATAATATACATACATTCATACTTTCAAAAAAATTTCTTGTGAAGTATATCAGTGCCTTCTGGGGATTCCTGAAGTGAGAGATATTAATGCTGTTTATAATATTAATACTCTCAGTGTTTACCTTATCCACAGGGTAGGTATGTGTAGAGCACCTCTGCAGACTTCAAAAGACTTGGTAGTGTGTTACTTTGGTTAAGGCCTTTGTTGTTTGTCGTCATATTTGAAAAAGAATGTCACATCACAGGTGCTGGAATTAGAAATCGAATAGAAGTAGCATTAGGGACTATTAAGAAAACTGAAACAGAATCCATAGTGTAGTTGAAGACAGCAAGTAACTATGGCTTGAAGTAACTCCTTTACTCCTTCCCAAACTACCTCTAGGTACTATGAAAACTGATAAACATTGGAATAATCCTTTAAAAGAGCTGTAATAATAATCTAAAAGTGTAAGCAAAACTAGTCAAACTTAATAAATTGTATTTTGCTTTGGAATGTGCCATCCCACTGTGCATGGGCCTTGTAGCGAATTGCAGTGATGGCTGTTATTTTATATAGTATGAACATAATTTTTTTTTTTTCTCTCCTTTCAAAAAAACCTTGTGTATTTTCAGTTTATAGTGCCATGGTTGTGGAGAACATCCTTTAGGCTTTATTCTTGAGTCTGGGCAAGGGAAGCTGGGGTTCCCTTTTAACTAACTTACTGTGAAGACTTGTAAATAAAAACTTTTATTGTTCTTCTGCTGTTTCAACTTGCTGCTCATGTTGTCTTACTTATGTCTGTTTCCAGATCACAAAATTTGTGCAAGACAGACACAGAGCAAGAAGGAATCGGCTTAGGAAGGATCAGCTTAAGAAACTTTCTGTACATAAATTTAAGAAAGGCAAGTGGATCATTCTTTGTCTAACTAGTTAGACCCTGTTGTTTTTAACACCAAAAAGACTCTATATTGAGGGGGGTTGTAGTTTTGGAGATAATTTTGAGTACACTTGAAATAGAATTTGGAGTGAAAGCACTCAATTTGAATTGGCCCTGTTATCACTGAAGTAGGTAAGTTCTAACATTTCTTTAATGGAAACAGAGCAGACTGTGGCTGAGAATTAAAATGCTGCTTAATGCGCCACAGAATCTGTACAGAAATTCCACAGAAGGTCCTTGTTGTGCCCTCCTTAACAGTAACCACAGCAGTTGCTTGCTGTGGTACAGTTTCCATTATTTGGAACTCCCACCTGCAGCACTGCATCCAGCTCTGGAGTCCTCAGTACAAGGAAGACATGGACCTGCTGGAGCAGGTCCAGAGGAGGGCCACAAAAATTATCAGAGGGATGGAACATGTCTGCTATGAGGATGGGTTGAGAGAAGAGAAGGTGCTGGGGAGACCTTAGAGCATCCTTACAGTACCTAAAGGGGCTGGCAAGAAAGCTGGAGAGGGATTTTCTGCAAGGGCATGTAGTGACAGGACAAGGGGGAATGGCTTTAAATTGAGAGTAGAGTTAGATTAGATACGAGGAAGAAATTCTTTGAGGGTGGGAGGCGCTGGCCCAGGCTGCCCAGAGCAGCTGCGGGTGCCCTGTCCCTGGCAGGGCTCAAGGCCAGGCTGGACGGGGCTCTGGGCAACCTGGGCTGGGGGGAGGTGGCCCTGCCTGTGGCAAGGGGTTGGACCAGATGACCTTTGAAGGTCCCTTTCAACCCACACTATTGTGTGATTCCATGATTATTTGTCTGGAAACCGCTAAATACTAGCGGCACAGAAGTTGCCTGACATTGTAGAGACTATAAAAACAAAACTGTCTTGTGGGTGTAATTTATCTGCTTTTCCCGAGGATTGGTCCTTTCATTCAATCATGATAGTTCTGTGAGGGCAAGAGCAATTCAAATTTAATGCCAAAATACTTGCTATTGCGATTCTTTGTAGCGATGAATTTTATGCAAGGTCTAATAACAAGATGAGAAATAAAGTTGTTACTTTATTCAATGAAGTAGAAAAGCTACCTTAAGTCCTTCTCTGTTGTAGTCTACTCCCCAACAGTAGAAAAGAACCTGATACTTTCCTTCTCCATTTTGCTTTTTAAACGTGTTACCATTTTAACATCTGATTGTTCATTCATACAAGCTATTGCAAGGTATGAGAAGAAAAGGTGGAAGATGTATTTAATTGAAATGATTGATTACTACATAACACATTTCAATAGAGAATGTATTTGCTGAGGCACAGTGACTGCATTAGGGGATATGCCTGGATTCAAGGATAGAACCACTTACTGTTCTTTGACCTCAATAAAGCTAGCCTGCATTATTAATGACATTGCTCTCGCTTTATGCAAAGCAGATGTTCAATTTGAGTAGGTACCGTATTAGTGCAATGTTAGTCAGCCTCACTGGGGGGGGAGCAGGGGGAGAGGAAAAAAAAAGTGGGTTCCTCTGCAGGGTTGACTGAACCTTGCTGTAATGACCAATCTGTGCTATTGCTATGGAGTTAAAATTAACTCTAAAAAGTGTGCTTAAGCCAAGAAAGCCAATACTAATTTTGTTTCCTCTTATTAATTCTTTATGAAATCTAACCAGAATAAAAATACAAAGTAAATTATGTTGCACTTTAAAGAGAAATTTGCAAGGAAAATATTGCTTCAAGGAAATCAGTTAATCTCTTTTTCAGCTAACTATGTGCATCTGTAATTATCTCGGACTTACATCACTAAGTAGCCAGTCTATGAAAATCTTATCACTGTTTTCCTCATTCTCCTTCCTCTTTGCTTTTGCTGAACCTTACACAGTATGAATTGTTTGGAGGGCAGTCAGTCATTGTAAATACAACGTGGCCGTAAATATCCAGCATATCCCCTGTGTTGAGTGGCTTATGAACAACAGAACAAAAAGCTTATTTTTTTTTTTTCAACTAGGATTTCGGTTTCTTTAAGCAAATGATCACTTTGGTTCTACTGCTGTGAAATTAATACCTTGCATTGCTTTTTTAAAGTCCTTTTGCTAAAAGGACAAAATTTGACCCAGTACTTGCAGTTTATAACCTCTGGCAATTACAGTAAAAATATATTGCTTCGTGTTTCTTCGTGAAAGATATAATTTCTCAGGACATTATTGCAAAATCCATTCACTTCCTATCCAAACAATCTTACTTTTGCTTTGGAAGGATAGGTGAAAGTAACTCCTGTGGGCTATAATCCTGTTTTTTAGGAATGCAGAGTTTTGTCTCCAGCATATTCTTAAAAATCTGTTCATATTGAAGCTAAAGACACTGTAGATGCTGTTCTTTCTTGCATTGGTTTGTGTATCATGAATCACTGCCTAACAAATGGTTTCACTACTGTAAAAGGCATATTAAGGGAAAGCTGGCTTTAATGGATTTCTGGAATTTAATAGGTTGATAGGCAAATGATGATGTAACGAAGAGGATTGTTCTGTAGAGGTGATTGCACTCTGACATACCTGAAGAGTTGTTAACACAGAAAATACATAAATCATCTCTAAATAGGATTTGAGTCATGTACCACTGTAACACATGGGAATCTTTTACTAATTTCGGTAGGCTTTAGATCAGGCACTTAGTATTTTTGTAATGAATGGAGAATGCAGTAACAGAAGATTTGGCACTGACTATCTTTGCAAAGTTCTAATCAAGAAGCCTCACCTTCGAATAATTCTACAGAATGCTGCATACATATAGCAGAATGTGTTTTCTACACTGAAGGAGTTTTGGAGCAGTTGCCTTGTTGTGGTTCCTTACAAAATGGATTGCATTTTGGTCATGTGAATGTTTGGTGAGTGGGAGTTGATACCTTTTGTATGATGTCTTTATAACAAAAGTCAACACAGCAAAAAAGACATACCCATTTAATGTGCCTGTAACTTGATTGTTAGCAAATCTGAATACTCTGAAGAAAGCTTAAGATCTGAATTGGTATGTATTGTAGAATTTATTTTCAGAAATATATACTATTATATCCAAGCTAGCCTAACTACATTAGAATGCAACCTAGGCCAAAACTGGAAAGATTTTTACATCTTTAACTGCAATGAAGTTGCAGTGTAACCTCTCACTCCTGTAAAAAGAAAATACCATAACTTGAGTGAAGATAGTATGCTACAAAAGAGATGTGTCTGCATATTATTAAGAAATTAAAAATGAACTAAGTAATATTTTTGTACATTGCATGTCAAAAGTTAGGATCTTAAATGAGTGGTTAGATGCCTGACAAAGAATCTAGAATTTGGGAGGTGCTACATCCGTAAGACTTCTAAAAAAGAAAAAAAGTTCTTTCGTACTTCAACACCTAATGAAACAGTTTAACTGGAGACAGTCAGCTTTGAAATCCTTTATGTACACGTGGAAAAAAGCCCCAACACGTGACAAATAATAAGCTGTAAGAGTATGTGTCGTTTTAAGTAAATACACATTAAGTATCATGTATTGAATCTTTGTATACGTATCTCTATGTGCAGATTGATACATATAAATGAGCAATAAGTGGGAAACAGATGTATCTGAATGCCATTTAAAAATCTGCTTCAGAGTGTCGTTCTGCAGTTTACTGTGTGTTCCTAAATCTAGTCTTTTCCCTCCACGTGAGATTGTGATGGATGTAGTTACCATTCATTACTGACCCATCTGCTTGACTGCACAGTACAGTAGCAGTTTAATAGAGATAATAAGTCACAAGGTCTACTGATGTCTTGGCAGCTTCATTTTTCCATTTTTCATTGTTCACAAGTATACATGCATGTGGGTGTATAATTCTGTTTCTGAAAATATTTTTTTATTCATATGTGCCAAGTAGAAGATAATTTTGCTTTCTATAGGCTCTTCATGCACAGTTTATTTAGGCAAGCTAGTTTATTTTGCAGCAGTTTCCATACGTCCTGGTTTTGCTGATTTTTGGTAGTTCTGAGCCAGCTTCTGAAATACAGTAACAGGTATTTGAGAAAAAGATGTCTGCAAAACGTCCCTTTCAAAAACTGAATGTTCTGTTCTTTGAGGGGCATGTGATCACGGAGGTGAAACTAACTTGGAGACTAGTCCAGGAGGCTGCAGGATTCATGGAGAAACCATACAGGCAGCTGTGCTTAGGCAGGCTGGTGTTTCTGGTCCTGGCTGCTGTGTGGGCTTGCCTCCCTTCCACAAACCATGCTGAGAGCAAGAAGCTGGGTAATAGTGTTAATCAAGCTGTGTAATGACCTGTTGGAGTAGTGTTGCGGTTGGACTGCAGTTGATGGATCCAGTGGGTGCAGGTGAGGCAGCTGGGCTGAGGGCTTGTTGCCTATCACTGTGCAATGAAAGATGGGGCTGTGAAGTTGGGTGAGGTAGGCTGGGATACATGGCCTTGACAAGAGTCAGAGAAATACCTTTGCTGCAGTTGGTCGGTATGGTGTCAGTTAGGTCTGTGGCCTCCATGTTTGAGAACTTCAGCATTGGCCTTATTGAGACAACTTCTATCTGTATTTACCTGGCCTAGAAATGGATGTGATGCTTTACTGCTGCATCACTTTTTTTCTGAATGTGTTGCTGTTCATTTGCCAGGGGATGCCTTGGTGAGATAAGCCTACTCAAGAACTGTGTGCTATCATTTTTCAGGATTTTCTTATACGTGTTGAATGACTAGTGGAGAAAAAGACAGTTGTATTTTTTTCTTTTTTCCCCTCTGGGGTGCTGCGGGCATTTCGGGCGAGCGGGAGTCAGATTCAAATACTCACAGAGTTCAAGATCTGATCCGTTTATTGTACAAACCAGGTAGACTTTTATAAGGCATTCTATAAGCGTGCAATAATGTGGTTGGCTATTTTACAAGCGTATAATAATATGATTGGTTAACAATTGTTTACTGGGAAGATTTCTGTTTCTGCTTTCTCTGGCACGTAGGCTCCTTTCTGCGGTTTCCCAGCTCCTCTTATCACGTCCCGTTGGCCTTGCTTTTGAGCAAACATCTGCAATTTGCTCCTTTTTCTTCATCCCACTGTTCTGGCCGTAACCTCGTCTTATTTCTTCAGTATTTTTCCACTTGCTTCAGAGTTCAGTATAATCATTCAATACAGCAAGAGCCCCAACACTGGGGTATCATGCCCTTGACAGTACTGACTGTCCTTCATTTTTGTGTTGAATGTGGTAATAACGTGCTGATTATAAATGATTCACAAATATGGTTTGACTAATAGAAACAACAGAGAGAAGGAATGTCACAGGAAAAGAGGAAGTAATTTCTAAAAAAAGCTATAGCTGAAATACTTTGCTGTGTTAACATTAAATGAAAACTCGTATGTCAGTGATGTAGGTCTGGCAGTGATGGACTCTTACTTAATCTCTCAGACTTTTCCTACCTGCCCATTAGGTGTTTTTCCCTCTCCTGCTTTCCCTTTATCCTGTTGCTGTATAGTAACTATCAGAAAGACTGTGTTTATAAGTGGTTCTCATGTCCACTGCACTTATTTTCTGAAATGCCAGGTTACAGCAGTGTTATTTTCCAGCAGCAGGTATCAGCTTTGCCTTTATGTTAAATACTATATATTAAGAAAAATATTATTAACCACATTTCACAGACTTTCTCTGCCACCACAGAAGCCCTTGGGATTTATCTGTTGGGAAACAGATGAGAATTTGATCTTAATCATGGATTTCTGTTAATTAGAGAATAGATCTATGAACTGGTGGGTCCTGAGTTGCAGCTTCTACTCTATTTTATCTTGGCACGCAGTAAATCAATCTGTTGGCTTTCTTTTCCATCCCTATAAAGTAGGATTGGGAATATTTATTACTTTGCAGTGCTCTTGTGGAAATTGAATACTTAATGTTGCAATGCTCTATCAATTCTATGGGTTGGGGTTTTTTTGTTTAGGTTTGATGAGGATTTTTTTGGCATTAAGTCTTCATTTTATTGCCTTCTTGGTTTAAGAAAGTTTGTAATGAAAGAAATTCATGCATGTGTACTCTTTTACTGTAATTCACTTTTGCTGACAGTGAAGCACACTGCAGATGTGCTCCTTCACTGATCTCTTGCAGTCTTGTCTACCTTCTTTTTTCCGTTGTCAAACCACTAGCTTTAGCAAAACTGTAATTTAAACAACTTGCAGTGTCTTTGTTAATTGTACCCATACTGCTGGCTGGTGTATCTGATGTGATCTGTAATAACACATCAGGCAGTAGGTAACACAAGGACTTTACTGCATTAGAGATCAGTTTGTTATTACATAGGTATGAGTAGTTTTCAGCATCTATCTTACACTCGCAAATAGAGAAATGCTTTTAATAATGTGGAGAACGCAGCTTCTAAGGATGCGTTCTGTGCCTTGGTTTTCTGTCTGCTATATAACTGAGTACTATTTAAAATACCTTGTTGTTGCTATACCTTTGGAAGGGAGGAAGGTTAAAAGTTTTTGTTCTGTTTTCTTCTAAACTGGAAGTGTTAGGTGCAGGCAAAAGACAGATGCAGTAGAAATTCTGTCATGGCCATCATAAAATAGGAGAAATCAATTGTAACCATTATTTTGGTAAAATGAGAGGGCTTATTTTGCTTACTTTTGCTTATTTGGGGAGTTTAGGTTGCACAGGGAATACAAGAGCAAGCTTTATGAATGAGGCAAGAAAAGAATTGTATGCAAGTAGGCTTCTCTTATCCTTCCAAATACATACCTAGTACCACAGTTGATAGCCCTTCCCATGCTGTATGTTCCTTCTGTTTTCATCTCTAATAGATTCCAAGTTTCAGTTTTGTCTGTAGCACTTCTGAAATACTTAAGTCCTTTAAAAAAACCCACAAACTTAACAGAACAGCAACAAGTCACAGTCATGATCCTGTGTAAGATTCTATTCTGTATTTTCCACCCTGCAGGAGAGATTCTAGATAAACACCACCAGGTGTTGTACGTATTTTTTAAAAAAATGACAGCACCTTTAGAAAAGCCCAGAATAGAACTGTTGCCCTGAATGTGCTTTATGCTGAAAATTTTTAAGTCTACAGAATGCTAGTTGCTGTAGACTTCAGAGAATTGTGTGCACCACAGTATGGGTTTCTATCGTAGAATGATTCTCTGCACTACAAAAATCAATCCTGTGTGATTTTGATTTTTTACATCATAGTAAATGTTATTTTGATATTGGAATGGTGCAAAAGGCACCTGCTAATAATGCAGCTAAACACATTCATTAGATTAAATAGCTCTATTGGTTATGAGCTGGCTCAGTTCTTAGCTCACTTTTGTTAACATCTGAAAAAGAAGGCTTGCAAAAATCCTGAATCAAGGCAGTGGAGTGCTTGTCGTCTACTCTGGTAATGTGAAATATAAGCTGTGTCCCTATTTAAAAGCTGAAGCTACAGTTATTTCTATATGAATGCTATTAGGCTACTACTGTAATTCTTCAGTTTGGTTTTTATGATTTTTTTTTAAATGAGAAAGTATTGAAACATGATCAAGGCTAATTGTGCAAGTTAGATTGTTTACAGACTAAATGGGAAAAGCTGTTACACTTCATTTATTTGAGTTTTTTGCGTTTTGGAATTATGCTTAAGATTATTTTTTTTATATCTGCAAAGAAAGTTTATTTTTCTCAGTGAAGTTATTGTTACACAGTTAATGAAAAATCCTGGTCAAGCTGCTTTTTAGAACTTTTAAGTCTTGAATTTTTCATGTTTGTCCTTTATTAGTGATCTTATTCCAAACACAGAAACAGAAAAGTAGTGCATCTTTGCTCCTTTTCTGTCACTAAACAACTTCATTTTGCTGATTCTCTTTCCCCATGAACCAGTACTTGAAATTTGAGATGACAATAGAGATTCATCTTTTGTGTCTCTACCTCACAGAAGATTCACTGGTGTTTTTAGCGTTCTGCAACTTCCTTGGAAAGTTCAGCTCCTTCACTGCCAGTGCACAGCTCTTCATTTTCCTAATGTCATGTCCTTGGTCTCCGTATGTGTACTTGACAGATACAGAACAGTCACGCTGAGTTGCATATGAAAACTGAGGTCTTTGAAAACTGACTATTTAGATAACCTAATGTAGATAACTTTGCCATCTGTAGAAAAGCATTGGGTTTAGCAGCATGGTATCAAAACGTATTTTGAGCTGAGTTTCTAAAAATTCTGTCTTGTCATACAGTTTTGTTACAGTAAAGGGAAAGCTCTGCTACTCTTGGAGCATTTGTGAAGGACATATTTTCTGAGTAATGCAATATCTGCCTGCTTTCTTCACTCCCAACCTTCTTGATAATGTAGGTTAAGTTCATGACCCAAATCTGGGCCTCCTGTTTTTTGAGGAGGCTCATTTCAACACATTATTGAAATCTGCCCCGTGATTTTCACCTTTTCCCCAAAACAACATTTAGACAACTTGTGTTATTATATCAACTGTTTTCAACGAGCTTGGAGCATGAACTGTGCCTCTGATTTCTCCCCAGTTTGTCTCATGTATGTAATCTGGATGGTGCTTTGGGAAGCAACAGGGGAGTTGCTATGAAATAAAACCTAAATTTGTGCTAAACAATGTTGTGTCACAGATTGCTCTGTGTGGTATGTGTATGTGGAAAGGTGAACTATATGCAAGGGATTCTTGGGGCTGTTAACGCTAAACCTAGCATGCATCAGTCTTACACATTTAAATCAGATGTCTCTGATGTCAAACCTCAGTGATGTGCAGCAATGAAGTTTTGGTGTGGCAGATAGTAAACTTCTATCAAGTCTTTTTTTGGGCTGGGAGAGGATTAAGGTGATGCTGTGGGGAGTGGGAGTAGAGAATTGAGTTGTGAGGATGACTGATGAAGAAACACTTGTGGGATGGATGGGGCTAACCTTAAGTGGAGTTTGGAAGGAAGTAGAAAAGGTTGAAAGGAGATGGGGAGAGCTGCCCTAAGGGGCACCGCGAATAAGATATGCCATCTCAACCCTTCTTTTACCTTGAGGCAATGAGATCACTGGGGCCTCCATTTCTCTTACTGGGAGTCTCTGCCTTGCTGTATGCCTTTTCCCATTTGTATTTTGATATGAGAGAGCGAACCTTCTCTGCACATACTCTTTCTGATGGAATCTACATCTCTGTACCTCCTGTCCTGGTTTTGAGTGGGAGAAAGTTAATTTTCTTCTCAGTAGCTGGTACAGCTGTGTTTAGGATTTGGTGGGAGAACAGTGCTGATGGCATGCTGATGGTTTCAGTTGTTGCTAGGTGATGCTTATACTAAGTCAAGGACTTTTCAGCTTCTCAGGTACTACCAGTGGGAAGGCTGGAGGGGCAGGGGAAGCTGGGAGGGCACACAGCCCAGAGAGCTGGCTAAAGGGCTGTTCCATGCTGTATGATGTCATGCTCATTATAGAAGCTGGGGAAAGAAGGAAGGACGACCACAACGATACATTCAGAGTTACGGCACTTGTCTTCCCAAGTCACCATTATGTGTGATGGAACTCTGCTCTCCTGGAGACAGCTGGATGCCACACCACTTCCCTAGCTCCTTTGGTGTACAGTAAACCCCAGGATGTTAGCTAGCCCTGAGGATGGTGAAAATATAAACAGTGAGCACTGGGAGTTTAAGCAGCTGTGAAGACGGTACAGGTTAGGAACCATCAGACTTAGTGGGCTAGGACTGCTATTACAAATATTTAGCCAAAATACGCAGAGTGTGACACAGCTCTTTGGGGCCACCCCCAGGATATTGCCACCTGTATCTGGGATGTCTGTTTCTTGGACAAGGTGGTCAGTATAATCTTTTTTTCGTGAGGCATGTCGTTGGTGCCTTTCCTCATCACAAAGTATATGACCAGGATGCAGGCACCTGAGCACCACGTTGAACAGATGACTGATGACTGCCCTTATGATAGCATGTACAAATACGCATTGCATCATTTGACCCTGTTACTATCCAGTTCCTCAACCAAACATGTCAGTCAGGTGATAGGAAGGCTTGCAGTTTAGCCTGCTGGCACATGTGCTTCTAGCCATGTGACAGAGAGGACTTGATGGGAGGAGAGGCAGGCTGGGCTAGTCCTGTTTTTTCTTGGTATACTCTAGTTCAAGCATCTGAAGAATACTTCATGGTCAGGAGAGTGTGCAAGCCCTAGCAAGCAGCTGCTTGTGAAGAGATGGCATGGTACTGGATGGTGTTAAGACAGGAGAGTTCAGTTGTCTAAAAGTGCTAATGGCATACTAGGAGAACTACCATCTGGAAATAGTGAGTAGCCACACTGGATGTGTTTAAGTCGCAAAAGGTGTGTGAAAGAAGAGTTCACCAACTTTTGCAGATACAGTGGATTTGTGCACATGTCCAGAACTTTTCCCATCTTGACAGAGCTGAGCAGATACTTAATCCAGCTTATGTCAAAGCAAGGGATCCAAACTGTGACAGGGACCCTTTCACTGCTTAAGTCCCTCTTGAGGCTTGATTGGGTAAGTATTCACAAGACCTGTAATGAAATGCAGCTCCTTAAAAAATGAAATTCAGCTATCTGTTTATTTTAAAAGGTGTACTTTGCACTATCCACCTATTGTAGTCTAGTAATTGGCAGTCTTAGGCAGGAGGTGGGGGATCTAGGTTCTATCCTAGTTCATTGTCTTCTAGGATTAAGATATTCATTTCCATCTTCTTCCAGATGCTATTCTCTTAGGAACTTGCATTGCACATCTAAAGCCTTGACCTAGAACTAGGTTTGGGGCAAGGGAGCGGTTTGGCCCTTTACCAGGATTACTTTCTGATGGTCCTGAAAGGCTAGTTCAGAATATCACTGCTCCAATGGTCAAGTTTTCTTTTCACTTCCAACCTAATGATTCCTGGTCAGATGATTGCTCCCCCTGCTTTTTTTCCCCCTTCTTCTCCTTCCCTGCTACAGCTTCTTTCTCTTCTCTGTCCCGTGGTATCGCCCTCTGTGTTGTTTATAGAGGAAGCTGAATCCTCTTTCAGCCTTCATATTGTTAGATTAATATTATCAACTTTTTTTCCTTGTATGGTAGTTCCTTTGTTATGTGATATTATTATTTCTTAGGGTTTGTTTGAATTAATCTTTTGAGGATATAGGTGGTCACTTTAGACTCCTGAACAGTATTTACTGCTTCTGGAAACTCTGCTCTTGATGCTTTTTACTGTTGCATTTTTCTTTTTCTGTCCCATTAGGAACACTGTAGTGATCAACCAGTACACTCTGCTGCTGCTCAATTGTTTGTAACTGATGAAATCTCAGTTAAAAATGCCCAAGGGCATAATCCCTAAATAGATGCACTTGCATGTTACAGTGCTGAATTTCATTCATGTACCATTATTCCAGATTTGCAGATTTTTCTGTGCTATCCCAGTTACCCTCTTGGTGATGCTGCCTTAATTGCATCTCATATATGTATAGTCGATGCACTCCTTGTTTGTGTATCGGTATTGTTCCAAAGCAATTTTGTAAAAAGACAATACCGTTAACTTTCCTCCAGCCTCATGAACTTCTTCCAACACCACCAGTAGCAACTTCTATTTATTCAGCCCCCTCTACCAATCCTTGCTAATCTTACTGACTAGAACAATCATTTCACACATAGAACTTTACTGAATGTTATACCAAAGTCCACATAGGTAAGATGTGCTGTATTTCTTCCTTCTAGAAATGGGTTGGCAAAGGCATTGTCTACCTTTACTATGAGCATGTTATATTAGATTCTCTTTATTTACATAGCTTATCGTTCATTAAGTGCCCTAATTTATGTTACAGGCCACTCTGGAAAGAGCAGTCTCCTCCCCTTCTGTTGGGCTTGTGTATGCTTCACAGAAGAGAATCCTAGATTCAGAGGGGTGAGGAAGGCACCAAACATTCAGGATTTTCTGTCCTTGCCTGGAGAGGGGTGTCTTTGAATCCATCTGCATTGAGGGAGATGGTTTAAATTTAAGAAACGTACCATGGATTTGTATTTGTTCTCTCACTGCTTTGTTCTGCTTTCTGCTGTTCTGTCTTTTGCCAATGTCTCTAGGCTGTTCCTTTCACCAATTTCTCCACCCCTTTGCCAACAAAAACACCTGCTGTATAACTACGAAAAGCATTGTATATGTATGAAACAGAGATCTGCAAGAAATGTTATTCAGGGTATTGTGTCACCTTTTGAAGAATTAGGCTAAAGAGCAGGTGCCTTCAACTGTCCTGAGAAACACACATGCTTAATGCATTGTGAATGTACATGTTTGTAGATTAAGTTCTGCTGAATTTCATGACATTTTCTAGCTCCAGCAGTTGTTCGAGATGCTGGTAAGGATGAAGGCTGTTGGACTTCAGTTTCTGAAGCTAAGGAAACAAAGATGGGGTAAGAATAAGGTCAGCACTGGTAAGGCCACATCTGGAGTGCTGTATCCAATGCTGGGCTTCCCAGTACAGGATAGATGTGGAGCTCCTGGAGAGAGTCCAGTGAGAAGCCATGAAGATGAATGGACTGGAGCATCTCTCCTACAAGGAAAGGCTGAGAGAGCTGGGTCTGTTCAGCCTGGGGAAGAGGAGGCTTGGGGGGATCTCTCCCATGTGTATGAATTGGGTGCAGGGAGGGTGCCCCATGACGGGACAGGAAGGCTATCTAAATACTGAATATAAATATTCAAGGACACACAGATTAGGAGGAGAAAAGTGATACTGAAAATTGTGGTATTTTACAACTTTATTTGCAGTAACATTCTGTGAAAAGGACTGTGCTGGCTTTGGCTGGGGTAGAATTATTTTTTTCCTCATAGTAGCTGGTATGAGGCTGTGTTTTGAATTTGTGCTGAAAACAGTGTTGTGAACAGAGAGGGATGTTTTAGTTGTTGCTGAGCAGCATTTGCACAGCGTCAAGGGCTGCTTTGCCTCTCACCCCATCAATGAGCAGGCTGGGGCGGGGGGACAGCTGACCCTGAGTGATGCAAGGGGTATCCTGTACCATATTGCATCATGCTCAGCACGTAAAGCTGGGGGAGGGAGGAAGAGGGGGAAGTTGATCGCTATGGCCTTTGCCTTCCCAAGTCACTGTTGGGCATGCTGGAGCCCTGCCATCCTGGGGATGGCTGAGCACCAGCCTGGCTGTGGGAATGGCGATGGAATTCCTTGCTTTGCTTGCGCACGTGCCTTTTCCTTTACCCATTGAACTGTCTTCATCCCAACCCATGAGCTTTCTCACTTTTATGAGACACTCTACTGTCCCACGGGGCGGGGGCGGGCGAGCAGCTGCAAGGACTGCCTGCCAGGGTGAAACAATGACAAGGACATAAGCTGCTGGTGTAACTCCAAACTTTAGAGGGTCAGTGTGGTCCAGGAAATTGGAAAGAACCATTTGGATTGATAAAAGGACCATGTTGTAAAGGCCTTGATAAAAGTGAAATGGGAATAAATTGACTTCTAAAAAGTGTTTATCTTTTGGTCATACAATGTATCGCAACAGTGTACTATCAATAATGTATATCTTATTTGTGAGGTTTGAATTACAAAACAATGTAAACTTTCTCCAGTGACTAGACTCATTCTTGATTATTACTCTGCTTTTTTACCCAGTTGTTTTTGTTGTTCAAAAAATCTTATTAATACCTGTATAGTAAAGTGAATCCTATATTAAGTTCTTTTATCTTACTGTTAATAAGAATGATATAATATTATAGAGATAGCACTTCACACAGTTCAAAGTATTTTTATTAACCTGAAGGGAATGTGTATGAGCTATAGTCCTAATAAGGAAAGAAACAGAGCAGTCGACTATACAGTTTCAAAGAACCTGCCCCTTGCATGGAATGGGAAGAGTAATGGTTTCTCCAGCTTGTGAAACTAACCAAGAAGAACCTCCATGCATGTGTTCGAAAAGGTCTGTTGCACATCTTTTAAAGTGATTCTCAATTATGTGCTGTAGGAGATGAATACGATGTATGTGCCATCTGTTTGGACGAATATGAGGATGGAGACAAGCTCAGAATCCTTCCATGCTCTCATGGTAAGAGGCTGTATTTTAGGTTTGGTATTTGTATTAAAACAGGTCTTTAAAACACCATGTCTAAACCCCACAATGAATATGATTTATAAGATTTATTTTTGCTAATATGCAGGAGTGTATATACAAATTAAGAGCAAACTTTTCTCTGTCTAGAAGCAAAAAAAGGCTAGCATTCCTACTTTGTACTTTTTTTTTGGATGTACACATGAAAGAAAATCTGTGCTTGATGCTGTCCCCTAAATGTCTGTATTTAATAGGGACACATTCCAGAGTTACTTTTTACATTTAAATAAGCTTTCACTTTTTCCAAGATTAATTAAACTATAGAACATGATTCAGCTGTTGGTGACATAGGGATGAAGGGGTATAATCTACCCTGTAGCCATACAGACCGCTGCCTTGACTGCACTTGGAAGTCAGTGTTGTCAGTGCAGAGATTAGTGGAATATTTTTACTGTGACAAGTTTGCACTGTCTGAACAGTCTTTTTCAAATGCAGCCCACTGCAGAAGGTGTATCTAGTAGTCATGTATGTATCTATGCATAAGATAAGACGGCTTCTAACTGCATGCAAGTATAAGAAGCATTTTTAAGGGCCTATATCTAGAAATCTGGAAGAGGCCTGTCCGCAAGAACATCTCTAAACTTATATAAAAAAAAAAGTTTAAAAGCTGTGTAAAATCTATCAAGAAAGATAGGATTCATCCTTCCTAGCTTGAGACACTCTCTCTACCTTGCAGTCAGTTAACTATATTACAGCTATTTTGGCTGGGTGCAGTTTTACCCAGCTTTTTCTCATTAAATTCCTGCTCTTGACCAGGCACTGCAGCAGCAAATACCATGCCACTAAGATTTTTAAAAGGAGGCAACTGCTGTTACAGCCTTACATCCACAGTCAACATAGCAGATGACAGACTGAGCTTTGCAAATCCTCAGTCCTAAAAAGCAATTTCAAAACGAGTTGACAGAGAATTCTCAGAAGAGGAAGAACAGATTTGTCCCAGCTGGGGACTGCAAAGCTACCTAAACCCGATCACCAATGTCAAAGATGGCTGACAAATTTCAACCAACCAACCAACCAAAAAAACCCCAAAACCACACCATCATCTGTTCTTGTAGAGAACATGCTACTAAAGTGCTTGAACAGGTACTATACACAACATGCTTACCCTTGTAAATACTTAGCTCTTTGCCAGGTAGAAGTCCCTGTTAATAAGCAGAGCTAAATTTTAATACCAAAAGTAAGATGCTTTCAAACATATTCTTTTAAACAAGGCCAGTATAGTTGCAGTGCCTAATTTTAAATCTGCAGAATCATGCAGTAATTTTATTTAAAAACAAGGTGCTTCGATGCATCTTGGTGGAGGTTAGAGGTGTTCTGAAGATAATGATGGTGGGCAGATCTGCTGCAAGGTGGGTGTGATTCCTCCAGAAGCTTTTAAAGCCTATTTTGTCAAATGTGGCTCATTGCAGGATTGCTCTTGGATTCATTCAGTAGAGGAACTGGGTATTTATTGCATATAACCATATGGCCAAGCTCCTGATCTGTTAGGTGTTTTATACATAAGGATACACAGTCTACGTGCTAACCACCTTGTGACTAAAATTCTCTGTACGAGTTAAATTTGAAAATTGTCCTGTGTTACTAAATACAATTGAGCAGGTTTCCTTGTCCTTTTCACTTAGATAACGATGTACTTGTGTTTTGTTTTCTAACAGCGTATCACTGCAAGTGTGTGGACCCATGGCTGACAAAAACAAAAAAAACATGTCCTGTATGTAAGCAGAAAGTGGTCCCTTCTCAGGGGGACTCTGACTCTGAAACAGACAGTAGTCAAGAGGAGAATGAAGTATCTGAAAATACCCCTTTGCTTAGACCATTAGCCTCAGTTAGTACTCAGTCATTCGGGGCTTTGTCAGAATCGCATTCCCATCAGAACATGACTGAGTCCTCAGAATATGAGGAAGATGACAATGAAAATATTGATAGCAGTGATGCAGAAAATGGAATAAACGAAGAAAGTGTAGTAGTTCAACTACAGCCCAATGACGAAAGGGAGTACAGAGTGGCAAATACTGTTTGAGACTATTAATGGTGAATAGTGTATGAACAAAAGAGTTCTTAAGGCTATACTTTACAAACCTTTATGTAGGGAATATATTTTAATCTGTAATCCATTCAGTTTCTTCAGTAGGAGCAGCAGTTCATGTAGTTAGTACTATGGTTAAGTCATTACAGATAGATTTATTTTTGATTCAGGTATTCAGTCATGTGTTCTGTCTTCTCAAAATGAACAGTTTAACTGGACTTCACAATGCTAATGAATAATGTTAGTAGTTTATATCAATAGAAATATCACACAGACTCTAAATGTATCTTGTTCAAATGGGATTTATCTGGAAGTAACTTTTTCCCACTTTGTAGCTACAACTGGGTCATAGAGATAGCAATATTTGTTACATGTATGGTATGTGTTACCCCTTAAGCCCAACAAAAAATGTATTTGCATGTTTGTACAGAGTTTTCCTAAAAACTGTCACCACTACTGAAAGAAAAATGCAGAACAGATCAATACTCGGTAAGCTGGTGTATCAAAACAAAGCAGAAGAAATTCCACTTACCTCAAAGCAGTGGTTCCAAATAATCCTTTGGAGTTTGCCACAGTAGCTGAGTTCAAGCAGTTCCATTGAGCAGTTCCTAGGATAAGGAAATTTAGCATATATTTTTAGTTTTGAGCAATTCACAAAGTAAGGTCCACTGTAAACACTAACAATCCCTACTTGCTACCACAAGGTAGTCTGGTTTCCAGTGATGATGTGGGAGTTGGGGTGGGGGGGTGGGGGGGAGTGGGTATGACCAAAACAGAGGTTTTGTTCCACATAGAAAAATAATTTTAGGTAAGTATTGTGTTGATCCTCAACTCATATACCTCTTACTAAAGAGCATTTTATGCTGCATTAGTCTGCTAAACTATGTATATATAAAAAATTCTTTTCAAATACCCGATTTGAAAAAAAGTGCTTATAACTGTTTTAACAGAACTTAGTACTTACCAGTGTATTATGGAAAAAGTAAATGCTATATAATACCTCTGTAACTATGTAGAAAGTAAAAACATACACATACTCAAAATGCAGAGATTTTTTTTATATGGCCTTGAGTAAGGAAAGCTTGAAAGAATGTTAATAAACATGTTTTCCACTTTAAGTATCAAAAGGAATTTATTGAACTTTTGAGTTACTTTCATTGTGTGCTCTTCTATGTTTATTACTAACATTGAAGTGTTTTGAAAGATCCAGACGATGCAACTATTAAGGTCCCTTGGTAAACGTTACCTTAAATTGTGCTGTGTGTCACAGTACAAAGGGCTGTACTGACCAGTACATACAGACATGACCATGCAGGAGTGAGTTACGTAGAAAACCTTAATTGTTGTTCACTTTTAGTGGAGAAGTTTGAATCAGTCTGGGTCTGTACATGTAATTTGTATGGGCGAGAGGAAGGGAAGACTAGTGTGCTATTAGTATTTCCTGCCCACCTGCCAACACCTTCAGAGCCTGTGTCCTGGGAGTCAGAAAACGCCGAATCCTGGGCTGAGGCGATTACAGGCAAGGTGTTTCTGTTTGTTATTTCTGACCTAATACACAGTGCAGCTACATTCCTTGCTTCAACCTGGCAGGGGAAATCCATGCTGTGGGACTGGCTGAGAGTAGAAAGTTTATTTTGTAGAATGAGATGTGGATAATGAGGAAGGAATGATTAATCTTCAAACCACTGCCACCAGCAGTCCACGGGGTTAAAGGCAAATGTATTACATTTTCACCATGTAAAATTCCACTTCAGCTTGCCTATGTCTAGTAAAGTCCCAATGTGAAAACTGATTTCTGAAAACTTGTTTCTGAAAAAAATGTTCTATTTTCTAAATTTGCTAATGGTATTAACGTAAATTTTTATTTCAGCAGGCCTTGGTAGCAACCATTGTAGCGATACTCCCCCTGCCATACCTCCTCTGTGCCACAGGTACAGTTTACTTGTCAGCTGCTGTTGCCAGTGAGAACGAAAATCAAAGAATAAATAGCACTTTATTGTTAGAAATACTTCAGAAGGTTGAGTATCTCATAGTGTTTCTTAGTAGGACTTGCATATTTCATTAAAACTTGCTGGGTAAGTCTGTTTCAAAAGGTATGGCCTGTTCAAACCCACAGAAAAAGATGAATACTGATTTTTCTTAGAGCTGTGGCCTGCTACATTATCCATGTGAAATAGCACTGTTTCTTTGCCCTAGGCCATAAACAGGTGACCTCTAGGGTTTTTTGCTTATGTGAAGTCTGTTAATGTAACTTCAATCTCTAGCTCTTCAAGAATAGGATGTTGGTGCTTTAAAGAAGTTCATACTTGATTGTCCAGTTGAAAAAAAATTTTCTTCTAATAAGTGGTTGTAACTAGTGTCTGAAATGAAAAGTACTTCATGGGACCCCTGAAACATACCATCTCTGCATAAAATGGCATGGGTATCACGGGCAGTTTACCAGAAATGTTGTTTGTACAGCTAATGTAAATAGCTCCTTGCAAAGAAGCTTGCACCAAACCTTTCACTGCATAATGAGAACAAACTACTTGGAAAAGGAGTCAGAAGAGGGCAGGAATTAAAGCTTGCCCTCAAAGGGGGATGTAAGCATTCATTTGTTGGGGGCGGGAAGAATCCAGTAAGAAGTGACTAGAATAAAGTGATGGGTCTGATAAGTATTTTTCTTGACAGGTCAGTAGTCAAGGAAAGGAGATTTAAATAGCAGAAGAAAACAACTCTCCTCACCCACCTTGACACAGTGCACAGTGTTGGGAGAGTTCCGGGGCCAGTGTTTGAACAAACAGTAATAATGGGTACCTACGTACAAAATAATATAATGAATATTAAAAATGCAGTGCTGTCAGCAGTTCAGAATAGTGAGCTGTTTTGACTGAATTCTAACAGAATTCTAAATAACATGTTCATTATAACAGTAAGACCCTCTGAAAGGCTAAGTAATAGCGGCTGCTATAATTAAAATCTGTCTGTGAATTACTATGGTACAAAAAATAAGCACACTGACAATTAACTTCATAAATGTATTTTGGTGAAAGTAAGGGATAGATTAGAATGGCCTGGACATCACCATTAAAACTTTTAAAGCCCTGAGATTCTGCATATAAATGCAGCCCCCATCAGCTTCCAGTGTGCGCCAGGCAGTCTTAAGAGGCCTAAGTAATTGGGGATGGAAGTAAACCTTCAGAAAGCGAAGGAAGTCAGTCAGTAGTGAATTACCTTCCTGAGTGTGAAGAGAGACTGACTGAACAACTTGAGAACTACCCTTAAAAGAACGCCACATCCTTGGAAGCAATTGTGCCTCTTCTCTGTGGTGCTCTTAGTTTGCACATCTTTCCCATTTCTTTCTTATCATCTGGGGTTTTTTAAGCAATTATGTAAGTTCTGGTCTAATGTCAGTTCTGTTCTTTTACCCAAGCTTTGAATAAGAACGTACGCTAAAACAGGGGTCCTCAAACTTTTTAACCAGGGGGCTGGCGTGCGGATAAAGTGGCAGGCAGTCATCTGCGGCTGCTTGGTTTCCCCCCTCAACCCCTGGTGGGGGGCGTGTCTGTAAATACCGGGGGAGCAGATTGAGGACCCTGGGGGGCCGTATCCGGCCCTCAGGCTGTAGTTTGAGGACCCCTGTGCTAAAAGAAGAAAAAAAGTCGGGGGTGGGGGTGGGGAGGGTGTGGTGAGTGCTTAGCTTCCTTATGGTTGGGAACAGCTGACAAAAGAAAAGATGCAATACTAAAGCACATGATCAGCCAGAGAACTTTTCTATAAAATGGCAGGCGCTGTAAACCACGGTGAATAAATCTGGCAGTTGGTGAGCTCTGCTGGAAGAGCCAGCAGGTATTACAGACTGCGTGCAAGTGAAGTTTCTACAAACCATGGTAGCAAGAGGGTAAAAAAAGAACAAACCGTGAGCACAGAACCCACAAGAACTACACAGATTGGGCATCTCTACTGCTACTGTGTATGAATCCTGAGGGGTAAAATGGCAAGAGGGGTAAAGCCTAATAAACTGTGCTGGCTGAAGTGGCTGGAACAGTTCAAATGCTGTAATGCGGGATGGCAGGTGACGCCCTCAGCAGCGCGATCCTGCCCATTTGCCAGAGGACTAGAGGTACACAGTACTGCACTGGGCTGGCTTTTAGCAAAGTAAAACCAGTTACTCACATGGAGCTTCGTAATATTTGAGACAAAAGTGTCTCACTGGATCTCTAGTAACTTTTTGCAGGGAAAAAAAAAAAGCAAATTCATGACCTAAGTGACAGTTCAGTGTTCAAAACTTTAGCATAGGAAAATAACTCTCTGCATTTAAATTGTCTGTTAATCTGAAAATGTAAAACTTGTTGAGAGTCCAGGTTATTAAAGAATGGTATTTAGGTTATCTGGCAACAGCTAATTCTTACCAAGAAAAAGTATACAGGCAGCATACAAATGCCTCCTTGGGAGAGGGGAATTGATTGGAAATGAGCAATATTAAAATAAGGAATGGGATGGAAAGTACTCTAGTGTGTACTGCTAATGGCTGTTCCTGCCTCTGAGATACCATCACAGTGAATTCTAGCTGTGGCCTTACTATGAAATGGCTTACAGGATGGACATACTTCTCCCCCACCAGGAAAAAAAATATTAAAAATTCCTGCAGTCAGACTGTGAGTACAGTTTTAAACAAAGCAAAACATGGATTCATGCACTAACATAATTTTATGAGGGAAGTGAGAGGTTTGCAGCCTCTGTACCTGTTACTACTCAATGCATGTAAGCTATGGGCTTGTTCTAGTCCACTCCAACTTTGGCACTGAGAGCTGGAAGGTACAGTTCAGACATGAAACAACTCAAAATAGTTCAAGATAAACACTTTGTGTATAAAAGTGGTCTAGTGTCAAGTGTGTGAGTGCAACACTTACGCTGCAGATGAGGATGTAGGGGAAGGCAGGCGAGAGCAAAGGCATTTTAATGGCAATATCTAAACTGGCATTGGACTGAGGAAAAGCCCCAGCCTCAGCCAAAGATTAACCTTCTATGGTTTGGGTTTTTCCTTTCTTTCCCCATCCCCCAAGCTCCCATTGTTCACCAGCACTGTCTCCTTGCAGGGCCCCTGTTTTCAGAGTACTTGGGTAGCACAAGTACCAAAAGCCAGGTAGAATTCTGCTGGGGGAGTAGACCTTAAATCTGTCCCTCCCCTATGCAAGGAGAACACATTCTTCTGCAGTGGTGGGCTGACCCTGGCTAGCCTGCCACCTACCCTAACAAACTGATCATGGGGCAGTAGTCTCCTCTAGCTTGTTTCAGGGATTGCATATTGAGGGGGGGGGGTGTGTCACGTGGCAGGGAAACCCCCTTGCCACAGAGTCAGACAAATGCAGTTTGTAAGTCATCTCCTAATTTAAAATCTACCCCAAAAACTGCCTGGCCTTTGACTAAAGTTTTGTTATTGTACTACTGCCATCTTACAAACCTGACAACTGCACTTCTATCTCGTACTAGGGTAGCCAGCCATGCAATGAAGGAGGGCCTGGGAGGATGCCTGTGGGAGGGAAAAAATTACCAACAGTCTGATTTTGTTTGGTTGGAATAAATTTATTTCATCTGTCTGTAAACAAGGTGTTTTTAATAGTTATGGCATTTTTTGAAATGCATATTAAATCAGATGAGTTAGACTGTATCCCAGATGTAACAAAGTGCAGGGAAAGAAGTGGACAAATCAGCAACAAGAATTTGTTTAAATCTGTACATTATCCACAAGGCCCAACAGTAGAAGCAAATACTAGAATGTCCCCTAAAGTAGTGCCATTCAAAAGAAACCCTCATAGTCAGTTAAAATCCATCTCACAATAGCAACAGTTCATTATTTTTTTTAAAACAATAGTATGGCACAGAATACATATTAAAAAATTCATCACAAGACAGCCAAGTCAGTTATTCCAACCAATACCATCTCCCATTTATTCTTTTGTATACAGAGTTCTGCAGTTCTCTTTAAATGGACATACAAGTTAGTACCGTGCCTGAACTGAGAGTTTGGTTACAGACATTTCAGATGACTAGTGCACAAGGCAGTTCACTCCATAATTTCTGCAGCAAGGGTGTGACAGGCCAAATGGAGATTTTAAATTTGAAATGGCATCATTTTGACAGTTTAGCTTTCAAACTACCAACCTTCATCCGAACAGTGGCTTCAGAGCAGCAAAAGTCTTTACCAGTAAGTGATCTGGCAGAAAGACTGGAGTCAGAGATCTCCCAGTATAGCTGAAGGTGGCAGTTTTCCACAATGACATTGCAGTTTCATATTAAAAAACCAAAAATGACAAAAAAAATACCCCACAACACCCAAGCTGCAAATTAAAATTGGTCCTATGAAAAACTGAAACCAGACACACTCCAGATGGTTATGTTGGGATATCTAATGTCCATAATGGCAGCCTTTTACAATTCAACTACACAACAGGCCCTGGAAAAAAAAAAAAAAAAAAAAAAAAGGAAAAAAAAAAGGAAAAAAAAAAAAAGAAAAAGTGCCTGAGCTATTGCAATGATGGAATGTCTGGGGATTCATTCGGGATGGTGGTTTTAAGGTCATGGGAGGAAGTGCATCTGTACCCTTTCATAGTTTTGTGATTGCACTTGTTAAGCATTACAAGCTTCAGACATGAAGAAAAGACTTAAGCCTACAGTGAAGTGCAATGACAAAACTAACATAATATTAATAGCTTTTGAGTGTCAAATCGGTTAAACAAACCAGGCACTATAAAAATGGGTGTAAGCAAACAAATGTGGATTTAAAAAAAAAAAAAAAAAAAAAAAAAAGAGGGACAGTAGTAAAGATATGCATGCACTTTTTTTCCTCCCAACCATGTTCTATGAAAGGAAGACTAGTGAGCTGTGTAATTGCTCAAAGTGCTGAAGAGGCATTGATCAAATTAGATTGTACAATCGGCACCTTGTTTAGTATTTAAGTTGTTTTAGTCATCAATATCACGCTAATTGCTAAGACAAAGCGAAGCCTACACTTGGCATATTACCCTCCCAAGAGTTTTTCAAGGTATCATGCATATCATCTTTGTGGTGCAGTAATGGTGCCAGATATGGGACTTGGTTACATACAGTGGTTAACATATAAATGAACAAAGGGTAACTGGAATTATGACATTAGGAAATGGGTAAATAAAAAACACAAACTACCATCTACAGTCTGGTAGCACTGAACACAACTGGGTGGTGGTGAAGACAGTTGCTAGGTGGATGGGGAGAGGCTGCTTAGACGTCAGACCTCCTCAGGTATAAAGCCAGTTCATATGCTTTCTTGTTGAGTGTCCCTCCATGGACACCTTCCTTTCCCATGACTATAACCAATGCTGGAGTACACAAGGAAACAAAACAGAAATGAACAGAATTAAAGGGAAAAAAAACCCAAAAACACCTTTCCCCACCAACAAAGGGATACAAAGGAGACACAGGTTCATACCCCATCACCCTGCATTGCTAGTAAAGTTTCCAGAATGTAAGGTTTAAAGCTCACCGCCAGGAAAGTTTAATAGCAATCTTCCCCTAATACTTAACAGTCTGCCTAGCAACTAGAACCCAGAGTCTCTCAAGTATTTTGCCATTGAGTATGCCTTCTTATTCAATCCGCCTCCATGGACCCCTTCTTTGCCCATTACAAAGACCAAGACTGAAAGAGAAAAGAAAAAAGTTTTAAAAAGAGTTTGTTAGACAAGGAAATAATGCAAGTTTTAGGCAGTGCAATAAACACACTCAACTTCCAGATTTAGTATTTGGCTATTAAGCTAGTTTAACAGGAGTCTTGTAAAAATACAGATGGAGAGAGGGTTTGGAGAAGGCACGAGTTATCCTTAGGGACATTACCTAACTAGGTGAGTCGCAGGAGTTCACTGCTAAGAAGAATGCTACCAACTCTCTCAAAAAAGCACCACAGTGCCTCTCTACCATCAGCATCACCCAGCAAGGAAACCCTGGCTGCATCTTAAAAAAAAGAAGAAAGGAGGGGGGGGGGGGGGGAGCAGCAGGAGGAAAGAAGTGTTGTCAGGGTCAAAAGCAGTAGTGTATCTCTAAGAAATGTGACTCTGAAGAGCAGAAGAGGGAATATTCTTATCTGTAGTGGTCACTACTGGTGTAAGAACCAGAGCGACTACCTTGATGCTAGCAAAAAAACTCCACCAACACCAAAAACCACTGAGGTTGGAACTGGGCTGACTTCCCCTACAGTACAACTATAAATTATGCTTTGTGCCCAAGACAAAACACAGGGAAGATTTTAATGCTAACCCTCTCTATTCCCATAATTTTGGTGAAGTGTCCCAGTTTGCTGAACAAGAACACCCCAAGGCTCCCCAGCCAGCAAACACCACTTGCGAGTTGCCAGCAGATGTCACCAGCAGGTACACAGACACAATAAGGGCCACAAGCACCCTAATTGTTTCCCAAGCCGTGAGTACTGTAATTGGAAGTGCTGCAGTCAGTCTACCTACAGATGACTGTACATCTCCATAGCAATTTGCTCACAAAAAAAGCTTAAGACAGACAGTTCTTGCTGGCATTTCTCAATCTGCAGCAGTCAGAACTCTGCTTGTTTCACTTCAGTGCTGCAAACATCCTGTATCACTGCCACCCGGCTTTAGCCTACAGACAAATTTTGCTCTACTTTGGGTTTTATACTTATAAGCAAAAATCCACTGCTCCCCAGCTTGTTCCACAGCCTGCCAAAAAGTGCTAGGCCTGATATCTCGAACCGAAGCATGCTACTTGTAGCCAGCATTTTGAGGCAGTTTGAGTATTTTGGGGTTTTTATATTCAAATCTAGTGCCTTCCCCACAATAGCTTTTACTGTAAGTTAAGTGAGCATCACAAGGAGTAGGCGTACTAGCGTAAAGCAAGTTTCTCAATGACACCAAATCGGACAGGCTTTCTTTGCCTGAAGACAAACTTTGGAGAGCTCAATAGGAAGCACAAGAAAAGTTAGTGCAGAACTTGTTAAAAGGCAAGTAGGAGTAGCTTGTACCAGGAATACATGTCTTTGGAGGATAAAACTTTCTGTTGAGAAGTTTACAATGAAAAAGCTAGTTCTGCTACCAATCATTAATAGATCCCTACCATTAGGCTTTAGGTACCACATTATCGTTATCCTATACTTGGTAAGCTTACTCCAAGCAGTAGTCTGTTCTTTCCTGCTTGTCAGAGATCTGTTTAACCATTTCACAATCTAGTACTCAGCCGCGATCACAGGAGGGGACAGGGCCAAGTGTGATTCCCAGGCAGAAATCTAGTCATCCAGACCAGTGCCATGTACCACCTCCTTATGTCACTGCCTGACATTAACCATTAAATACAGCAGTCTGGTTTTATTAATAGCTGGTCTATGCTTAGGGTTGTGTTCTGAATTTAGCAATCTGAAAATGAAGAAAATCACACTTACCTCGGCCAGCTCTGCCTACAGCAACATTGTATGTTGGCTCACCACCTTGACTCTTTGTCCTGATGTCCATTGTGCAGTCGCCGTCAACATACAGGCTATCTCTGATCACAGAGCACTTCTTCGCACCAAGGGTCAGACCATTGGTGAAGAAACCCTCTCGGTCTTTTCCTACAATCATATCTATTTCTACTGGCTGTCAAAGGAAAGAGTGCAAAGTTAGCACAGCAGTTTTTCATTGTTTAGTTTCTACTTAGAATACATCCGCCCCCCCCCCGCCGCGCAGGACGCGCCCCGGGCTTTGTTACCCGCGGCTGGCCCGCCCGCAGCACCCTCGGGCCCGGCTTCTCGCCAGGAGGTACTGGGCGACAGAGGCCAGTCAGGCACGGGCCACGCGTCTCGATGAGCAAACCGCCAGCTTGGCGGATCCGAAGGCCCCGCCAGCACCTGTCCCTCGATGCCGACCGACTGCATCTGCCCGCATCGGCGGGGCATTAGCTCAGCCCTGGCACGACAGCTGCGGCGGCCCCCACAGAGCCCGGGGCAGCTCCCAACAGGCGGCGGCCAAGCCACCCTCTGCGGCGCGGCTCGGCTCGGCCCGGCGCCGCAGTGGCGGGCCGCAGCTCTGGGGCGGAGGGCGGGCGGGCGCGCCACCATCCATCCCCGCTTGGGGGGAGCGCGGCCGCGGCGGGGCCCGGCCCGGTGAGCCGGAGGCGGGAGGAGCGGGCCCGGCCGCGACGCGGCGGCCTCAAAGTGCAGCGTCACGGCTGGGCCCAGCCCCCCAATCACGGCCCAGCACTGCGCGGCCGCCGCAGGCCCGCCCGCCCGCCGCAGGCCCTGCCCGGCCCGGCTCCGCTCTGCTCTGCCTCGGCCCCGCCATGCCGTGCCGTGCCCGGGGCGGGGCGGCCGGAACAGACCGCGCTGCAGCGCGCTGGCCGCCCCGCACGGCCCTTATGTAAGGGCGGCGCGGGTCCCGCAGCGGCGGGTGCGGGGTGGCGGCGAAGGACGGGCGCGGGGGGGGCGGGGGAGGGGAGGGGAGGGAGGGGAGGGGAAGGGAAGGGAAGGGAAGGGAGGGAGGAATCAATGGCAGTGCGCCATCTTGGCGGTGAAAAACATGGAGCCAGCGGCGAGGTGGGCATTCACGAACGCCTCCTACGCCGCGCACGTAAGCCTCGCCGCAGCGCCGGGCCCAGGCGGCCCCTACGCAAGCCCCGCCGCGCACGCCCCGCGCGGCCTCCCCGCCGGCTCCCGCGCGGCAGTGCCGCGGCCCCCGGGCGGGCCCCGCCGCATCGGGCCGGGCCGCGCCGCCGCCCCCGCCCCGCCGGCGGGAAGGGCCCCTCTCCCGCCGCGCCGCCGGCAGCCGTAGACAAAAAGGCGGCGCGGCCGCCTCGCTCCCCGGCCGCCGGGCCCGCCGCCGCCGCCCCGCAAGGTGCCCCCGGCGCCGCCGCCCCGCCGCTAACGGCCCGCGCCGCGCTCCCGCGGGGTTAGGCCGGTGCCACCGGCAGGCTTCGCCGTTCCCCTATGCCTCCCCGCCCGCCCGCCCGCCCGCCGCCGCCGCCGCCCTCACCGTGATGCTCTGGAAGATGCCGCCGGCCGTGGCTGCCCAGACGTACTTGGCGTCGCAGTAGCCCACAATGGCGGCCTCCTGGCAGCAGCCATCGCACATCAGGTTGTCCACGTAGCTCTGCCAGCCGGCCATCTTCGCGCGGGCGGCGGTGGGGGCGAGCGGGGCGGGCGGCGAGGCGCGGGCCGGGCGGCGGGGCTGGGCGAGGCGAGGCGAGGCGGTCCCGTCCCTCTCCTCTCGCTCTCTCTCCTCTCCCTCCTCGACGGCGGAGCGGAGCCGATCGCTGCAGCGAGCGGCGCGGCCCAGCCCAGCCCTCCGCGCTGCCGGCGCCGAGGGGCGGAGGGGAGGAGGGGCGCGGCGCGGCACCGCCCCCCGCACCGCCCGGCTCGGCTCGCAGCGTCTGAGGCGGGAGCGGCGGAGCCGAGATGCCGTCCGCCGGGCGGAGGAGCGCGGTACGGGTGCGGAGCCCGGCCGCCGCCGGGGTCCCGCTCCCGGTCCCGCCCGGCCTGTGGCAGGCGGGTGTGACAGGGCCTGGCCCGGGAGATGAGAGCGCTCCCCGCGCCCGCTGCCTGCCCGCCTTCAGCCCCGGCCCGGCCGCTGGGGTGAGTACCGGCTGCGGCGCCGCCGGGCGGCCTGCCGCCTTCGGCCACCCGGCCGCGGGCTGGGGAGGCGCGAACGTCGCTCTCAGGCCCCAGCAGTTGCGCTCTTCTCCCCCGGTGGACGCCCGGCCGCTGCTGAGGTAAACCCCTGGCGTGTCAGAGGAGTGGTAGGGCAGGCTCGTAGCGGGACCTCGCTGCGGCAGAGCGGCGCCATCTGGAAGTGCCCGGAGGGCCCGGCCGCGGCCCCCTGCGCAGCCGCAGGCCTTGGGCCCAGGCCTCGCTGCCCCGGGTCTGTCTCTTGGGGCCGTGGCAGCGTTCGCGCCACTGGTTACATTTATGTTGTATTTCTGTACTTTTCACGTCTTCCTTTGTGTAACTCGGCAGCTGTGTCCTTGGGGAAGGTGCCACTGGTGATGCTGGTGGCAGTTGGCCGTGCTCGGCGGCTCTCGCTGCCATGCTGAACTGCACCAGTGTCCCATCCACCTAGCAAAACATCTCTGTATCAGGTTGCTGGTCTTGTGTTGAGCTGGTGGGCTCCCCTCCAACACACTAGCATCTGTTATATGGCATTTCTGCCTGGTTATTTGAGTGGTGATTTCAGGTTTTATTCTTCAAGTTTCCACCAAGTTTCTGTTGAAATAATTTAGCTTCCCTGTTCCTTTGTGAGACGTCCAGGTCTGATACCCATATTTTGCTGCATTGATACTGGGCCCTGGGCAGGATCACTCTTCAAGACTTTCCTGTTACAAGTTGTGGGAATGTTCACCTGCAACTTCAAGGGTGTGTTTTAGGGCAATGGCTCCATCATCTTTAACATTGAAATTGGGGTGAGAGGGGTCACCTTCCTTTTGAGCAGGGTGGTTTTGGCTTACTTGGTATCTGTTGTGTTTCTGTGGGAGATGGAGACAGCTGGGATGCAAAGTAGCTGTCCATGTAATTTAACTTTGAAGCTTTAATTCAAGAAGTTAAATCTTATACCTGAATATGCCGAGGCACAGTATACAGTAAATTGGATCTGTCTTTCCCTGAGGTTGTTTCCCCGACGAAGAATATCCATCAGGTGTTTATAATGCATGTCCCCACAGCATAGTTCAGGGTGTTCTTAGTCCTTTTAAAACCTAGTTGAGTCATCATGGGTTTGAGTGTTGTTTAGATACTAATAGAGATTGCTTAGATTACTAAATACTTCCAAAAGAGCTTACTTGCAACTTTTAGCTTAATTCCATAAGCACTTTGTTTTATTTTCACAGTGCCTTTCCCCCAGTCAGTTGGGACAGCACCAGAACTTTGCTTTATCCTTTTCCAGCCAGCCATGTATACCAAGAAGATCCTTCTGTCATTGTATCTGCCAGTGAGTTACAGGCTTTAAATTTGGTTTTGGCTTTTTGAATAGCTGAAGCTTTTTGTGAAGTTTGGATTGCCTTCATCATCTTTCCTCCACAGACTCCTTCCATGGGAAGGAGAAAAAGTTCTCTTCTGTCTGCAGTTGCCATTGAGGGCCACTTCTCTCCTTTTAAGTCTCGTCTGTAAGAGGTTCCAGTTTAACGCTACTACTTGCACAGAATGGAATGCATCCATTTTAAATGAACAGGAGGCTGATGGGTCCATTATTTTTAGAGTTGAACCAAAATCTGTTTGGTTTTTGTCTATATGGGGGCGTGATTTTTTTTTTGTTTTGTTTTTGCAAGCTGCAATAAGGATTCCAGATTGTTTCACTTTAATAAGTGGATTTAATAAATATAGAGGTGGACACCCTGAACTCAGGGACAGGCCTTGGGAATTTTGGAACTGCCTGTTTGCTAGCATCACTGTTCTTTGATTAACGAGAGGGGTGGGCTTCACATGGATGGCGGGCTGCTGGGTACAAGCGTGGAGGTATCTTGTGGAAGAACCTGTGGGTTTCCAGGGCTTTAGGCAAAGGCTATGCTGCCTCTCACTTTCTTGCATGCACCCTTGCACACATTTGTCCGTCCCTTCAGCCTGAGGACCAAGCATGTGTTTCTGAGCCCTCACAACCTCATGTCTGGTCCTGTTTCACAGGAGGTAAAGACCCAACAGTCGCTGCCAGCTCAGAGCTGGGCTGGGTCTGGGGGGAAATGCTGCAGTTTTGACAGCTACTGAACTGCCGTGTGTGGCACTACATGGTGGTCCCCTGGGCTTCTGGAGTCTTGCCAGTTTAATGTGTGGTGGGTTCAATGCTTTGCCTCTTTGATGAACCCAACGTTTCACCTGGATGTCACAGAATGGTAATATTACCACTGCTTCGTGGGGAGTATCACCTTTTTTTAATAGCTGCATAAACCAGGTGAGCAGCAGTGAGTGCTATTTTGATGAGCAGATTCTGCTAGCGATGCAGGAAGACAGTTGTCTGCTTTTAATGATTTAAATTGTAAATAATTGCATGGAAGTCTGGGATCTCCTGAACATAAACGGATGGACAAGTGTGGAGTATTTGCCACCTGCTTGGTGGCTCAGCTCTTAGTTGTCGTTATTTGTGAAGAAACTCTACTAATACATTTAGAAAGTGAAGCCTGAATTGGATTACCATTATTTAATGTTACAAAACTACCAGGTAGCTTGTATAATTTGAAGATTCAGCAGTCACCAGTGCTTTTTCTAAAAAACATAATCCTTTAATATTATTTTTACTATTAGGTGCCTCATGTCATCATGTTCTGTGTTAAGCAATCATGATAATGCTATTTGTATGGGCACTACTGCAACAGCTCCTTTGAAACTGTTTGGTTTAAGAAAATAAGGATGTGCTCTATATGTTCAAGATTGTTGGAGAGAGGAGTTCCAGTTGTATTTTTTGTTATGAGTCTTAATTGGAATCTGAGACATTTGTTACGTGAAGGATTTACATATAAACAAAAATATTGTGGTTAAACGTGATAGAAGTAGCGGGTCATTTTAACATCAGTACCTCGACTGATGTATGAAATGGTGCTGTCTGAACCATGTAAGCTATGCATGCATGATAAATGCTAGATCGTGATTTTTCATATTTTAGTTTCCGTCTGCATTCTGCCTGGTAGTTCTTTCTGGAAAGTATTTGCACAGTAAAGCCACGATTTTGCTTTTTTTTGCAGCTTGTAACAAATTATTGGTCTTTTTGCTTCGATTTAGAACTTTGCCTAAAATTTATGTTGGATCACATCTAAGAAAAATAATCATTTGAAAGAATTTTAAAGTACTGAATGTGCTTAGTGAGAGTGTACTATTTAAGGCTTTGTGGGAAACTTGACTGCTTTTATATTAGTAACATGAAGGTTGCAATTGCCCAAAAACTTGAAGGACTTTACATACTGAGCGTGATGTTTTATGGTATGGAATATCCTTTCAGCTAGTTTGGGTCAGCTGTCCTGGCTCCGCTACCTTGCGGCTTCTTGTGCACCTCCTTGTTGGCAGAGCATGTGAAACTGAAAAAAGTCCTTGACTTAGGGTAACCGCTACTTAGCAACAACTAAACCTTAGTGTGTTGTTAACATTATTCTCATACTAAATCCAAAATGCAGCACTGTACCAGCTACTAGGAAGAAAATTAACTCTATCCCAGCTGAACCCAGGACAAGGGCGTATATTTTGTTAGTGCAACAAATTAATACGAGTTTTGTGTCAGGCTTTTTAACTACCAGAGGTGCTGCTCTGCTCGAAATGGTTGTACAGCCAAAGGTAAGATTTCTTACAATGTCCTGACTTCTTCCTGTTTTTGACCAAATTGGCCCATTTGAAGAACTTTAACCAGCATTTATGTGTAGACAGGAAGGGCAAGTGACCATCAACAGAACACAGCTGGACTTCTTTGTGAAAATTAAACTTTACAGACCCAGAGCTCACTCAGTGCATCACTCGCCTCCAGCGTTGCCACTGTTCGCGTCAGTTTGAGGTGCTGCTCTGGTGACTTCCTCTCCAGACCATATTGGTTTTCCTGTGGCAGTCTTTACCCCAAGTGCTTTTGGAAGTGCAGAGGGTAAAACTGATTTAGAACTTGTGCAAGTTAGTAGATTCACTTCTGCTGATTAAAGCCAAGAAGCCAGGAGCAGCCTGTCTCATAGCCTCGTGGCAATGACTAGAAAAACAGAGTCCACAACTTCCACAACTGCTGAAGTGGCTTCACTGAAAAACGGGGAAGCCACCAAAGGCTGGGATGAGTGTTAGCTGGAAATATATTGTAAAAATGACCTATTAATGAGCTGAAAATTTGAAGCTAGGTTTAAAAGATGCAGTGATACAGAATGCAACAATTGTTAGATTAAGATCACAGTGCAAGGTTTTATTGCATAGCTACACCTGCCCATGAAAAGGGTCCTGTCGAGGGTAGCATAGCTATGGTCATGCTGCAGAGAGCCCTGTAGAACAGCACTTGAAACCATCCAGGAAGTTCTGAAGAAAAGATGCTTTTCTGGTGTATCTCAGGTCGTTTGAATGGTGGTTTAACTCCATGTGTGGATGAGAGTTTCATCTCCATAGAGAAGATTTGCCTGGGTGTGGTTTTACCAGTATAGACAGCTCAGCAAAACCTTTGTCTTTCTAAGGATTAATTGTTTAAGCAGTTGAGAATTATTTTCCTTCCCTATCATTTACTTAACCATCAAATTCAAACATAACAAACCTAAAATGCCACTTTTAAAATCAGATGCAAGTGTAGGGGTATTGCTGTGTCAGATGATAAGGGTGTGAGATTGCTTCAGTTTTGGTGGCTTCCAGAAATGCTTTAAATCTGAGGAAGGACAGCTCTTCATGGATCTGATTTATAGACTGGCCAAAGCACTAAAAGAGATGTCTGAAATCATGGAACTTTGCTCAGCTTTTTGGTTTTTAAAGTAACTTCTTGATCTCGCTGGTGACCAACAAAACATAAACATTAATCCTAGAAATGAAAGTATATTATATGTAGATTCTTACTTGGACAGGTAGTCTCCAGTTCGTAATGGTGTCGTCCTTGGTAAGAGTCCCTTTGCGAGATGTGCAGAATCAGGCCTATATGATCCAGCTTTCTGTATATTAAGATTTAACAGTCAGGCTCTTCAGTGTACTTAGATCCTGCACTATTTTGTTTTGCTTTAAATAAAGCAAAGAGAACCCAAATAGGTAGCCCTCTGTTAATTTTTCAATTATGAAACAAGGGTATATACTGTGAAATTCAGTAAGTTTTGTAGATGGCTTAACATAGTGGAGGGAAGGTGGTAGCATTGTCAATCCAAGCTCTTTATTTTATTTTATCCAAGTGCAGTGGTGACTCATTACATGCCTTTGTTAACTGATAATTTCAGTGGGTGAAAGGTGGTATAGGAGTTAATCTGAAAGGTGGAAACTAAGGCTAAGAAATGCAGTGAGGGAGTTGAAGAAGCACAAAGTGAGAGGGAGGGAAAGCAGAAGGGTGGAAAATGGAGCAGAGCAAGTATGGGCTCTCAACACAGTAATTTTTTATGGCTGTTAGCACGGTGTGGTTAGACAGGAACAGTTAACAATCTTATTACTGCCTGAAGTCTATACCTCTGATCTCTGTGAACTTCACTGACCACGCTGAGAAATTGTTAGATGAAAAAGAACAACATTTAACTTTTCCCGGGCTTCATCTGTGGTTTTTTTTGCTGTTGAAGTTGACTGTTGTACAATTTTACCTTTTTAACAGCTGATCCGCACTTTTGCACTGTGCTGGCATACAATAAGGAAAAAAATCCCCTCAAACTTTTTCCTAATGTTGCCTTGCATTGCAGGCAGTAACACCAGAACCCTCTGCTGAACACATGACCACGAGGTCAGCAGCACGTTCCTGGCAGTCCACGTATGTGTCAGTCTGTGTCCAGTTCCTGGCTGCCTATGCGTGGTTGTGTTCTGGTTATCAAACTGACAGACCTTTATGCTTTTCTAGCTCACAGTTTCCATAGGTGATTGGTTTTGCACTGCTTATTCCATCTGCCACATGCTTTAGCCAGGGAGCTCTGAAGCTTTGTTCAGTACGTTATTTCCTTCCTTGAGCTTTCTTTCAGTGACAGTATCTGTAAATATGTTTATCTGGGTGATATTTCCTCCTCTGATCACAAATAATTTTGCTGTCAATGCTTGTTCTATGCTAAAAGTCCAAAGGATTTTTGGATCACAGATACATAAATTTATCTGTCATGCATGATTTCCACCCAAAACATTCACTGTCTGCAAAAGCATTTAATGATAATTCTGAAATATAACAAGCCATATTTTCCCAGAGAAATTATACAGTTCTAACTTTATAATGCTCTGTAACATTACAAAATTTTATTTTTTTTTTTAATGAAGCATGGTGGTAAGCAGGCATCTGCAGAAACCTGGCAGATTGCTTCAAGAGACCATGGCTTTGATTGCATACTGGTCTGTTGATGGATTGTGCCCCCCCCAGCGTCACTGGTTGAACACTGGATAGTAAGTGCCAGTGGAGGCAAGCATCTGATCATACACTGTTTTGAAGCAGGCTCTGGGTTTTTATCATCAGTCTTTACAGCAACTGGGACTGGATTCTTGGTGGTGTAACTGTGAGGAAGAGGAACCCAGTCATCTCCTATGTGACTCTGCTCTCCTGTCTTTCTGGGGTCCCCATCCAGCAATTCAGCTCACATTGCATCATCAGGCCACACTTGGGAGTGTCCGCAATTGGTCACACCTGATGTTTGGTTGTACATGTTTGTAACTCTTTATTTCCCAGTGCATGCTTAGGTTATGTGAAGACATATGTTAGATGCATCTAATACAGCTTGTCTGTACTCTGGATGAAAATAACTGTCAAACTGGCAAAGTGCTTTTTAAAGATTAGTAACTCAGGTGTTCATCTAGAAGAGTGAAAGGATTCCTCCTATTTCAGTTTTCTTTGAAACTCAAATGTAAAATGGAGAATGAGGACCACTTTTCTTAAGGGAAAATACACAACTTCAATATATTAAAAAAAAAAGTCTAACATGTTACTGCTTTGACTGAACAAGCAGAATGACTGTCCTTAGCTATACAGACCTCGCCCTAATTATTAAGTTAGAATAGCATTCATGAGTTATTGTTAACTTATAATAACTATGTTATAAGTTAAAGGCAGTTGTGACATACAGCATGGTTTTGGTTACAGAGCTAGAAACAGGTGCAGTTTTAGCAGTTACCATTGCAAAATAAAATAAAATGCAGAAAAAGAAAGGGAACATTAGCAACAGTTGGACTTTTTAATGTGTTTGTTCTAATAGACCCCCATTTTCTTGTGTTATTGTTAGTAGGTGTCTGTGGAGGAGGTAATGGTAAACTGCTGGCAGGTGGTCAATCTGTATATTAAGCAGTAAGGGTGTCAGCCTTTCAAAACTGGTGATAACCTGGTTTTAGATATGGGTTAGTTGAGCAAATTTTGATTGGAAGGGGGTTGAACTCTTGTGCTGAAACAGACAGCCTGGAGGCAGCGTTTAGGCAAACGTATACTGTTTCTCAAAACCTACTCTTGGCAGGGACCTGGGGACAGTCATCAGCTGTGTGGCTGCAGCAGAGGCAATGGCACATCTCCTCAGTGCCAGATTATACCTTTTTCCACTTCACTCATTTATAACACCTTCCTATTGCACACAGCTCTTTCTCCTTGTTTACATTTTTTTCTGTAGTTCCAACAACTTTTTTTTAAAGAATAGTTTATGGTGAAAAATAAAGACTGCACTTCACTCTTCACACGTAAAGCATTGTAGCTGCAGTGGCTTATGTGGTAGCTTCTATTACTAAGTAGTGTGAGTGGATAATCATCCCTGTCAAATGATTGTTAAAAGACCAAGGAAAAAAAAAAAGCTTTATAAGATGGCAAAAAAAGGTTTGTTTTTAATTTAAATCACTAAATATTTTTTTCTATCTTTGCTGTTTTAGAAACTATATGCTGTAACAGGAAGAGAAATACTATAAAAGGAGTTACTTAACATTTATAACCATAGTATAACCATGATTACCTTACAGCACGCAAACCAGTACTTTGAGTTTAGCAAATGTCAGCCGAGCATTTCTGCCCCCTCTACTGCAGTTCCCTTCTCTCTCCCTCCTCCCCCTCGCCCACCCCCATAGACCTTCCCTGTGCTCTGCCCTTCTTTCGGAGTAGCAGCCTGGTGTGTAAAGCATCTTCTGAAGTATGTGAAAAAATACTGATTGATTGATTTCCTGGTAGTTTTTCTGAAGGGTATAAAAGTAAATAAATAAAAGTCCCAGGTAGTTTTCAAAATATAATTAAAATATAGTAAACTTTACTCTAGTCTTAAGGTATTTTCAGCGTTAATCAGAAACACCTTTTTTTGCCACACTGCAACTACTATGAAATATTGTTACAGTAAGTTCCTTCCCAGAGTTAAAACAGCGATCTTATTTACACCCTGCTTCAAGGTTGGCAGCTAATGTGTTGAAGTATTTTCTGCTGAAAGAAAAGAGAATGTAGCTGGGGCATAGATCCAAAACTGGAATTCAACATGCTTAGTAAATTCAAAGTTTCAGTCCTGAAGCCGTCCTGAAGCCTGCTTTGTTTCTGGCTAGCTTTGAGGTGACCAGACCCCATGTGGGCATGGAACCTGGTGTGAGGTCCCCGGCTGCAGGAGCTGCAGGAGCTGCAGCGGGGAAGACACCACAGCTCTGAGGGCAGTGGTGCAGGATGCCTGCCCCACAGCACTGGCGGACGGAGGCAGCTCTCCTCCAGCCTGCTTTCTTGGAGAGTGAGACCTGGAGGCTGCTCCTTGGGAATGGTGCGCATGTACCAGTGCCGGGGTCCCTGTGAAACAAAGGGATGTGTGGTCCTGGGGGGAGTCCGGGTGCTGTCACCTTTTCCACACAACCCTTTGAGCAAGCACTTGGCAAGAAATGGGAAACCCAAGATTCAAATCCCTTCTTTTCCTGAGAAGTTACGAATTTTCCACTTCTCTTGAGAGTGCCCTTGCTTTTGGGAGGAGTGTGCTGCCTTCGGTGCTTCCCTCTCTGCACCCCGCTCCCTGGATCCAAAAAGAAAGAGTAGCGCAAAACATTGCGGCGATGATCATGGAGCACTGCCGAGGAGAGTGGTGCTGGGTACACGTGTGACTCTGCAGGCTGGCACTCCTTGCTGTTGCAGGCATGTGTTTCGAGCACTTTGTCCCTGTCCAGGTAGTGCCATGTTCTCTGTGTGGTCCAAGATACAGCAGCTTTAAAATTAAGCCCTTACACACTAAGAGCAATTGCAGCAGCCTTCTTGTCACCTGTGTGTGACTGCTTTGATGCAAGGCTTCCTGCTTGATAATTTTGTGAGCACGTGTTTGCTATTTTTGGACTGCAGATCTCTCAGTAACTTCCAAGACCCCGGCACTAGATGGAGCTTTAACCTACTTGCACTTAAGGAAAAATAAATGGACATACATGTGCTTGCTTCTACATTTAAAGTGGCCTTTTTTCCTTTTGTTAGCAGAGTGGTGTAAATTATAATTTAAATGAAAATTAAAATATTGCAGCAGAATCTCCTTGGCCTAGTAGGTGCTTTATAATTATTCTTATGAGCACCCTTTAATGTATTCTCAGGCTCATGGCAGAAGTTGTTGTAAGTTAGATGTGCTGAAAATGTGCTGCATATTTAGCTAATAACTAGGCTGTGCTGAATAAAGGTAATGCCATTTTCTGAAAAAGTTCCTGTTTATGTTTCAGGATGTGGTGGGGGTGACCAAGCCTTCTGTTGGCTCTGCTCACTCAGTAATGCATTTGCATTTTTACTTCATGCTACCAAAGCCAACAATTTAGAATCATGTTACCAGGCACTTTCACTTTTTCCATGTGTTAACCGTGAAAATACTGAACAAATAGAAACAAATAAAAAACAGCTTTGAAACCATAGTGGTTAATACTTTGCATTTAGCAAGCACCATGTCTCACAGGCTGCACAGCGCATATCAGAAATTTAAGGCCATCTCTGCCTTCCACAGAAATAACTGGAAGTAGGTCTAGTTTTGTTCTTGGGTGCCTGTGTTCTTATCAGCCAGAGACTGGTTTGGTCAAAACTGTTGTCCAGATGCTGAAGTAGCACGTATGTAAGCAGTTCCTACTCACAGCCCTTCTGCTATTTTATTAAATGGTTTAATATACTGAACCAAGATATACATACTTGGGGACGAAATCGCAAGGCATGCCGTGCTCAGGACGCTGGAGGTGATGAAGAAGAAGATTGCATATTGCATCTCACTCCCATTGCTTTCATGAGGTCTAATCCTTCAGCATCTTTCACGTTTTATCAGTGGGACCAAGGGACTCCGCACACATCACAGAATAAGGAACCTTTGTAGAAGACTTTACATGAATGCAGTATCACCAATATGAGCAAAAGCTCATATTTCTGAAAGATTTCTACTGTAGTATAAAACTGTTAAGGAACCATATTATGTATGGAAGAGTACGTGTGGTATTGTAGAGGGCAGGGTTTACATATGGCAATCTGGTTACAATATTGGCCATGCTGAGTAGGGAAACAGGACAGGTTGCTTTCAGAAAAAGACCCTGCTGAAGAAAGTAATTTCAGAAGGGTGTTTTGTTGTTGACCTGGCAAAATTTTAATTGCTACTTGTGACCAGGTTTAAGTGTATTCAAAGCTATAATTTCCACATGAATCAATGGAATTTTGGTGCTTAAGTATCTTTTAAGAATTTGTTCTTACTAGCTTGTCACCAGTTGCATTCACACTAAAACTTCATTAGCAGCGGTTTCAAGGGAAGTAGTTTGCCACCTTTTGATTGAACAGAAGTAGTAGGAACGAATAACTAATACTTGATTCCTTATGCATCTGGAGAGCAATGAGAAGCTGTAATTCCCGGTGGCATTACTGATACAGGGCATAAAAAGGTTAAATTCCACTATTTCTTTCCACTTTAATTTCATTTTACAAAACTACCTTTTAAATTTACTACAGATCAAAGCATGCTGGAGTGTTCTTTGTTATACTTGGCAGCTCCCCTGCTGTGGTGGATGTGGATGCCTTGTTATACAGAAAATGCATCTGCAGAAATAAGTGTTGTAAAATCTGCACAATACACAAGCTGACTTTATTTCTTTTTAGATGCTTTTTATCTCATTGTCCTATATACCAATTAATGTGGCTGGACAACTCTTCCGTTTTCCTTGCAAGTGGAAAAGCAGATGCATACACTACATTTTCAAAGATGGGTATAGGATTTACTCACAAGACTTCCTCTGACTTAAAGATTTGGAAAAGTTTCCCCTTTGTAAATGCGGAGGTTAGATTGTAGATTAGATGTAAATCTGATTCTTGTAATGTTTTATTTACCTTTTGTAGCAAATGCTTTTTGGATTGAATGCATCAGGCACTTGAGGACAATGCACTCTTTCAAATACCGCTTCAAAAAAAGTTGTATGGAGTTCTTCCCCTGTGTTGTGTTGGCGGTCTAGTAGGACGATAGCACTGCGACTGAAAAGTGGAAAGGGCAAACAGAGACAAGTTCTATAGCAACCCACGGCCTGAATCTGATACAGAGACAAGTTCTATAGCAACCCATGGCCTGAATCTGATCATATCCTCTTCCTTAGAATGATACCACTCCTGATCTCCGAATGATTCCTGCTTCAACAGAATTAGGCTCCAGAGTAAGTGTGGCAAACCAAACCATAGAAAGCAGCTTATGACCTAAAGCTGAGCTTGCTCCTCTTTGAGCATTAATGGGGTGGGGTTTTTTTTCCTCCTAGCAAGCTGTGTTAATTGGCCACGAAAAGAAAGCAAACAACTGTTCTTTCATCACAACAGTGCTTTGATGTTTGTGTTTTACCCTGACCTAATCTCAGTAATAGGAAGAAACAGAAGTTGGGA
Source organism: Falco rusticolus (assembly GCF_015220075.1). Classification (NCBI taxonomy): domain Eukaryota; kingdom Metazoa; phylum Chordata; class Aves; order Falconiformes; family Falconidae; genus Falco; species Falco rusticolus. The sequence goes on along the minus strand of NC_051199.1, from coordinate 30,407,172 downwards.
ACTGAAATGGTGTCTCATAACAAATTTCATTAAATCATTGAATATTTTTTTATTTCTTCACTGCAAAATCAGACCTTGAATTTTCAATATTCTTACAGGCCTGCCTTTGGCCCGTAGGAGTGCATGAGTAGGAAGGGAGTCCTCAGCAGGGCATGCAATTGTTTGCACTGTGCGGTTTAGACATGACCTGCAAAGAATACACAAGAAATTGTCACTGATATCTCTTTTCACCTTCTGTTTTATAGGTAGGGAAAGGTTTGTTTGTTTCTTTACATAATTCTGTTATTTATCTCAAGAATACCTGTGATGCGCAGTCTGTGACATCTGAGGAAAGCTTTTCGAAATCTCACAAATAAACTTTACAGGTTTATTCTATCATCTACCATTGCACTGGGTCTTGGTCACCCTGCAGCCTTCTGGAGAAGCAGGGCTTCAATTTTGATCATTAAAGAAATCCTGTTTATTAGTTTAAAAAAGAAACATGTTCAACCATTTTGGTTAGTCTTTATTTCTCTTCAGTGAGCAAATGAGGGCACAAGCCAAAATACTTTGTTTCTACCACAGCTGAATATTAATAGGTGAGCAGGAAATAAATTTTGTCACATTGCTCCACTCCAGAGGAGACAAAACCAGTTCTTGAATATGAGAGACTTAAGCACGAAATAGAGACCAGGCTGCTCTGCAGTGCTAAGACTGATGTGCTTCCCAGTATATTCAGAAGAACTTTTTCTGGGTCTCTGGAGACTAGCTTCAGAATCGCAGACATTTGTGAGTTTAGCAGCTGGTAAGCAGGAATGTTAGAGCTCTGGGTCCCTGAAGTGGCCGGACCCTTCTGAAGATTGTTGTGAGAAAGAAGACAATCGCCAGAGCAGGAATTGGTCTCAAAAGTGAGCCTAGTCCTCCAGCCTACGATTGCTCTTCTCTCTGTGGCAGCCGATGTGTCTCTGTGTCTTCCCAGGTCATAAACCACTTGTGACAGTTGGTTTCCATAATGACTGGCATGAGACAGTCTGCCAGGAGCATGGAAAGCCCTGTGCTGTGGATAACTCCCAACCTGACCTTTTGTACTGAGCCACTTACCAACAGCTGGGAAAGGTGGAACTATCAAAGCTTACTCTCTAGTAGAAGAATGTGGCTGCTTTTAACAGTTTACTGGCCAAACTAGGTGTATTCAGCTAGTGTATGGAGTTGCAGGATGGTAGTAGTCATCTTGTCAGGCTTCATACAGTTGTTGGGGGTGGGGGATCCTCTTTGGGTTTCTTGGGTTGGGTTGTTTGGGGGGCGCAAGCTGGTGGGCTCTGCTGCTGCTGGCCTCCCAAGGCTTTCCTGGTGCCTTTTGCTGCTACATGACACAGCTACTCTCACCTGCTCCCACAGAAATGTAACAGCAGATTCAGGGCAGCGGCACAGGAGAGCATCAGCTATTTTACTCTGTAAAGGCCACTTGTAAAGATAAAGGGCTAAATACTGGTTTACTCAGCAAGTTTATTTCTGATGGTATCAAAATAAACCCATTTAAATAGCTACAATATTTCCTTTATATGCCATTTTTTACAGACTACACAGCAATATTAACTGCCTGCTGTTGCAAATATATTCCAAATACAGTGGAGCATCTGAGTCATGCCTAGTAATGCTGATGCTGAGTAGCTGTTGTGTTTCTACCTAGCGGAGCTCCATGTTGCTGTGATTACCTTGTCTTGACTGTAGAACATTGGCTTTTGGCTTTTGTTGCAAGTAAAAAAATAGTGATTCACAGAGTAGAATTATTTTGCTTTACTATCAAAGGGTTACTTCTCCCAGCGGAACAGCAGACTACATTGGGCAAGCATATGTCAGGATGCAGATACTGTAGTCCCAGCACCTAGCACTATACAGGCCCTTGTGACAGGCAAGATCCTTTGTCCTTCAGTGCATTCATGAGGAATTCCTTTCCACTTTCAGCTCTGATAATGGCAACTATAATGCTTGCTGGAGCAGCTGATCTAGCTAAGGGAGCAGTTGTTTTGTGTGTTTCTTGAAGGCTAGTACAGTGCTACTGCTAAATCTTTACAACTTTGTCATGTTAATGCCAAAAAAAAGAGAGAGTGTTTGATTTTCTTAAAAAACCAAACAGACTACAAACCTTGCTTTTTATGATCAGCCTCTCACAAATGCCCTGGACTCTGTTTAGTTCTTTCTATTGAATAATGTCAGCATAAGGCTCTTGTAAATTTTGCTTTAAGATGGATTCAGTCCAAGCCTTTTGTTTGTTGGTAAAGAACAAGTTATAGACAGTAGATCTTTCTTTCTAGTTTAATACATATAAGCTCCTTTTACAAGCTCTATCCAGAGAACATTCAGTTAATTACTCAAGGCATCTTGTTATTTGCAGCCACTGCTTGTAGGGGACATGAAACTGCTTGTGAGAAAGTGCAAGCACTTTTTTTGGACAATTTTCTTTGCTGTTGAATGGCCCACCTGAGTACTGTGTGTTCCTCTCTTGCCAAGGGGAAACCCTCACTGTGTCTGATTCTCTTGGTGCTCCAGCATAGGGGAGGAATAACTGACATTAGGCGAACTACACCTGGGAAGGAAATCAAGCAGCTGCTGGGGCAAGGGGAGTCAAGCTGACTTCTCTGCTTTCCCACCTGGCCAGTCCTTTCCACTCCAGGGCAGAGCTGGGCAGGGGTGCAGTGGTGGTGCCAACTGTCACGCAATATTATATACTTGTTTTTTCCAAAGCAGGTCACCAGTGTTTTCAGATAAGTGCTGTAAGCTGGTGGTGATTCAGATCTGTTTTTCAGTGTAGCTGCCAGCTGATGGGCAGCCTTTCTGCTTCCAGCAGAGCCTGGCTGTTCCTGAAAGGGCTGGCATATAGCTTTCCTGTCCTTCTCCCAGCCCAGGGGAACAGAAGTCGCATCGCGTGGCTATAAGGAATGGCCTTCGGCGTCAGGAACCCTTGTGCCCACCTTTAGGGTGTCCAAGAAGGGACATGCTGGGGAAGCCTGAGCCTGTTCAGCCGGTAGAGAGGACTGAACACAGGGATGTTGTGGGCAGGCTACGGGGGCTTCTGCCCTTCTGTTAGTCCTGTTCCTGCTCCCCTCCTACAGACTGGGAACTTTCATGCTGCAAGAGCACTGTAAGAGCTCCTCAGCCTCCCTTGTCCCCTGGCACTGGGCATGGGGAGCGAGGCACAGCACTACTTCTTGCCTACTGCCCACAGACACCAGCCTCCCGCAGACACCTGGTCTGCTGCTGCCCCAGGCTGGCCCTGCCCCAGGCTGGCATCCAGACGCTGCTGTGGCCCACAGACACAGAGGTGACCAGCCTGCATGGCTCACATGCTGTGGGCACACGAGGTAGGAACTGCTTTTGCTCACGTGCCACATTAGTATTCAAAGTGGAGGCTTAATGTTAATGCCCTGGAGAGCTGCCATAGGAGCTGCCTCTTAGGACCATGGCACAGCAATTAGACCCAGGGTGATTAGCAAGGGAGCATTGTAGCTCTCCCCTGATACTGAAGGAGTGCGTGTTCTCTTGTGAAGTGAGCAGAGCTGGGCCTGGGCTTGAGTCTTTGCTTTGGGCAGCAGCACGAGCCAGAGGACTGGCTCTCAGGATTGCTGGTTGCCATTCCTACCCCGAGCAAAGCATGGGTTAGCAACAATGGCAGGAGTCCGGAGTCCCCTGAGGAGACACCACGCAGCACTGCAGGAGTGGGCCAGGACCCTGCTTGTCACCATATCCTGCTGCCGGTGGCCACGGTCCTTTCCCTCCTGTCGGAGAGGTTCAGCTGCGCTTCTGTTGGGTAAATGCACAGACCAGAGCCACAGCATCTGTGGCAACAGTGAGGTGTTGCTGGTGGTCCAGCCCTTGGAGTACGGCAGCTCTTTCACATCAGAAAGAAGGAAACATCCAATTGCAGAGACGGTTGCCTCTCTGTAAATAGCAAACCAAGTGACCTAATTCACTGCAGCAGCAGCTCTTTGGCGGCGTCCCTCAGCAGGCTCCATGGCAGGCCGTGCTGGAGCTGACTCATCACTTCCAGTGTGGCAGAGATTGGAGTTTTCAGGCCCTAAGGATTTCACCATTTTTTTATTAATTTTAAATTGATTAAAATGAATTTTTAAAATACCAGGAGAGACTTGCCTAAAGAAATGGTTATAAAAAAAGAAGGAAATAGTTGGTCTGTGGGAGTAAACTGAGTGCTTAACAGTCTCTGGCTTGTACAGCTGTGAGCACCCATTGCAGCTTGGAAGTCTTACGTCTGCTATTTTGGCCCTGGGGGATTAGCAAAGACAGTATTAATCCATCATTATTATAAAAAAAGTGAGAATTTTAAACCATCCTTGCTTATACCCAGTGCAAACCCACTGGTGTCCTCATCCACGGTGGGATGGTATTACAGGCTTCTGTTCTCAGCTACAAGGCTTTATCCAGAAGTCAGGATCTCTTGGGGAAGTGCATCCCTGCAGGAGCATCCCATTCTTTCCCACCATCACCTGGTGCCTGACAAATCTCATATGGTCCAGAGGCTCCCTGGGGCAGCCTGTGGGGTGTCTTGTACCAGAACAGGCTGTCAGGTCCTCTGCTCAGCCTCCAAGTAAGGGTGTCATAGCGCGTGTAGGCAGTAACAGATGGCTGGAGGGCAGTTACAAATGAGCTTTTCCCCTTGGACCATTCTTACTTGCTGTTCATGCCCCCAGTCTGCCAGGTGGAAGCTGCCTTACACTGTGAAGCAAGAGGATTGTTGTCCCTTATGATTTCCATCTGCTCCAATGTAACTGCACCATTCAAGGTTAGGCAGATATCTAAAGCTCTTCTGCCTCTTCGCTTTCACATGAATGGGGAGGTGGGTGCACTCTACCATCCAGCCAGCAGCCCAGGGATGTCTGCGAATGCACTTGAGCCAGCACCAGTAAGGACCCTTCCATGCTATGGTGGACTCCAGAGAAGTACTAACATTGGGGGTTACAGAAACAGGGTCAGAGCCCTCTCCACATGGGGAGTTCTCCCTGAAGGTTCCTCCTGGGGACACCATCCCTCAGCATCCCACCTGCTGGTTTGAAGCAGGAAGGTGGGCAATGGTGCTCACCTCTGTGGTGCTGTGGCTGCAGGGATGTAGCACAGGGTTTGGCCCTAACTGGTCAGCAGGGATTGGTCTCCATTCTGATGAAAGTCGGGGCTGGATCAGACAGAATAAACAGTAGATGAATTGATAAAGCTTTTTGTCCTGACATAGCTGGGAGTGTTGAAGGAGCAGAATATGGAATTCACCTGGAGATAATGAAGCAGCAGGTTTTGTCAGCCCCTTTTATGTCTATCAAAAAAAAAAAAAAAAAAAAGACCTGCTATTTTGGTGAAACTGAAGAATAAAAATTAAAAAATAACAACAACAGAAAATGTCTGCAAAAACAATTTGACACTTGTTATTGATTGAAGTAATGGAGCAGAGTTCTAAGAAGTTGCATAAAAGCATCTTTGGTCTGCTTTAAAAATCCCTCTACCACATCTATGGTACTATATGGTACTATATATAGGGCTACAGCTTGATATATCCTCGCTACATAATGAGGAGGGGAGAAAGGGATATTGCTTATATGCTGTTCACCTATCTGTCTCTTCTAATCTGTAGGTCTCAAAAGCTGAACAGCTTTAAATTCACATGCTAAAGCAGAACCTATTCTTCCTGACTCTGTACCCCACACTCAGCTATCAACCTTGCCTGTGTCACTGTAAAGCAGATATTGCTGTGAAAGAGCCTGACTGATGAAACAGATAATTCCTGTTCACCTCCTTGAGCATCAAGTGGTGTCAACTGGAGTGACTGGCGAAGCTCCTCTCTCTCCCTTGTCCTCCAGGATCAGGTAGGATGGGTTCTTCCGTAGGGCTTGATGTCCCACAGTCAGCAGCAGAGCTTTGTCCTGGGTAGGTCACCACTTCTGTGGTTTGCTCCCTTTGGCTTCACCTCAGTGGCCTGTGAAAGGTGTCAAAGGAGCGGTTTATTTTGTACAGCGTGCAGATTGATGTTGTATCTGGGAGTGGCTTATGTGTAGGTTCTAACATATTTTATTTTTTTTGCCTTTGAGGTGCTTTCCAAATTAATAAATGATACTAAAAAAATCCTTCCTGTGCTTAAACAGACTCAAATTTAGTGTTTTACTCAAATCAGGCAATTACTAAGTAGGATAAGAACACTGGGTTACAGAATGTTCTTGCTTCATTCATTTTGTCAATTGCCATTTTAGTTTTAATTATTTATAACACACCATAATGTACTAGTTAATTTACAGTAGCATATTTCTGTACAGTAATGAAATTAGTGACATGAGACTCACTGCAGCACTTGCTGTTGACTCTTTGCTGAATAATACACATGTTAATTATGTGCTTATTAGAATGGCTTAAAATATATATAGACTCAGCTGGAGAGTTAAGGTGTTTTAGACTTGCATATTCTTCATGTAGTTAAAAATAGTGTCATCTAAGACCTGGTCCTAAAGAAGTACATGAAATCAGTGTGACTATTCATGGAAGGAAGGTTCTGACAACGTGAAATTTTTTCAGCCTCCGGAGGGCCAGGCCTTAGCCAGCAGACATTAAAGAGCACGTTTCAGTGTTTTAAGGGCAAAATTCCTGTATAAGGTTATCCTATTCCTGTCTCCTAGTTAAAAGATACCTAATGAGTGTCTTCTCTGTCCCATACAAGTTGCTGCAAAGCCTGTTTAAGCTCTGCTGCTGTTAATGATGAGCATGAGTGTAAAGCTCATCACTTTACACACTTTACACAAGCACTGGCCCTGTGGGCCTGAGACATGACTTTGACAAAGCAAAATGCTGTCAGATTCACAAGACAAACAGACTTGAAAATAGAGAAAATATTTTTTCACTTTTTTTTAAGTTTTATCACTCAGCTGTGCTATTTGTAGTAGTAGTAGACATAAATTTGCAGAAAGAAATGTGACAGATCTATTCAGCTGGCAATACTAAGTTTCTCTGTACTGATACCACATCTTGCCAACAACTCCTATCTTGTGGTGAAAGTTGTGTGTAGTTACCTAACAAGACAACTGGCTGTCTTCATTATGCATTTCAGTTTTCTCAAGCCAGAGATAAGACATGCCCAGCTATGCCAGGAATTAAAACAACCCAACATGTCCATTCTTGTTTGGTGAAAATGCTGCCCTGTATTCTCAGAGCAAAACAATTACATCCTCTGTGTTGTCACAGGTTGTACTATATAGTGGTAATAGCTGTCAAGCATCAAAAAACCCACAACAAAACAAACAAAAAGAACCCCAGCTGAGGATATTCTTCACAGCAAGTGCCCTACCTTACTCTGTATTTTGCTGCTTTTAGCTCCAGGCTAAGGATACTGCTTCTAAAACAAGAGTGATTCACCCTCTCCAGCTACACCAGCAGCCAGCTTCCTAGGGTTTGGTTTTCCTGTTCACCCTCTCACAGTGCCTTGCTATGAAAACATGCATAATCCATGCTTTCCTGAAGTCTCGCCTGACCCTGTGAAAGCAAGGACTGGCTGGATGAACAGACCCAAGGGGCTTTGCCCCTCAAAATTCAGCGTATGTGAATAGGTGGCATCAGGTAATTGAACTGTGTTTTCTTTCTCCCTGGGACTTTTCTGCAGGAACAGTCATTGCCTTTCTGGCAGGCTGAAGCAGCGAGATGCAGACCTACAGGCACCTCGCTAGGTAAGGACTTCTGCGTTCCTCGCAGCAGAGGCAGGCGAAAGGGCTGGGTGCAGGAGATGGGAGGGTCAGAAGTTCCTTGTGCCACTCCTGGGTGACCCACCAGCCCTTTTGCTGAGTCTCGCAGCTCCAGCTGGGCTCTGCATAACCGAGGGGAGAGTTATACCCCCACACTACCGCACAGGAGCTCAGTACAGGAACACAGCATCCTTTGGCCTCCTGAAGGACGAGGGGCCATGGTGTAAAGCTTTGTGCTCAGTGGAGATGGGCAAGGGTGATGGGATGCTCAGAGAGCAACACGAAGAAGCTGACTTTATCTCATCATGAAGGGGACCAGAGGGTGGCTTTTGTTATAGATAAACAGCTCTTAACAGCTGAGTGGATCAGCTAGGGGTATAAATGTCTCCCTGAGTTAGCCAGACCTGGCAGAGGGGGTACAGGGAGGGATTACATGGCTCAGCCCAACCTAAGGTAAAACATCTGAACAACTAGCAGAGGAATTTCGAAGAGACCTGCAGGCTTGAGCTGACATCAACTCACATAACCCTTCCCAGTGACCAGGGACACCTAGTGTCATGGCAGTGAGTGGATTATGGAGATGGGTAATGGGAACCACACTAGTATGGGGACTGAACTGTGTACTGCAGTTGCTATTTCACATTTGTGTTGTGTTTTCAGTATATTTTGTATTACACTGCTAAGTCAGAAATCGGGGGTGCAGACAGCAGCAGAAGTGCCCAGGCACTGGCCAGGAAGGTAGCTTTAGGCCATCTCACACCATATGCTGCCAGTACTTTTTACAGCTCTGCACACCCCGTCGCTGTCTGGTCTCTTAATTTCCCTCCCAGGCTACAGGGAGAGCACCCCTTTCAAATACCAGGTTATTACAGTGGTGATAGCCCATATACATTATTTAAACATCACAGTACTTTAGTGCACAAACATACACATTTCAGTAAAACAAAGTATTACTCAATGCAAGGTCTAGTGATGGAGTTTGATCTCCAGTAGATGGTGGATAGAAACCGATACATAAAATGTTGCCTTATCAAACACATAAAGCACTTTCCTGCAGAAAAATGGGAACGTAGTGTCCAGTCAGGGAATGGAGAATTTCCTCCTTTCTCAAAATTCCTTTTGTCTCTCAATCTATTAAATTCTACCCCATTGTTACTTTTCCTGTGAGCAATGCTTTCAGCCAAGCATTTTACAAGACGCTCTGCCCCCTTCTCTTGTGTTACACAAGGCTCAGACATTTTAAGGGATACTGAACTGCTCATCAGCAGTGGCATCAAACCCAAGTATCTCCTTCCACAAGCACCCCAGGCCACAGTATATGGCATGGCACCTGGTTTTACATACTACACCCCCTTATCTCTGAGAGCCTAGTGCCCATTATGGACATGACCCTTCCCCAAGAAAACTTTAGAACAACACAATGTGCATTTGCTTAAGTCTCCACAGAATAAATGTCCAGGGTAAAACTTGACCCATGGTATTTTATGTCACCAACTTGTAAATAATTTTGCTTCTAAGCATAAAGGTTTGGGGAAATAAAAAATTTGAGTGTTCCAGACAGAGCAAAGCTAGACCCCCTGTTGTTATAATGCGCCATACAGTGTGAGATGTGATGGTGATGAACTGCCGTCATCACTGAAGCAGAGCATATTCAGACTGGAACACCGTTCACAAGTGGCTGGTGCAAATTATTTTTATAGTGGTACCTTTATTTCACACACGTCCATCCAGATAAACAAGACACCATACTGTTCAGTCAGTAAGAGATTCTTTGTGATTTATTCTTGCTGATTTTTTAAAATTGTTAGCATCCAAATGCTTGTGGCCTGTAGTTTCTCATCCTCACTTATGCACCACCACCATTCAGTACTGGGTTAGTAAAAATGGCCCGTGCCTAAACAGCTGGTCACCCATGTTGTGCCTGTCATCCTGACCTCCAGAGTACTGTGCCAGCACTGCTCAATAGCAGCTGAGTGACTCTAGGCTTGTATTAGAGATGTAGGGAGGCAGCCAGCACTGACTGGAGGGATGGAGTGTGGTCCTCTGTGTCCTCCTATAAAGGAGAAAGCTGCAACAGTTATTTGTGCAAATCATATAGCATGAATTTAGCCAGGGCTTTGTTAATCCATGCTGGGAGATGCAGAGTCCTTTGGTGGCAGTTGGTTTCTCACATTCCTTTAAAGAGTGTCTGTGTGTGTGTATTGCAGAAAGGCAGAAAATATTTGAAAGAATTACTTTCTTCTTTTTTTGCTTCTAATTTGCTCATTAGGGATTTGTTAGAAGGAAACCTAGGCAATGAAGAAAGTAAGGAAATCTCACCAGGAGCAACACCCACACACAAGTACCAAATGCCTACATGCACCTGAGTTCAATTTATGCAAAGAAGCTGAATTTAAAATGCACTGCAGAACAAAATAGGGCCAGCTGGAGGATTTCCTGTAAGAGAAGGGAAAAGCCTGGGGAGGCAGCAGGCAGAAACATTGAGCTGTGACACATTCCTCTTGGCTGTAAGTAGTGTATCTGGATGGAGGGGAATGGGAATGTCTTGGTTTGGTCATTTGGCCTAGCAAACTCTTCCAGCTAATACTTTTTTCATCTAGCATCCAAAGTGTTGGAGGATTTATACTTTTATATATTTTTTTTAAAAAATATGTGTGTCTATACATGGGGGGTATTTATTATAAAAGGCTCCAGAAATGCTGTAATTCTGTTTATGAGCACAAAGAGAAGCAACAGAAAGTGCAGCAAAACTTGTCAGGGTTACTCTGAGCTAAATGATTTACAACTGTGGAAGTTGTGTCAGTTTTTGAGTTGAGAAAAGCTTTTGTTCATGAGTGATGGTGCCACATGTTTCAGGTTGTTGCTGGAGCACTGCAGAGAGCGGGGAAATGAGCACTCACCTGCCTGCAGCATCTCACTGCTGTGCTGGGGGAGCAGGTGCCAGGGCTGCAGCTGTACCCTGGTGGTGGTGGGGAAGAGGTGGGCTTGGGGAAACCATCATGAGGATCTTGGTAAATGGGCGGCTGGAGGAGTTGAAGGTGACTGCAGAGGCTTTTGGCAGGAACCCTTGCTGCTGGGATGCTGCTGCTGCTGGGCATGCATGTGGCCTGGTGCAACCACTGTTGTGTTTTGTCCTGTTTTTGCCTCATCCTCCCATGCTGGCAGCTCAAGCCTGGGGGTGACTGGCCGCAGCATTGCAGGGAGTGAGGCCCCACTGCCATCCCTGCCCTGTAAAGCTCCTGTACTTTGTCACCCTTGGCCTTCCTACAGTGGTGGTGATGGCAGGTGGCACTCATGGCTCCATAAAATACCTTGTAGATTTGACTATTTCACAGACATCTAAAGTTGCTAGGTTTCCAGTATTGCCTTTACTAGGCATTAACAAAAAATCTTTTTTAACTCAAGTAAGAATGCATTTAATTCAGTACATATCTTGCAGTCTCGATCTCATCATACCTCTAATTTTAATGTAGGCTGAGTCATTTTCATCCTACTGCTTTAAAGTCAGGCTGTGGAGCGTGGTCCATTTCTGGTATGTTTGGGAAGTAGAACAGTTTTTCTCTCTTAGTCAGATCTGTCCTGCCAAGCTTCTATCACTTGGTGCTCTTAGATATAAAAATAACATATAGCTGGGGATGATTTGAAGAGTTAGTTTTATTACTGTAAGCAAAATTGAAACATGAAGGACGCCAGCTTACGTTATGCAGATTGATTTATAAAAATAAAGTATTAGTCCCAGTGAAATATTTAACCTTGTTTTGACATAATTCTTTGGGGAATAATTTGCATTGTAATGCAGTACAGTAGTTATGCAGTACTTGCTTTCTCTGTTTTGTTTATCTGTTGTTCCTCCTGCCTGCCCATCAAACTCTCCTCTGAGGTTGCAGTTGTTAATGTTTTTAATGCTTTAAGTACTGTATTGTTCCCTGTTCTTTGTATTTTCAAATACTGATTTGGTTTTTGCAAATCCAAAGGTTTCAATTTGAGACAGGCTCTTAGCATGGAAAATACAGGTGGAACAGTTGTAATCTTGCAATGCTACAGACTCCTGGAAACAGTTGTGATGTGAAGCCTTGACAGTAGGTAGAGCTACTCCAAATGCTGTATCTACAGATACTTATCCCTGTACATATGAGAGAGAACAGAAAATACAAGGGGAACGCCATAGTACGCGTGTGATTGTAACACATGTGAAATATTGCGCTCCTGAGTCCGCAGCTTAGGAAAAGCATGGCAAAAACTAGAAAAATCCTGAAAATGGGACAAATCCAAGATTGAACAAGCTTGATCTGTTTATATACAAAATCTGGTTGTGAATCTGGACTGATCTAATTTTGCATTCACAGGTTGGTTCCTTCACATGAATTTGAATTGTAAAGCAGTGACTGATTTTTGTTTTTAAATGTATTTATTTTTGCTTTGAGTTCATTGAAGCTGCATCTCAGCAACAACTTGGGTCTTCAGACAGCATGGGTTGTAACAGAAGCAAGTACGTATGTGTTATACATCTTATGTAGATATGTTTGACCTCTCAGTATGGTAGAAAGTCCCAGTGCTGCTATTCTACCGCAGAACAGATGCTGTCCTGCTTTGCTGTTGGTGTTGCACTAGCAAAGGGAGGTGGATGGAAGCAGTGAGACAAGCCCTGGGGCTCAGCTGCATGATTGTAACATTTCTCCCAGGCTGGCGCAAGTTCCACCTGCTCATGTTAAGTGTGGATTTTGGCCCATAATGTGAAATGAAGCCTGGTGAGGATTTGCTTTATTTCTACTGTCAAACAGGTGTTAAACATCTCTGCTCACTCTCAAGTACGAGTACGTTTGTGCAGCCGAGAAACTTCTGGTTTGCTAGTCTGGCCTTGGTGAGATTCGAGGACAGTTCTTGCTTACAGACACAGGCTAGCAATTATTAGCCACACTAGTGGAAACAACATATCTTTTTCCATTTAAAAGATAACTCGGTTTTAGTTGGCTTTATGTGTTTATTTTCCACCTCTGAGTAGTTTCAAATGCAATTTAGTGGTCCACTAGGTGAAAGTAAAGCATCTTGCAATGGCAAAGAAATCCAGTGTATTATTCGGTAGGGGGGTTTGTTTATTTTGTACAGAAGTCACTATCTCTTGTTTGCTTAGAAGTTGGTTTGGTTGAAAAAATGCTAGCAATATTATCTATAATCCTGTGTTTTCCACATTGATAATGGCATATAAGCAACAACTAAAAAAAGACCGCAGTAGCGGACTTCTTACTGCCTTACAGGAAGTCATACCAGGATTAAAGTTTGTGGTGTAGAGGGAAGTCATATTATGCCTCTCTGAGGCTGCTTACTTCCTCTTCATCGCTCAGGACCTTAGTGTAAATTGAAGGCAAGCTCCATGTGCTCATGAAGGAAAGTACGTTACCTTGCACCCATTAGGCATGAGCTTTGGCTCCTCTCTGATGCTAGATGGAGCAGGCTGTATTGCACTGCCATGATGCCACAGAGCTTTCCAAAAACCCCTTGCTCCTGAGGTGTTCCCGCTGCCCTGTGCTGACCCAGTGGGAATCATGGTTCCACTGGGAGAATCTGTGAGGTCCCTGCATGCCCATGTGTACGCTGTTTGTCCAGTCCAAGGAAGTAAGTAAGACTCCCACTGACTTTTCATCAGCTGGTTACCTTGATGTTCAACAAGCCAGTGAGACTGACAGTAGTGACCTCTTGATGGCTATTTGTGTTTCCAAAGGCTGCAGGATCTTCCTGAAAGACCAGGCCTGTTGGACAAGATGCTGGACAAACACAAAGCAGAAGACAGATGCAAGCAGGTGTGGGAGAAAATGCCTGTGCATTGTCTGTTTGCTTGCTGGCTGAGAACTAGGCTGGGATGATCAGTCTGCTCTTGCAATAGCTACATCATCTGGCTATGCCTTTCAGTCATTTACGAGCAGGTGTCAGCTGCTGGAATAGGCTGTGTCTTATTGCCAGTTCCCTAAAAGCTGCCACCTGCAAAAGCTAATTTTCTATTTGTAGCCACGGGTTGATCTGTTTGTTTTTTAAAAAAACAAAACTTGCGCAAATGGATCGCCAACCAGCTAGGCATAGGCGGACACAAGCTTGCATATTCTCCTTCCCTAGTGACTGCGGTCCTGTTGTATGCCATATTGGAGCATGGAACATTCCAGCTTTCTTCCAAAACAAGATGTGGTGGATCGACTAATATTAGTGCATTCTGAAGTACAAGGTGAGGCTGCATGTTTTGTAATACACTTAAGAGGATATGTTAGTACGAATTTTTCCACAGCTTCAGTACAACACTAGAAATGGTGTTACCAGAAACACCACTTCCAATATTGAAGATACATTTATTAAGACAAATGTAGACTAAAATAAAGGAATACTTAAAATATTAAAAAAGCACACAAAGGTGGATCCTGTGAATGGTGTGTGAAAGGGTAGGTCTTCGAGTAGGTAGTCCCTTTGCACCACCTGCTTTCTAGATTTTGCTTCTAGATAATAAAACTGACTAATTTTTGCTAGTGTACTTTAGAGTTTGAAAGCTCAAAGCTTTTGAAAGCAAATTCACCATTTGCAATGGAACTGAAAAGTGCAGGTGTTAATTGGAATGAAGTTAGTGTTTTGCTAGGCAACAATTTCCTGTTCTCAATGCTGCATTTGGGGTGTTTTTAGGGTATTTGATTTCTGCTTAGATGTACAGTGTGCACTTTTATACTAGCAAGTTAAATTCATCAGTCTGGAGATCAGATAACTTTTCTTACCTGTCTTTTCCATTGAGCTTTCCTGAAGATTGCAAAACTTCCCTACAGAGTATAGATCATCCCCCCCACCCCAGGGAATGGTAAAAGAAATGTTGCGATGCTTTCTGCTGGTAAGGACCAGTGTGCTTTTCACATGCTGAAGGACTCAAACCAGCTAGTTTGCTGGCAGGAACGAGGTCATGGCGGCTTTCCCCTCCTGAGCTACCCAATTTAATGGATATTTTTCTTTCATTTTGAGGAGCATTGTCATTTTGGCTTGTGGCCTGCTGATAAGACAGAATGACTGTGCCCTCTGGGTTCCACAGCTCTCCATCTGCCTGCATACACCTTCCTTCTTTGAGAACCACTGTCCGCAGATCCTTCTTCCTGCCCACTGCCAGCTTCTTGCCGTGGTGGCTCCACCTGAGCGAAGACTCACTGAAGATATCTAGGCTGAAGCCACCCATTCTCTGCTCTGTCACCCAAATGGTGGAGGCTGCTTTACTGAAGCCGCTGTCTGCTCCTGGCTGAGCTGAGCTTTGCTGTGTGTCAGCGTGGACTGTCAGCTCTGTGGAGTAGCAGGGCTCTGGATGTGTTTGTGGTCAGTGCTTTTCTGAGCTCTCTTTACATGGGGTATAGCCAAGAGGAGAGCAGAGAGGGACGCTGGTGGTGGCCTTGCCTATGAAGAAATCCTCAGCTGATTACTTAGGGAAGCTTTGCAGTTTTGCTGTGTCCTGGCAGCAGGAAGGATTGAAGCAAGGGCTGAAATCCAAGGAGAAGTAGAGGAGCTCTAGTTCGGCAGAGAACGGGGCCCAAACTTGCTTAAAAAAAGAAATTGCTTGCAGTTAATATTTTCGGTAATGTCACTTTCACTTACTGTATGAAACTGAGGCGAAGACACAAATCTTTGGAGTCAGAGCACTTGTGCTTGGTGTCTCAAATGAAACTATGAGAAAGTGACTGTAATGCATCCCTGTTACACTATGGACATGAAAGAAGTAAGCCTTTGTGCTATTAATAATCATCAGGTATGCAGGAGCCTTCAGTAAGGCCGTCAACAGTGGTGACACGTCAGATACGTTGGTGAACTGTCTGCTGGTACATGTTACTAGATGGCTATCCTGTTTGCCACTGCAGCCTTTAAGCCCAACAGTGTTATACTTACAAGATTGGTGAAGTAATTCTATGCTTTTGCTGTGATGTGGTTGCAGCAAAGACTTGTTTTCACTGTTAGTGCTGTCTAGAGCTGGGCTTAAATCACAGGTGGCAGTGGTCTGAGCTTGACAGAGGAGGCAGAGCTTTCTGTTCTCTTAGGTGGTCTATCTGGCAGCATACACTCAGGGTTCACCTTGACTCTCGTTTCCTTAACCGTATACATACTGTGATATAACCTTCTTATGCCAGGTAGGATCATAATGTCTGTGCTCAGCTGATGGGAGAGAAGGAGAAGAGGGCAAGCTAGTGAGCAACATCTGTGCTTGTCCTGCAGTCCCTACCCATGGTCCATGTCTGGTCACTATTGGCTGCATATTGCTGAATTGCAAAAGGAGTATTATGGTGGGCAGCCTTCCCACAGGCTTATTTGCAGAAACACATGGCAAAGGGGAGGGTTTGTCACTTCTGTTAAGTGACCTGCACAGTTCTGTGGAACCAGACAGGAAGATACTGGCCAAAGTGCTGAAGAGTGAGGAGCCATTGGGTACGACTCGGATGACCACAGCTTACATTGGGTTATGATAAGCCACGCATATTAAAACAGTATATAACAAAGCCATGCTTCTGTAAGTACTAGTTTTGACTAAATGAACTGAAAAGAATTTTTGAAAAGCCCAAGCAGTTTAAGGAATTCATAGACTGGATGAAATTGTGTCTTCATTGGCCACAGAGTATAAATTGGGAAAGTGTGAGTTTCCAGCTTTTGGAAGGTTGTGACTTTCACTGTTTTTTTTAAGTCGGCTTTTCTAGGTCTGAAATAATTAAATCTACTAATGCAGCTGGAATAGTGTTTTTAAAAAGGTGCATTGTTCTTCTGAGGCTTTATAAGGCCATTTCAGAGCCTTTCATGTGCTACAAATATGAAAAAACCCTGGAGCATGGAAGTTTGGAGTTGTGGGGAAGGGGGGTAAATGTCTTAAATTACTGAAATACGATAGGAAGTGAGGTCCACTTGGAAGCAAGAGCCTTAGTAATACCTAGGCCATCCTGATGGCTGTTCACCCATTTTTCTCTTTAAATCTGCTGCTGATGTTATTCCGTGGTCTGTTCTAGCACTTCAGATACCCCTATGTGTAGTATCTCAGCCTACATTGTCTTTCCCCCAAACCAGCCTGTTGCTTCTCAATCTGTACTGAGAAGAAACATGGATCATTGTCTCCAAAAGGACCTGTTATGCCCAGCCTCAGCTTTCTTTTTCTAGGCTAAACAAATTGTGTTCTTCCTGTTTCTCACAGAACTGAAGGACAGCTGAGGTTGGAAAGGACCTCTGGAGATCATCTAATCCAACTATTCTCTTCTAAGCTGGGGCAGCTGGAGCAGGTCATGCAGAGCGCTGTGAGGCATGCAGAGTTACCTTCTGAGCGTGGAGACTGCGCAGCCTCCCTGGTAACCTATCCCAGTGTTAGACCAGCCTCATAGGAAAAAAAAATAAATATCTTGTGCTTGAACACATCTTCCTGTATTTCAGTTTGTGCCTGTCACCTGTTACTCTGTCACTGGACACCACTTAGTCAGACTTTGTCCTGTTTACTCCCCCCATCAGTACTTATACAGTGATAAAATCCCCTCAAGCCTTCTTTTCTCAAGCCTGCAAATTCCCATCTCTCTCAGTCTTTCCCTGTATGGTATCCCTTCCTTATCCTTGTGGCCCTTTATTGGACTCTCTGATACATCCAGGTGTCTCTGGCATTAAGTCATGTTTAATATTGCCAAATCTTGACATCACACCAGTCCCAACCGCTGTTCTGTTCCTCAGCAAAAGTGATGTATGCAAATACAGTTCCTTCTCAGTGTTCTGCAGGGTGTTTTTCTTTTAATGAAATGCTCTGTAAGTCACTTCAATCTCTGTATTAACTCTTATGTAAGTCCTTTCCTGGCTGGTGACTGTGAAATGAGGTGTCATGAACCGCAGCTGAAGAATGAAAAATAGGATTTCTTTTCTCCCTGGTACCAACAGTTTGGTCATTTCAGTCTCCCTTCATGAATATGGACTTCAAAAAGTAGAATTACAAATTTCAGAGGTAGACAATTAAAACATTTAGGAAATCCTAGGGAAAAAAAATAAAATCTGCTTCTGGCTCTGGTGGAGAGGTTGGAATCCATTTGATCCATTGGTAGATAGAGAACTGCTGTCTCACAAACAGCTGAGATTACTGTGGGCTTGAAGGAACCACATTGTGTGCTTGTCAAGGAGGCTTCTCCAAATGGGAGAAGTAGCAGAACTAAAACAGGGTTTGTGTGCGGTGGCGGGCTTGGGTAGGGTAAATTGGAATGGTTTGAGTTCTTGTATCAGTCTCTGCCTTGCTTATTGGTCTTGACCAGGTTTCAGCAAGCATAGCTCTATTCTGGGAAGCTGTTTTGTTATGAGGGCCCAGTGGAGTCCCAGATGATGCCCCTTTTGATGACTGCCGTGTGTGTGTTAGTACAGTGGTGGGGCAGGCACCTGGAGAAGAGCACAGAGAGATGTGAGCTAGCTCAGCTGTGCAGAGGCTGTGCTGCATTGTGAGGCATGGTTTTGGAGGGCAACAGAAAGGTTTAGCAGGGTTGAGGAGATGGGGTTTACTTACGGTAGGCTTTTCAGTTTGTTTTGTGGGTTTTCTTGTGATTTGTTGGGGTATGCCTCTGTCCCCCCAGTCTCTTTGTGCTAGCTCTGCAAGCACAGCCAGGATCCTCAGAGTATTTCCACGTGGAGAAATTCATGTGCAGGATGCCAGAACAGGAACACGTAGTTATCCTAAGTCAAGTCTTCATGTGGACAGTGTCTGACAGTGGGGTAAGCTGCCTTGCACCTAGTGTGCGCTGGGGATGTCTGTGAGGAATTTCTCTGCTGTAGGTTCATGCTGTAGCTGAATGTGTGCTGACGTCTTCAGGCCGGCTGACTTGGTGGATCCCTGACTTGTCCCTGACTTCTGCCAGGAGTGGGGATGCCATCAGGCATGCCAGTCCAGTGGCACAAGCAGGTGTTTTGACATTAGGCTTCGTGTAATCTGTGTGCAGCTCTGGGACTTTGTAAATGGTTGTTTTGGCAATGAAGAAATACTGCGGTCATGGAGCGCAGTAACTCATGATTGCCAAGGCACGCAAAGCCCTCTGGAGAAGCAGCACAGGACTTCAAGCTGACTGTGGGTACAGGAATTGTCCTGAGTTTATCTGAATAGAGTTGATTGTGTAATTGATTTGGCAGAGAGGATCTACAATAAAAGGGTGTTTGGTGACTGAACAAAGGCTGAGGTGAAGATCTGTGGGTGTTACAGAGCATAGGGGGAGAGAGTCAATGGCTTGTGCTCCTGTGTTTCCATGGGATTAACCTGGTAAACGCAGAGGAAACACAAGTGATGATTAGCATTCAAACCAGCTGATCTAGTCACTTCAAAAGGGCCATTTTGCATCTGTGCCTTCAGGAGGGGCTTATTTTCCTGTCTGTAAAATGGGAATGACAGTCCCTGTCCAGAAGCCTCACTTTACCCTGTGTTAGCAGACACAGAGCTGCTGTTGCTGTCTGAAGTGATTTGTCACAATTCCTTTCTTGGGAATCATAGTATTTCTGTTCGGCAAAGGTACAGCTAATCTAGAAGTAAAGGAGTGAAAACACTAATTGTGAGATTGTATGGTGCACAGGAAGAGGAGACAGCTCAACCCAAGAAACCATGAGGTGGTGTGTTCAGGTGGAGCTGTGAATCCAGTCTGCAGGATGCAATCTAAGATGAGCTTGAGCTTTGAAGGTGTATGTGGTAATCAGGCAGTGGTCATGTTTTCTGCTGCCAGTATTTTGGCAAAGGACTTTGGCACAGACATGTATCTGGTGACAACAGGTTCGTGAAATGTAGTTAAAAACACTACACACACAGAATACAGCAGATGAAGACTTGTTTTTCCTCTGTGGAGACTCCCATTGCAGTGGAGGCTGAGGCTTGCGTTTCAGTCCTGCAGAGCCTGCTGCACTTTGGGGATGCTGATGCAGAGCCTTTTCCTGGGCTCAGTGCTGCCTCTCTGCCTTGCCTACCCCAGCTGAAGCAGAATTTTCTTGTAGACATTTGCTGCTTGTATTTGCTGCTTTGGAAGTCTCAGAAGAGTAAACATGAAGATTTCTGATGCTCATGGTGTATGTAGCCTTTATCTTTTAACTTTCCCCTTCTTCCACAGACTATCCAGTGGTCCTTTAACAGTTCTGTGCAATCTCTAGTTTTATAAAGGTTTTTCACTTGTGTTCCCTGCCATTTTCCACATTCTTTTGTGCTCCAACTCTGGTTTTTACTTACCAGTTTGCCTTCTGATCATCTTCTCTTTTTCTGCCTGCCTTCTCCACCTTTCTTTCCATGTCCTGGGCTCTGGCATGTAGGTGGATGGTGGCCAGTGGCTAGCAGAGCACATGGTGTGTCTAGCAGAGTGCATGTTTCTTACCTGAGTCAGCCCTGGGGGGCGGCCACAGCAAATAAACAGTTTACAGATTTGGTCTGTGGTGTATTCTGATACTGAAGCATGGATGTTTTGGGGTAAGCTGTGCATGTTGGAGCCTTCTGTTATGGAGGAATGAAATCCTGTGGTGCAGCAGCAGAACTAATAGCTCCTTGAGGTCATGCAGAGCTGGGTTTTGTCGTTGGTCAGCAGCTGAAGCTATCCAATGCAACTAGATAGAAACTGGGAGTGAGCAGGACTGTAGGCACCTGTTGCCGGTGTTTGATTGGGATGGAACAGGTTTGGCCATTGGAGCAGTTGCCTCTGCTCCTGCAGCCGTGCTAAGGAAACCTCTGCCACAGTCCCTGCTGAAAACTTGTGTGAACTAAGGACCTTTCAGGTTTCAACATAAATCTGGTGCTTCCTTCCGGAGGCTGTCACATGTCTATAGCACTGATTATTGTGGTCTGACACAGGGTGTGCCAGATAGAATGACGTGCTGTCTGGCCAGGTTGAGACACAGTTTCAGTGAAACTCCTGTTGATGAGACACTTCAGCTGACGACATACTGCCCCATGGGCTGGCTGACATGTCTGTTGGCAAGGGCTGCGTTAGCACCGGTGTGCTCCCTGGGCTGTGGTGTATAATCAGTTGTGAGTGGGAATTTCTCTCCACCACCTGTAGGTTGTATCCTCTGCTGTTACCAGGCAGAGTTCCTGTAAAAATAATCACACTGGCATACATCACCACAGCCAGTGACATGGGCTATCTTTAACTATGGGAGTATTCTCTAACCATCTTCACGCCAAACAGTGCTTGGTGTCCTGCTTCCCTCGTACAGGGATGCTGTGAAGATGAATCTAGTCGGGTGTATCAGAGGCATCTACTGCCACAGCATCCAGACATCTCACAGGCATTTGATTATAGTAATGTCTGCCTCATCAAACACCTAGAGTGATAAAATACTTGTAAGGGGATGTTGTTCCTTTTTTAACAGATATTTTCTCTTTTATTACTTGGGTTAGAGCCTTTGTTGCAAACACAGTCCAAACTGCCTTTGAAATCAGAAATGTGACTGCACCCAGATGCAGTCTTTCTTTTTGAGACTTTCCTTTCTTTTCTTTCTTTTTGAGAGATAGTCTAATTCTTTTTCTCCCTTCCAAAGCAAGCAGCCTCCAGGGTGTTTTGCAGTATTACTGATATTTAACATGAAGAGGCTGAAAAACTGATGTATGTAATGATTAAATCACTTTCACAAGGTCGTGTGGCGAATCATTGGCAACAGCAAGAATAGCACCCCAAGTCTCTTGGCTCTCTAGCCCACCCTAAATGCTACAGCCTGCCTCTTCCTGGTGAGCATGGTCTGATTCATAATGCAGCAGTTCTGTTCGAAGGCAGGCTACCTCTCTGTGATCCTGCTGCTGCTGCAGAGAAAAGCAGTTGGGCTCAGGCTGCAACAGATTGATTGCATGTCTGTAGCAAAAAGTCTAAACCCCAGAAACAGTATTTAGTAGCTTATCTTATCCACAGATAAGCTCATACAATGTAGTGATTGATTAAAAATAGGTTTTAAAGTTCTTGTCAAACATCTCAAACTTTATAGTCTTTGTTTCTTGCTGTAGTACAAAAGTACCATTTCAATGATTCTGGTTCATATGGCTTTTTCTGGTCTTTCTGGAAAAGTACCAAATTATTGATGGTGGGTTTTGCTTTTAATTGTGCTCGTTAGTGCTAAACCTGCTCCTGCTATTTGCTTGCAGTATGTTTAGGCAAATGCAAATGTAAGTGGTTATTCAGTGCCTTTGGCACTCTGAATGGAATGTACCAAGCTCCTGGGGCTTGTTACAAAGCCTCAGCCTGCAGCACTAACAAAGCCTGCACACTCAATAGCTAAAACATGAGAACTTACCTGGGCTTGACAGAGTGAGTTCAGAGGATCTGGGAGGATTATGGATCATGGACTTGCACCTAGTTTTTGTTCCATGGATTGGGTAAATGAAGTAAGGGTACTCCTGCCTGTGTACTGGCAGCTAAGGGTGTTCTCGGAGGCTAGCCACTTGGTGCATGCATGCACTGCCTGTAATGCTGGGGCCGGGTTGGGTTATCATTGTGGTCTGTGGATCTTTTTGCTGTGTGTAGTCTACCAATGAAATTCTTGTCCGGCTGTATCAACACTCAGCTCGGTGTGTTCCCAAATCATAACGGAGGCTTTCTTTCTACAAACACCACAGTTGCTGGAAGTGAAACAGTGCGATGATGCTGCCTGCTGTGTGTCCCTTGGCAGCAGCTCACGATTTTTACAGTTGTTTGCCTTGTTACTCAACCTATTTTAAGCTCTGATGGAATACGGATGGCATTTGATCGCATTACTGGGCACAACTGTTTGGCTTTTATAACCCATGTGTTAAACCGGAGGCTTTTTCCATATATGTGTGTATCTTCAAGTAACTTCAGACTTGTGGCTTTAGACTTGCATGCTTTTTTGCTGGGCTTTGCTGTTTGTTGCCTTTTACTGAGAGAGCTCCAGACTTTCACTCAGGTGGGGGTTGTTTACCTAGGTGAGAACCACTCAAAGAAAGGAGCGTAGTGATGAACAGAGCGCTTCCTCGCCTCCGTCCTTGGTCTAGTTATCATGATGGGAGTTAAAGATGTCTTTGTGTCTCTTCTTATTGGATCTTCTTCATTGTCTCTACATGCGTGCTAGTGTCTTCTGACATCTGTTCTGATCTTGGGTTTATTGAGCAGGTGCTGCACTGTGTAGAAACCTGTAATATCTAGCACTACAGGATAAATCTCTCCCATTGTGGAAACAATTAGCTGCTAACGCTGTTTCTATGTTCACCTAGCTTTAGTGTGCTGAATGAGTGGCCTCAGTCTACCACATAGACTACTCTTAAAACTGGCACTCTGTGTTTTACAGACAGGACTGAGACTTCTGAGAGCAGCTTGTCTTGCAAGCTTGGTCCGTCAGCTTTTTAGTGGGTTAGATGCAGTTATGGTTAGCTGTGGAGTTGTGTTGTGTCATTTGTTTTAATACTGTGCAGAGCAAGGCAGAAGGCTTGTTTCTTCTTGCAAGTGAATGTAGCCAGGAGATGGATGTTTGCCATCTGGGAGGAAAATCAGGACTGGCAGTAACATGAAATCAGGAGAAAAGGGAAGCACTTAGCTGAGAGAGGGTGAGAGTACGGAGCTGAGGAGAGACAGGTAGCAAGATGTCTGTTGTGGTTGTCTCTCATCTACTTACATAACAATCTAAGAAACTTGGGAAACTAAATCACCAAAGCTAGTGCTTTATGCTGTCTTTGGGTGGTAAGGAAAATGGTGGGACTGCTTACCTGCTTTATTCTGTACAAGTGTTTTTCAAGGCCCACACAGATAACTAATATCCATAAAACATGCATTTACTGTGAATTGAAAATAGATTTCTGCCCCTATATTCTCTGATTTTGCATTTTGGTGGCCAAGTTTTTATCAAATCTCTGCCTCTTACATTTCTGAGCTGCACATGCATATACTAGCTGTGGGGTAGTTGTGCACCCCATTCATACACACAAATATCTGATACTTGTGATGCCCTAAGACCAGAGTTGGAGACCTCACTCTAACCTCTAAAATCAAGAACTCAGTTAAGGGACCGCTGGGCTATTGTGCAAGCTGGTGCTTGGTGTGTGAAAGAAAATCACGTTCTGCATGAAGCAGAATTGCAGCTATTGGAACCTCCATACCGTATATAATGTAGGCTAGGAATAAATCTGGAGTAGCTGGTATGTTACGGTAAACTGTAGTTTGTGCTGTTGGGGCCTAAGGCACAGCTTGTTACTGCAAATGCTGTTTCCCCCTGGAAAACCCTCACTTAAAGAGGAAAACTATAGCAATTTGGCCAAACATGGGTACATAATACCCTAGAAGCCATGTATGCAATCACTAAAGACAGTGCTGGTTGAGCCAGCTTTTAGTGAGAAAAAAAATTTAAAAAATCTAGCTAATTCATTGCCTAAATCTAGAGTACAGACAAATGAACCAAAAGCTAATGCAAAAAAGCACGTTCAAGCTGTTTGTGGGAAGGGAGGTGGCCTTCACTGATGCCTCCTTCTTAGTATTTCCAGTAGCATCCAGGACTGAGTGTGCATCACACACCCAGGAAAAAACAGAATGTTTCAGTCCTTAACAAAGACTCTTTAAGCTGGAGCATGAACTGCTCAGGCATGGGGGAGACAAGCAGGCTGCTGCCAGTGCTTGCACTGCTGGGCTCCTGCTAGCTCTCACCTGCGGTAAGAGGTAGCATGGCTTGAGGGGGAGACCTGCATGTGCAGGTTGTGATGCTGGCAACAAGCACCCTGCCTTGGAGCTGTCTGTCCCCTCCTGGCTTTCCCCAGAAGGCCTAGGAGGGTGAGGAGCTGACGCCAGGGCCTGCTGGGCTGCTGCAGACCTCCCAAAGCTGGCTGCAGGCTTTGGGGAGCTCAGCCAGCTCAGTTCACTGTGGTTTTGCATAGTGAAGAGTCCTGGACTGCTTTATACGTTTCTTGGCACCTATGTGGGTGTTGGGAGGTTGTTTCCTTGCCTTGGCCATGGGGTACGTTGGCATGCATTGGCCTGGTAGTGCTGCAGCCACATGCTGTCCCCTGGAGAGAGGGTGCCCACATGGGCTGGTCCGAGCATGTCCCAGCCACCTGTGCTCAAGCACCTGGCCTTGGGGCTGGTGGCCTGTACTTCTGGAGCCTCCTCCGGCTGCTTGGGCTGCATGCAGACATCTCCAATGCAGCAGGTCTGCAGCAAGCCAAAGAGGCTGTTTTGCCTCTGTGCCACGCTGGCTTCTGCAGTGGAGCCGCTGTGTGCTGCACCTGGGTGAGGTGGCCTGAGCGCAGCAGGGCCCCACATGGCCAGTGGCCTTCCCTGGACGCTGCATGCGATGCTGCTGACCTTGGCATGGGCGTGAGTGCTGCCCTGACAGCGCAGGGTGCGTTGCAGGCAAGAGCTTCCTCCTGTTCATCCAAGCTGCCCTGCTTTCTCTCAGGCCTGTCTTGGGCCAGGATATCAGATGCCTTGGGGTGCTGAGAGGGGTGTGATGGCCCTGCTGCTGCTTGTTCAAATGAGCCAGCCCCTCATTCACATTTGCCTCTTGTAGCCAAGCCTGTGGAAGGGACCCTGGGGATGGTCTCATGCTGCTGGGGGATTGGGCTCCATCAGGCATGATGGTGGGGAGCCACCTCACCAAGGGTCCCTGTCTCAATGGCCACACAGAACCAGTGCCAGTGCAAAGGGCTGCAGGTTCGCCTGGCTACAGCCCTGCTGTCCTGCTCCCCGGTCCCAGGCATGGAGCAGGCAGAAGGCTCTGTGCAGCATGCTTGTGCCAGCTGGGCAGTGCTGTGTTGGAGCAGGTGCTTGGGCTGCTGTCAGGCTGCTGCACGGACCGAGCCTCTGGGGTCACTGTGGCTGCATTTGGGATTCTGCTGTAGCTCAGGGTCAGAAGATTGATTCATTTATTTTGATTGTTCCCGGGAGAATTTAGAAGGGTGGGGAGAGTGGCACTGCTGTGGTGCATGCTCCACAGCTCATTGCAGGCAGGGGGATTTTGTGCAGTGCTGGGGAAGTCTACTTCGCCGCCCTCTCGGGGGTCTCTGGTCAACAGTGCTTCAGGGCAGGCTAAAGTGTAATGTGGGCAGCCTACCTCAGACCAAAAAGTGGAGGGACTTTGCAGCTCAGAACCATTTAAGGTAAGGCTAACATCTTATCCTGTCCTGGTTTTACTAAGTCAGATTTATTTCCCACCCCACAATGGATCTTATTCTTACACATACGTCATTGCTATGTCCTTTCTGTCATTTTCAGGATTATGAACCTTTCTGCACCGAGATTTGAAGCAGCCAGATTCCAGTTTAGATCAAAGTCCCTAGGATTCACCTGTGATTTCCAGTAAGGCTTCTTTAAGGAATTACTGATTAGCATTATGAAGTCATACACTTTTATTTTGGGTGTCTAAAATGTCATAGGAATCTTCCGACAAGGATATCTTTCAAACTTGTTATGCTTTAGTGCCCATTGCTTGTGATTTCCAAAATGACCTGTGTCCTGTAAAAACAATTTTTCACAAAGCTTTGAATGTTTTCCAGTACTTCCTGGGGGTGCACCTGATCCAAACTCTGTTTCAGTGTGAATGCATGAGAAGCTGAAATAGAAACTGATTGCTTTCTGCATCTTGCCTCCATTTTTCCTCTTGTGTGAAAGGCCATAAAGCTGAAAAGTAATTGAAAAATGGTAGCTTAAGACAGTGCTGTGTATGTACTTGAGAGCCTCTTTACTCTGTTGTCAGTGGATTTGGATAGAAAATGAAAGATTTTTGTTTCACTGAGGCAGGCTGGCTGACGGCTCCTCTTAGCACTGTTGCTGGCAGCCTCTGCTGGCCCATGATCTTCTGGCCCCTAGACAGGCTGCCTGTCCTGCACTCACTGCAGCAGCTGACTGCTGGGTGATCCGCTTGCTCTACTTAGAAGGCTGGTACATCCATAGCCTGTGACATGATAAATGATGAGCAGCTGAACGCTTTGGAACATACAAAGTACAACACAGAGAGGCTGGGTTTTGTTGCATTTTGAGCTCTTCCCATAGAAAGCATAAAGGAGTACTGTGGTTTTCCTTATTTGTGTGGTCCTGATGCAGAGTGTAGTGAGCTGCAAAGAATGAGTGAAGCAAACAATGTTTGTGCTGGTAACAGAAGTTGAAATGTTTCCTGTCATGGAAAAGAGGAACATGCCAATTCCACATCACCTTTCTTTTCTGAGACCTGTGAGTACTGTCAGTGTTGCTGCTATTTTAATTTATGAGCTACTGCTCTGAGTGGTATTAACACCATTGCTATGCATGGTCAAGTGTCACCTTCCCAGGAGTGGCATGAAGAGAGTAAGAGGGCATGAGCCCTCCTGATGCTCTTCACATGCTCTGTGACACACCACTCAAGCCAAAGCAGGGGCGGGAGAGCACAGAGACCAAAGGTGGCAGAAAAAAAGAAGGGGCATAGAGGGACCAAAGGGAGGGGGAATGTGTGTGTAGTAGGTAGGGAAGGCCAGGGCACCATCCTTGCTGCCAAAATTCTTTCTGTGCCCATGGTAGGCCTTCAGAAGTATTCCTTATCATTCCTGGCTGGTGAGAAGCCTGGCTGCAGTAGCCTGTATATTGAGCAAGGAGAAGGAGCCATCCCTTCTTCCTCACAGGTGGAGGAAGCTGGCCAGCCCTGAAGAAGTCCATCACAGGTGTGTCCCCTGTAGTCAGTGCTGCAGGATCAAACCTTGTGCTCTGGCAAGCTTGAAGGGACATTAGCAAAAGGTTACCAACAGAATAACCTGATGATGCAGCTCTGAGCTTTTTGAAGCTCTTATTCCCAACCAGACATGATATCAAAGCCTTATTCTACTGGTAGATGATGCAGTACCCATAGGTGAAGCCTCTGTAAGGATGGAATTGTCAGCTAAATTCTGCTTGTGGAGACCTTCTGCATGTGGAAGACAGCAACTGTATTTGCTGGAAGCAGCTAGAAGATACGTAACTGTCAGACAGTCTCTTGGCTTCTGAGCAGCTCTAACCAATCGCCACTGAAACAGTAAATAGAAGAATTTGCAGGTTCTTTTTGAGGTTATTATTTGTTGTTACAATCTTGGGCAGAGGACTGGGTTTTTTTGAGCATATACCTACAGTAAAAAGCCTGGGATGCATTTGCCATTATTACGGGCAATGGGTGTCAGACTTGACTGAAAAACAGCTTGTGCGTGTACACCAGGTGTTTTATGCTCAAACTCAGAGAACAAGATGCTGATCACTCCAAAGTCTGTTGTTTTCACAGGTGTTCTGGACAGAAATCGCTAGTGAGTCTGAGACACTTGGGTCTTTTTTTTCTGTCAAAGAGGGAAGATGACCTAATTATCCCTTCTGCGGTCATCACCCAAACCAGTGGTGCATTGTCTTGAGCCAGCAAAAACCCTTTGCGGTGGATGTCAGTGGGTACAGAACCAGACAGCCAAGAAACTTCTTTGGACTTTCATTTCATTTTGCTTCCTTGGGAGCAAAGGCTTCTCCCTGCTAGCTCCACCAGGAGCTGCTCTTCCCTCAATGGATGGATCCCTAACGTCAGCTGAGTTGCTCTGTTTCTGCTCAGTTTGCCCTTTATTATCCAGCTTGCTCAGTAGTGATGCAGCCAAAAGCTTTCTACAGCTTTGGTACCTTTGAAAGTCTCTGAAAGTACAAGGGCCAGATACTTCAGGAAGAGAAGCAGTGATTCAGTGCTGAATCTGGCAGAGCCTGCCTGTACTTTATATTAGCGCTTATTCCTCTCTCTCTGTGTGTACTCATGCATATCTCCTCTTTAGCACTTTATCTCCCTCTTCTCTTTAGTGCTTTATCTCATTTCTGCTCTCTAGTGCCCATTATCTCTTTTCAGCTATCTGCATTACAGAGTGTAGGACACTACTGTGAATCAACCTTGTCTGTCATCTCCAAGAGTTACACCTGCATGGGTGATGCACGTTTCACGTGCGTGTGCTTCTCCTCCTAGGGCAGTATAATATACATGATCCTGCTGCTGGCTACCATAGCATATCACCTACTTTGGTCTTCCTGTCTCTGCTTGGGTTGTTTTTTGTAGACAACTGAAGATATGTAGTTTGGCTGCTGTCTGTCTGTAGTTACACTGTCCTGATTTGCTTTCCTCTATCATTCATTAACAGGTGCATACCTTACACAAGCACTATTGATTCGCTCCATAACCACCTGTCTAAATTGTTTTCCATCCTTGGTTTTGAGTAACACCTGCATGCTTTGTTCATCTTCCACGTAGTTCCCAGTTCTCCTCTCATTTCTCAGCAGCGCAGCTCCACTGTGCACAAGGAAGTTATGCAAGGGTCACGCTGGAGTGAGCAAGGAAGACTATCCCCGGGTGGTTTTATGCTCTTTATAGATACCTGGAGTATCCAGAGAAAGTGGCTGGTGTCCAGCTTATGCAAATGAAAATGTGGGACAAATGAACCAATTGTCCTTTTTTTGGTGAATTAAGTAAAGTAGGCATACTCAACCAGGCAGTGTGCTGGTGAAGGACCTTTCTGTGCTCCTGTGGCTACAGGGAACTTGTCTGCTAAAATGGGAGCCTGGTGGGCAGAGCCCAATCTAACTTCTGTCCCCAGTGCTGCATTTTTTTTGTGGACTGCTGCCTTTGGCCTGTGGTTACAAAAGATGAATAGCTGGCAGGAAGGTAGCAAGTATGTGCTACTTAAACATACACTGCCTAATGGCTGTCTTCCCAGTGCCCAGATGTATGGCTTGCTCTAGGATGCTGGGACCTCCCTCTCTGCTGCGGTAGACACTTCTATTATTAGCTCAGTGGCAGCTTTCCATATGCCAGCACTCGTGACTGCAGGACTGTTTAATTTTCACTTCTGAAGTATTTAATTTGTCAGCTGTTGGCTTCTAGTCATTAAAGACCAAATGTCAAAGCCCTTACCTAGATTTTTGCCCTGTTAAGGCTGAAGCATGGATCCTGTCTGAACAGACCATTATGTCTATGCAGAATCAGAGGCAGGATAAGGTCTTAAATCCAGAAAGTCCTTTACTACTAGGCTAATAGAAAATGCCCGTCTTCAGAGATGGATGTCCAGTTTCCCTTCTATTAACCTCTACTCGGAGAAATGAGAAATCTGTTTTGCCAAAAGTACTGCTTGCTTGCATTTCAATGCCTGTCTCTGAAGATGTGGTGTGTGGTTGCTAGTGCCTGTCTGCAGGTGCTGGTACTTTGCTGGTGGCTGAGGGTAGCTGCTGCTGTGAGATAATCACCCAGCAATTCACTGCTGGGGGCCTCTCTTTAATTATTGAATGCCAGAATAGATGTATATTGAATTACCTTGCTGGCAAATATAATCTCCAGTATCTCATGTATCTCTACAATATTCTCAGTTCTCCTACTTGCATAACATGAAATCTTCTTTAACAAACCTAAAAAAAAAAGTCAAAATATGTTTTTTAAGTATTGCTTGTAAAGCAGTACACATTGCCAGAGAATAACAAGTTATACACTGGCTTTAAGGATAGCCTAGCCTTCCCTGACAGTCAGTAGCATGTGATTTACTCTTGTTTAAAGTCAAGTCTGCACTTGGATGTGCAGCAGAATGAAGCAGGATGTGCATGGTGCATTGTCATACAACCAAGCACCAAAAAACCCCCAACAACCACCACCCTCTTCACCCCTACCCCCCCTGCACCCCCAAACCTACCAAAAAAGACATAGAGCAGCCTAACTTTGCTCTCACTTCTCTGAAGTATTTAATTTCTCAGCTGTTTTTGCATATTTGTCTGATGTGTCTTGAGGAAACTGCCACCTGTAGTTCTGGTCCTGTGGTGCACAACGCTAGGAAGGCTGCCTGTGTCTGTGCAGGCAGTCACTTGCAGTAGTAGCACATGAAGATGGTGGCAGGGACAGAAAATCAACATACGCATTTGTAATTTTTTCTAGCTTGCAGATGCAAGTAAATGCCAGTGTTCCTCTCATCCCTCCTCCTCTGTCCTCCTGTTATATACAGACTGCAGGCATTAGATCTTTATGCAGTGATTGAGATACTTGCCACAGATCCCTTGACCTTTAGTTCCTGCAAAATCCTTCCCTGCTCAGAGGCAATGCAATTTTGATACACGTTCTCTCTAAATGTGGCAAGTAAAATTTGTTATTCCTTATTTTGCAGGAGGAATAAAATATGCCTTCTCATTTCCCAGACTGTGCTGAATTCCATGTAATCCTGTTAACAATTTACAAAAGAAAGGAAGAATATTACACAATGCTTAACTGGAAGGAAAAGGAATACTGTGGTTAATCAAACATTTTTGTCATTTACAAGTTTCAGGGAATTTCGTGCTGCTGAATGATGTCAAGCAGGCAGCCGTTGAGCCTGAGATCCCTCCTTTGTAACCACCACAGATATGTCACATGCAGCATCCCTAGCAGGTGCTGACAGAATAATTACAGTGCTCGAATTTGTAATACTGCAGGCATTAATGGACTCCTGAAGCTGCTGAAAAGAGAGCTCCATCTACTGTTGTACAAAGAGAAGGCAAAAATAATGGGAATGGCCTTCCCACACACACTGAAAAGCTACTGGGTACCATATACAACCTTTTTCTTTCCCCCACCCTTTTTTCTTCTTATTTCTTTTTCGCGTGGCTTTTAGAGCTCTCCACTTCAAATCCAGTTCCC
The DNA here is from genome assembly GCF_015220075.1 of Falco rusticolus. Lineage (NCBI taxonomy): Eukaryota > Metazoa > Chordata > Aves > Falconiformes > Falconidae > Falco > Falco rusticolus. The sequence goes on along the minus strand of NC_051199.1, from coordinate 30,375,907 downwards.
TGCCTTGGTTACTGTGCAAGTGCATAGCTAGTCCCTATGTAGCCATTGCTAAACAGGCAAGGCAGACAAAGGATTTGAGAAAAGCAGCATGGAAACTGACTTTTACATGCACATACAGAACCAGAAACTGACCCCAGTTTCTAGTCTGTTTCCCTGACAGGAGGGAGTTCATTCTCCAAAACATGTTAAAACCAGAGATTTTGTGAAGAGCTACAGACAACGCTTGCTTTAGAGCTGCCAAAGCAGGGAAAGGTCTAGATAGTGCATGGTTCTGCAGCTTTTTGCTTGATTTGCCACTGCACTATTTCTGAACTATTTCTGAATTTACTGTATTTCATATAGTTAGAGAAGTATTTCTTGTGTAAACATACATAGGCATTTTTGTGAGAACTGAGCTGTGCACAATATGTAGATCCCTCTTCTGCCAAGCCTGAGGATGCAATGAGGGATGCTAGCCCTGAACTGAGATCTGGATGCGAATTCTGCGAGTAAATTCTGTCCTCACCACTTTCAGCTAAAATTCTGCCTCTGCCCTTCAGATTATGCTTTTAATAGTGGTAGTGCATGTTCAAAACTTGAGTATTTTCCATGGACCTTTATCTTTGTAAGGCTGAATTAAGACCCGTGGTTCAAGTGCCAGTTGTGCTGGTCTGAGGTGTGTTTTATAGCCATTAATGGCCAGTTTGAATAGCTCCTAAAGGATGATGTGTACAACTTAGTTCTAGAAAAAACAAAGGGTTTAGGACTTAGAATACTTGTAAAAAGTACTAATTTTTTCTGCTGGCAGTGAAAACACGTTGTTATTCTGAGCTTGCAGGTAACATCAGAGTGTCTGCATTCTTAGATTTCCACTGATAGTTGCTCTGCACTGATCTCAGGAAGAGTTTGTGCTTATGTTACTTGACTGTGAGAGCTCATCTCATGTTATGTGAACAGATGTTTCAGATTTGAGTTCAGCCTAGCAGAAAAAACAGTCTAGTCCCCAGCATTCTCCATCTTTCATAGTATTACCACAACCTCACATTTCCTAGATGTGCTCTCAGATACCCACATCTTCTGCAGATATTTGCAGTCCCTTTTCTGTTGGGGGTGCGGCGCGGGGATTAGTGGTGAATTTATTAATTTATTTTTAAGTGGGTTTTTCTTTATCATGAAACTGAAATGCAAGCTTCTTGAAAGGGAGAGATTCACTTTTATCCAGCCTAGTACTTCTCACATGGCACTGTGCTGAGTGAAATGTGTGGGTAGAGGGTCTTGAGTATCCTGAGAGTCACAGAGGCCAGTACCTGAATGTTTTATTAATGCTGGCTTTTGCTATACATATGGAGGTTTTTGCATCTGGATGTGTGTGTCTGACTGCTTTGGACTGAGACTTTCCATGGATACAGGGTGCATCAAGGATGACACAGTCACAGCACAGTCGGGTTTTGGGGCGAAGAAGCACAGATACTGCCTGCACCAGGCTTCTGTTTCTGGGCTGGAAATCCAGCTGTGGCCTCTCTTCTCTCTGTGCTACAGCCAGGTGAGAGCAGAGGTCCCGTAGCTTTGCTTGGCCTACCCCTAATAACCAGCCTGCCTGCTGGCTTGTTCACAGCCAGAGCGCAGTGGGTGCCTTTGACAGAGAGACAGACCCTGCTGGTCCTCAGAGCCTGAGCAGGAAAATATAACTTCACAAGTTTTCTCCTAACTCTGATTTTACTAGCATTGGATTTGCCTTTGTGAAATGACACGTAGCTGTCTGAACACACAACATACATCAATTATACTAATTAACTCTGTACTTGCTTAGCAGTAATCTGTAATTTCAGAGCTTCACACCTGTTTGCTCAAATGCCTTTTATTTGTCAGCATTTTAATGTATGGAGCTGCAACTATCTCTGCAAAACTGTAACAAACTAACCCCCCCAATAACCCACTCTCACAAGACATCATCTGCTTTCCACATCCTGGTGCGTGTTACACACAGCTAAGCAGCCCTTAACGTAGCAACTTGTGTGTATGCAGCAAGAGGAACAACAAAAGAAATGTAAAATACTTTTCATGATACAGCTGTCAACAAAACTGTGTGAGGCTTTGCTGGTAGAGGTTATGAAGAAGCCCATGGAAATCTGAAACGGCTTCAAAAGAAAGCACTGAAGATATGTGCCAGAAACCAAGGAATAGATTGCAGATGGCAAATATATGTCAGGGAACAATTTGGTTTGACAAATGGCTGTGATCTACCATGGAGCTGTGCAGAAGATGAACTATCAGGCTGCAGAGCAACAGCATACAAAAACAATTAAGTAAGATTAAGCATGCTTGATACTGATTTTTATGGGAGAGTTCACCCATATATTCAATGGCCAGATCCCACAGACTGCTGGGAGATGGGGGACCCTCCACTGCTGCAAACAGTGCTGCTTAATTTTTATACCGTGCCTGTCATCTGTAAACCCTCAAGGCCTGCTTTAAGAAAGAAGATAGGTGGTGTTGACCCATGAACTGGGGCAGAGCAGTGAAATGGCCTGTTAGAGGCTGGAGAGCGACGAGTGGTGGTACTGGCAAGATACATCAAAGCCTCCTGGCCCTCAGCGTTGTCCCCGCATGTCTGGAGGAGATAAGTCTGTGGTAAGCAGTGAATGAAGAGAGAAAATGCTAGGGGAGTGAGTGCTCATGGCAGCTCTAGCCCCAGCACCCTGTTTCCAGGGACTGCAAGAAGCAGGGTGGCCAACCACGTAGCTTGGGCAGAAATAAACTCCTGTTGTTTCAGGTTTTGCCAGTGACCCCTGCAGCTGAGCTGCTGACTAAACGTGGCCATGAACGGTGCCTCACAAGTTGTGAAAACTAGGTCTGGAGGAACAACTGTGTGTGTTCCCCAAGGCTGCTACAAGCAGCGCAGCAGAGCCGTCCCCATCCTTGGAACAACCTTGCCTTGGATGGGAGCTCTCTTAGCAGCAAAGGAGCACAGAAGGTGTTTTTCAATCGTGGGCCTTCATTTACATTGCAGCAGGGTTGGGCCACAGACACTACACCATTACTGGAAGATTGCCTCTGCTGCACTAGTGTTTGTAGCTTTGCTTCTGAGTTTCTCAGGGCTTTTGGTGCTGCACAACATGAAGAGCAGCTTGTCCTTTCCTTGGTGACCTGTTTCTCTCACAAAGCATCTGCTGGATTCTCCTGAATTAATAATTTACTCAACTCTCTAACACTGCAGACTAAACTTTGCCCATGGTAATGTGGCCCATTAATGACAGTAGGTTTGGGTAAGGCTGGAACTTTCCCAGGTTCTGAGACAAGACTCTGGATTCAGCCACATTGTGCTTGGGGAGGCATGAGAGCTGTGGGAGCTGGAGAACTGTAGGGCTGCAGCAAGTAGGTCTGAAGTTGCATCTAAAATAGTTGAACTGTGATGTTTTCTCTTGACAGAAGTGGTAGGAGAGGCCGCAGACAGTTCCTTTCTGTGATTCAGAAACTTGCAGATCTTCTTTGATTCACACCTTAGAATTAGCTTGTGCCTCACTGTTGCCAAACCTTTTCAAAGTAAAGATCTTTGTACAAAGGAATTCAGCAACAAAACCAGAATTTACTCGTGGATCATATTACTGTTATTGCTGGCTGGAAGCAGCACCAGAAATACTTGCAGGGATTTCCATTTTGCTGTTGGAAAGATGCTGTGCATATTGTTGATAGAAAAGTGGCTGTTTGGGAGGATAATTCATATACAATAAGAGACTGGAAGGACAATGAGCCCCATGGGGCTGTTACAGCCAGGAACACAAGTGTTTAGCTTTGTATTATAATGTTCAATCACTTTTGAAATGGGAATCTTCAGCTGTGATTGTTGAGAATGTTGTGACGTGAGCTGCAATTGCTGCTGCTCAGGAGGAGGTGTTTCTAGCCCAAAGTCTTAAGCTTTCATTCAAAGCACAGTTCTTTACTCTGATTATGCCTTGGTGTTCTAGAAAGTTGTCAGACATCTTCTTGCATATGGGGACTCTGCAGATGATACTTATTGAAGGGAAATACTTTGATGTTTAAAGCAGTGTTTGTGACTGATGAATGTGATGTTACCTTAAAATAGGAACTTACCCATCAGCTGGAAGCATCACTTAAAAAAATGTCTGGCATTTAAAATACATGCTGATTGGTGGTCTGTATAAGTCTAATAGTATTAATTGATACCTCTGAACATCAAGTGAAGTCTTACTAAGCAGCGACATGGTTTTGTGGCTAGTTTGGCTAGGTTTCTTCATTCTGCTGGATGGACAGCGCACAAGGAAGTCTTACCTCCAAGGAGTGAATTTTTTGCCTCTTTGAAAACGCATGTGGAAGGGGACAGCAACATATGGGCTTGGCATATACCCCAGGGGATGACTGTGGGAGCCTGGGAACATTTTGTGCCTGCAGCAAGTGTAGGAAGAAGGGAGGAGGAGAGACGACCGACCAGCTGCAGTGAGCTGAGTGGTGATTGTACTGAATTACATGGCTGCTCATAGGAATGGGAACAGTATCGGAGGGGCCCAGCCAAGCCCAGGTCTTTATCACAGTTGAGGTGAAGAGCAGGTCTTGTACTTTGCCCCTTCCTTCCACGTGGGTCACAATAGAATTGGGAGATTCTGGAACTGGTGAAGAGCCACAGGCAACATTTGGACCAGAGGGTGTGAATAAAATTGCTGGCCAGATGAAAAGCAAGCTAGACACTGAGGATGCTCAACACTATCAGCAATCAGAGGCTTCAGGTGTGAGTGGAGGCAGGAGCACACTGTGGCTTTTCAGAAAGCAACACTGTGAGGAGGTGTATTTATGGATCAGAAACTCTGAACGTACAGAACAGTGAACTAAAAATAGAACTGTAGCAATCTCGCACAAATGGCAGGTGAGCACGCTGCAGGCAGAAGGGCATACACAGAGTACTTGCACTGAAAGCCTGCAAGAGCCTGCGTGTTGCCATATACTTCACAGCAGGTATTCAGCACATTTTCTCTGAAACAGGAGCAGAGGAAGTGCTTGCTTTAGTGCTCTGACTTTGCAGCTTTAATAGTAATATGGTAGGTCTCTCATTCTGGATCTTAAAGAAACCCCCCTCAACTTGTAAATAACATGTACGATTAAATAAGGTGCATTTTTATCTGCCTGAAATGCATGATGCACCCTAGTGAAGTCAATGGAAAGGCTCATGTTCCTTTCAGTAGAGGCTGGGCCTGTTGCGCACTTTGACACCCTGATCTGGTGTTTTAATGAGTAAGGAAGTGAAAGCATCTGCTACTAATATTAGCATCTCCCTGTTTTGCTAGGGGCAGCAGCAGAAGCCTGACATTGCTTCCAGACTTACCTGCATGTAGGACCAGGTCACCCCGCGCAATTGCATCTCATGATCCCTGTCCCTGCTACTGTCTTTCCCTGCAGCTGTGAACACTACATGAGAAAGTGGTAGCAACAAAACAGGCAACTTGCCTAGGTCTAGGCACGACACACTTCTTGGGAAGGAAGTAGTATTGACAATAATATTAATGGCAATCTATTATTGTCTTTCAATCTGTATATTAATCCTTTATCACATGTGGAATTAATTACATGAAATTATCCAAGAACTACAGACAGCTGAATTTCTTCGGTTTTTGCTCAACTCCAGTGGATCAGAACTGCATCCCAGAAATATTAATGGCAAAAAAAGGAAGTCAGTTCTAGAGCTAACATGTGAACCAAGTTGCTCCTTGAGGAAGAATGTGTAGCGCTGAGCTAGCTGTCCTGCAGAGCAGAGGACTTTGAGTGGGAGTCCCATCTCAGCCTTGGCAGCAGAACAGCTGATGAGGCTTTTCCAGTACACACCTTGTGTGTGCTCATGGGTGTGCATCCTGCAACCTAGTCCTTCTCTCGAATGCTCAAACTCTCATTTTTGAATGGCCCAAGTAAATGAATGAATAGTTCTTTCCATCTCAAATAATTAGGCAAACTCAGCATTAATACCATCCCTGTTAATTCCAGTGCAGTGCAGATTCAGCATGTAACTGACAGCCTGACTTCTCTGCTCCTGTTTCTGTCTTATTTCTCATAATCTTCTGTCATTATCCTGCTTGTGGTTTTATTTGTCCATTTCTAATGTACTGTGTCATGTATGTATTCATGCACTGGTTGTGGTTGATGATGGTTCCCATGCTCTGGCATTGAATATAGCATCCCATTTTTGTAAAACAATGCTGATTTGCAGACACACGTTTTCTTTCCAAGTCTGTTGCTGCTGGGAACAGCAAGAGCCCTGGCAGAGGTGTCAGACAGGCTCCCTATGTGCAAGGTGCGCCAGGCTACCAGGGCTTTTCCTTGTGGAGCAGGGAGAAACATGAATGCTAGCTGATTTTATGATTGTTTCAGACAAGAAAAATCAGGAATGTGAACTGCTGAACTGTCATCAATTTCAGTGACCGCAGAGCTCAATTAAACCTCTAATTTTAGTTTCATGCTAGTGCTATTGTCAGCTCTTGCTGTGAAGCAGGTGATGCAGTTTTAGACATGGCTCCGCAGCTGCTTTGAGCGAGTTGTCTAGCCCCTGTAACCTGACGCTCAGCAGGAGTATCAGGACAGCATTTGGAAATGCTTTAAAGGGCCCTGAGGGGGGGGGGGGTTCAGTTTTTTTACTGCCATCCTGCTGCACATCCACAACTTGTGCAGCCACCAGCCCTGGTCATGATTCTACCTCAGCTAACCCTCATTTGGCACGAGAGAAAAGTTTGCTTAACATGGTTATATTGGAGCTCACTCACAAATCTGAAACAGGGAGGCTGCTAACTTCAGGATGCCGTAGACATGCACTGCTCTGGCCCCGTACATGTGAGCAGTGAGGAAGGACAGAAGTGTACTCTGGGCAGCGGCCACCTGTGGGTCTCCGCTGTGTGTCCCCTGGGCCATGCCAGGACAGAGGGTGTCAGAGCAAAGGACAGCAGTGGTTTCAGCTCTGTCCTGGTCCAGCTGCTGGCATAGTCCCAGCACAGCCTGGTGCTCTTCTGGGCATAACATGCTTTGCTCCATGCAACCCAGCTCCGGATCGCAGCATGGCCACAGCAGCGCATGAGGCCGGTCTGCAATGGAACCATCAGCACTGCCAAGGGTGGGAGTTTCAACTGTAATTGTGCTTTATGGTGTTGCATCAGCTTGCAGGTGTTTCTGCATGGCTCTAATCTCCCCTGTGTTATCCCTCATGGATCTTAAAGTAGCATAAAAGTGGTGTCTGGAAGGGTGACTTGGGCCCTCTGGAAAACACCTGGACACAGTCAGGTTTTAGAGCATAGTGGGAAGGGTTATATTCTTTTCTGGAAGATACTGAACACATACATGGGAGTGCAGGGGAGATGAGTGCCCAGCATCCCTGCTCGGCATCTCCATCCATCAGAGCTGTGGTATGAGAAAAACCTCTATAAAACATAGAGGTTTATTTAAACGTGTATTTAATGTTAATGAGCTGGACCCACAGCACAGGCTTTCTAACTTCAAAGACTGGTTGCTGACATAGAGCGGCTGAGCTTTCTTTGCAGAAAATTGTTATTTTGTAGTGAACTTGCAGGTAGGAACATAGCGTCATGTTAACTGTCAACACTGGTTTTGGCTTCCCTGTTGGACTCTCAGCCATCTTGGAGGTTGCTCACATAGGCCAGAAGATGACAGGAATGCTGTAACCAGTTTTCCCCACAGAAAACAAAACTTCCTGAAGCTTCAAAGATCTCTACTGGCTCATGCTGTTTCTGAGATACGTCTAAGATAATGGTCACATATGAGTCCTTACAGCTCCTTTTGAAGGTCTGAAGGCTTTGTTTTCCAGGAGAAAAGCCTATCCGAGCATTATTTGTGCTGGACTGAACTTCAAACAAAATTGCTGCTAGGAACTGACTATGTATGACAGTTACTGGTATGTAGCACAGCTCTGTCAAGGAATGGATAATCCCCCATCCTTAAATATACTTTTTATTTATGTTGGCAGCATACAGACATCTAGGGATTTTACCAGTTAACCCAGACATAACACTTCAAAAGCACCACTGAGGAAACATCTATGCAAATCTCTTTCTATTTCAAAACTTCTTAACTAAATAACGTGAATGGGAAAATATGTGGCAGCCTGTTGTGGCTTACCGTAGAAGAATGTTTGAAAGTAAAAGGAAAATATTTGGAAAGTATTTTTTTTTTACTATCACACAGACCTGGAAGTTGTCTCAACTGAGGGGATATACCAGTTGTTCTTACAGCTTAATTTTCTGCGGTTAATTTATTTTTTACATTTATCAGAATTGCAAGGTAACAAATCTAAGCTCTTCCTAATGTTTCTCTAAGCTTGAACTGACAGGTTAGTTGTTAATGGATGGTCAGTGCTTTCACAAAAAAAATATTACCTGTGTTTTCATTTAAGTATTACAAGCACGCTTATGATGAGATTGCTGTGAGAGAAGCTGGCAGCCTGGGGCTGTTCACCTGCACAGCCTCTGCTTGTGGAGCTGCTGCTCAGGGTGGAGGGCTGCTTTCAGCAGCCCCTGTGTTTGGCCTCTACACAGCCGCAGAGCGTAACCTGATGAGCCCTCCCAAGGGCAGGATTTCTGTCTGCTGAACAATGGGATGCCATGCCCCACAGCCGTAGCTGGCTAAATATACTGCATGTTGGAAGTGACCCAGTGGGATCACTATCCATCGTTGGCCATGTCTGTATGAACAGGATTTTTTTTCCTAATACAGCTGGGCCGTGAACTTGATTCATGCTAGCAGGGTGCTAAGAGGGTAACTTGCTTACTGCAGGCAAACATACAGATTTTCTTGTGCCATTAAGATCTGCAGACATGCTCATTTCCTTTCTTGGGCGTAATCAGCCCATCATAGCAGAAGTCTGCGTGCAGTATGGGGCATCCTCCACTCCCACACCACAGTCAAGAATGTCCACTGGTCAAGTCATCCCACCAGCTGAACAGCCTTAAGTGTGTTCTGACAGGGCTTGCAGAGGTTCACAAGGGTCTGCACCAATGTCATACTTTTCATGCATTCCTCACATTTGGCCTCAAGTTGTTCTGGTACTGCTGCCCAAACATGCTGGAGAGCCGCATCTGTACAAACGCCAGCAGCTGTGTCAGGTTTCCTCCTCCTCTTCACAGTTGTTTGCAAAAAGCAGCTAATGGTGTTAGTGGAATCAGATGTTTTATGAGTTTGGGGAAGGAGAGACCTAGTATATACCAAATTGGTTCTGTAACAGTATATTGGACACAGTTTAGATTTTCTGTTGTGTTCTACAGACATTACCTTGAAATGAAGTTATGAGACTAATAAAATCAAGAATCTGTCTGATAAGAAATTTATATAGAAGTCATTTGTTTTAATCTTAAAACCAAAGAATTTTTTTCTCTTTTTTTGTGGGTCTAGAACTCCAAAGAAGAGTCAGGAATGTCTTTTTTATATATGTGAAACATTTTGACATTCCCAGACTCAGTAGTGTTCAGTTTGTTGAACCAGCTTCAAAGTAAATTTCCACTTGAGGTCTTTTCCCTGTTAAGCTGCATTTTTCAGCTAATACTTAAGGAACCTAAATTTCTCCAAGTATTGGGGTCCCCAGGGAGAGGTCAGCAGCTCCCTGGGCCTGTGGAGCAGATTGGCCATCAAGACATCTGCGTTGCATTAGGGGAAACATGATCTTCCTGGAGGCTCTGCAGCTGCAACACTCCATACACGTAAGGAGATGCAGCGTAATGTTTGCTTAAACTGGCACATAAGAGAGCATTTCAGAACTTAAAAAAAGTATACAATGAAATAAGTTGCTTCCATTTTCTCAGAAAAAAAGATGAGCATTTTCAGAAGAAATTGATGATTTTCTACACCATTTTGTAGGAACTGTTGAGGATATGCTGAGTTGTTCAGTAACAGCAGGGTAGACTGTACAAGAAAGTTGTGGTAGAGAGACTTCTTTTAATTTTTAACATCTGAATCCAAGGATCTGGCTTCTGGTTTTCTTATACTGACTGGTGCAATCACCACAGGCCTCGTTAGAGTTAATTGAATTAAATGGGAAGCTTGCCAGGGACTCCAGTTATCTTGGTTCAGTCATTAGCACAAAAATGGTGTAAGGGTTAGCTGTTGTTTGGTGTCTCAGGTGTTAGTGGTGATACCAGCCAAGGGGTTAAGGTCTTGTCAGAAGCAGTACATTCTGGAAGAGACAGCAGCCCTTCTGCCTGTATCAGTTTTTTCAAATACAGGTATTCCTCACTGGAATAATTTTATTTTATTCGTTGCTTTGAATAGCTTAATGTGTTTTTTATCTTTTCTCTTTTCAGTTAGCAACATGTATTTGCTTTTTCAGGGGTTTAGCAAACCTCTGAGACAGATCTACTCATCTTTCTGACTGACATTTCTGAAAGACTTACTTTCCAGCCCTTCCTGGCTGGCTTTGCTGGGCCCTTGGAGGGCAATCAACAATGCGGGTAGTTAGTGATGCAGCTGCCAGGCTGAGTCACTGGTTTTGAGCCTTCGATGGTGTCGCATGAACTTTGAAGGGATGGTAGGAAGGAGTTGGGCTTTTTGAAATAAAGAAGAACAAATTTAACTGCTGCAGGGAAGTGTGGGAGTTTGCTGGTTTGTGTTGTAGATGAGAAATTCTGGTCCTCAAAGTCTGTATGTTTACTGAGGAAGCAATGGGAAAAGTAACGTCCTTGAGGGACCTCAAGAGACCCTCTAGCAAATCCAGGCAGACTTAACATTCCTTAAATACTTCTTAAACAAGGAGAAAAAAACCCCAAACTTGTTCCTTCTGCTCCCCAGCATTTCAGGCTTCTGTTCTGTTTTATAAATAAGCAAGAGAGAAGACAAAGCTAAATTGTGAAGAGTCCCTTTGTGAAAGGCTTTTCACCTCGCATAGAAAGACCTGTCCTGGAGGGCTGTGTGTGCCCCCACAGGGTCCCAGAGAGCGGAGCCAGCCACGGTGCCTGTGTTCCACCTGCAGCAGTTTCTGCATCCCACCCACAGTAGTACCCATTTCCCACAGGCAGTGATGCCTGCTCTCTGTGGCCCACCTGCAACTGCGTTTTGGGGCTTGGGAGCACTAATTAACAAGTAAAACTGACAATGACAGTACTGCATGAACTGCTGAATTCCAGCATTTCCCCCACCCAGGGTTTATTGGGGTTATTGCAGCTAGGCTCTAAGCAGGGGTTTGGAAAGTGCTTCAGAAGCCACCCCCACAGCTAGAGCAGTTTCTAGTTCTGCTGGATGTCACTGCGTAAAGTCTCCCTGGGTGAGTCTGAGCCCTGCGTCTTCTTGATGTCCTGCCAGGAGCCAGAGAAGCTGTGGCTTCTGTGTGCTGAAGCTTGGGTCTGTGCTGGACATGGCCCGCAGTGGGTGAGGAGAGCCAGGCGTGGCTCCACATCAAACCGTTGACCTAGGTTTCTTAATTGATTCATTCTTTCATAAACTACTTCTTAAAAATCAGTACTCTGTTCAACAGGATGTGCAGTTACGCTGAGTCTGTGATTTGCAATAACCTCAGTGTGTTCTGAAAGTTGTGAAAGGCCCTTTGCTTTAGGGAGTCATTTTAAACTTTTTGAGGGGCCTTAAAAACTTCTGAACTTAGCAACTAAATTCTTGTGATTGAGTATTTATTGTTGAACTCAGCGTGAAATACAGAACAAAGCCTAAATCCACGGATGCTCTTGACTTTAGCAGTAAACACTGACAGTATTTTTAATATATACTGTATTTTAGTGGTAAATGCTTAAAATTCTTCTTGTGTCTTGTGCCTCAGCTATTTCTCTCTCTACTGTGGTTAGCCCTAGATTCTGCATTGGAATGAGTAACATGCAGAGATCTAAGGCTTACGATAAGCTTGGCCTAAGCTGGTCTAATGCATGTTTTGTAGAAAAGTATAGATATTTGCTGGCAATGCGATAGTTTTTTGTCTTCTGCCTGTCTGCATGTTAAAAAATAAAGGGTGACGACCACAACAGCCAGTGAAGTAAATCTAGTGAATGCAGCAGACAAAGAAACCTGTCACTGGTCTTGCTCTATGCTACGCTGCTCTACAAAGGCTGTCCCTGGTGCACCCACCAGCATGACATGCAGCGTCCTGCCTGCAGGCTGTGGGTGAGGTTAGTAGCTGCGGGTGCAGCCATGATGCTTGGACATGCCAGGCTTAGTTACACAAGCCTGTGAGCCCCAGAGGCAAAGCTGCCCTGGAGCACAAGCCTGCAGAGACCATCTGCTTGAGTCCCTCCCTCGCTGGGTTGACTCTCTAAAAAAGCATGTGAGAGGCTGAGGGTGCATCCCAGCCCTGCTGGGAAGTGCATGGTGGGGCAGGTGGGGTTTGCTCTTGCAGGAGCCTTTTTGTTACTGGTGGCAGACACTGTAGGCTGAGTCAGCCTTGTCTGGTCACAGCCTCCGTTGTGGACCATATGTGGGAAGAACGGCTGCCTCTTTCAGTCGTGCTTACAAGACTTGTAACAGGACTCGACTCTCACCTAGTTAGAGCCTGCCAGCCCAGGATCACCAATTTCAGTCTGTTCTGTCATTGGAAAATTGTTCATTCTCATGGATAAGTCAGAATTAATGTTCAGTGATGGGAATACGGTTCAGTACAAGGTCAGTGTGTTGCTGACTGACAGCCTAAGGCTATGACCCTTGACCTAGGCTTCAGCCTGCAAGGGCTAGTACAGTTTTCAAGGCGCAGTTGTTATTTTCTCATACACTCTGGAGTATTATCAAGAAATATAAATATACAGAACCTGGGCAAATCCAAAAATCCACAAAATACCTTTTGTACTGTTTGGCAAAATCACATAAATGTTTCTTTCATGTAAAATATCCTCAGTGTTTTGCTGATTCAAAAGAGGAATGTATTTGAAGCAGTAACTGCAGTAACTAGTAAATAGAATTATAACTGCTTACTGAAAGAAAAAACAGACTAATGGTATAAGGGCAGAACTGGTACAAAAAGTAGTCTTCATTAGTGTCAAAGTGAGACAGATGTGAAACATAATGCTAGTATTTCTTCAAGGGTAGCACTTAAGTAGTTCTTTGCTTACAGAAATGTATCACGGAAGGTTTGTATCAAAGTAACATTAGATTAAGTTATTTGTGTAAGAGGAGATAACCATCTCTTTTTGGAGTTTCACAGATAGGCTTATCAGATATGAGAAATACAGCACAGAAGTAATGAGAGCCTTCAAAAGATGCTCTTTGTCCCCAGGCCTTTCTCTGGAGAACGTAATGTCCTGAGGGGACATTGAAACAACGGTTGTCTGTATTAAGTGGAAAAGCAGGTATGTTCAAATTACTGCGTTAAAGAAGGTGCACAGCTCGCTGTAGTGTACCCTGTGACCAGCACATTACAGTGGGTAACGAACCAGCATCCAGAGGCTCCAGGTTTCATGGTGCAGGAGGAGAAAGTTAAGGCTCTTCCCAGCCAGACCCCCCAGTGCTCCAGTGTTTACCATTGTGTTGGCCTGGCCTTTTGGCGGTGTGCATGTGTGGCGTGTGGGCCCGTAGTCATGCTTGCGTGACTCTGTGCCTGGGTTTCCTTTGCAGTAAAGCTGCAGCACAAGTGAGAGGATACCCATATCTCTTTCTGAAGTGGCAACCAACTGTACTGGTGTCTTAGATGTTCTGCAGGAGCCTTTCAGGGACTGGTGTCCTCACACAGTGCCTGGTCTATAACACGTTGAAGTCAGTGAGCGTGAGTGGCCTTTGAACAAGCTGGTATAGCTGCTGTCCCGATGCACAGTGTGCTGCTGAAACACACGGCTCTTCCTCTGCACAGGGAATGGGGGAAGGTGCCATTCAGCCCTGGAGAACTGACAGAGTTCTTGGGAAGGGTCCCATTTCTAGGAGGAGTGTGACAGCTGAGAGGTCACAAAGGGGTGGCAGTACAGGAGCACAGGAACCATGAAGCTGAGGGGTCCCCAAAGCCTCTTTGCTTGCTCTCCTGATCTGTGTGTATTGTGGATTCTGTGGGTCTGCAGGCCAGCCATACAGGAGGACTCCATTCTTAGCTACACTTGCCTCTGTGCCTGAGGCCAGCAACCGAAGTGGTGTCTAGGGGGATTTCATGGATCCAGCTTTACAGGAATGAAAGGAAGTTAGAGACAGTGTCTCTGTTCTTCCAGCTCACACTTTGAGTGAGAAAGAAAAGGGGCAAGTAAAGCATGCTGCATTGCACCAGGTCCATTTTCAGGTGAGCACTAGCCATAAAAACGATTGTTATTTCAAGAACTGTGCGAAGTTGAACTGGTTTAACTAAAGACATGTTCTGTAAGTTGACTTTACTAAGCTGGTTCAAAATCCTCATCCTATCTTGCCCTGAGTTGATATTGAGCTGTCTCAAGATAATGCTCACCGAGAATAACTTTAAGCTAAAATCATAGCCTGATCTAAATATGTCTATGCTGATCTTTATGCCAGTTGAATAGTTAGTTTTAGTTTAAGAACCAGTGATTGGCACAGCTTGTGGCCAGAGGCTATGATCTGTCTGTCTGTGGGCAGAGATGTTACGGTTTGATCTAACGAAGTCTGATGATTTCCATAAATTAATCTGATATACAGAAGAAGCCACCAAAGAACTCTGAAGACCAGCAAACTCTCACACAGATGAGGTCCCAAAAAATGCTGTTGGGATTTCTGTCCCAAAGGGTTGCAGCTCTTTCTAGCAATGTTGTTTTGTTTGTAATACTGTTCTGTGACATCCAAGTGTTTTAACACTGCAAGTATCAACTGGGGGTAAAACACCTGCTTTTATTTTTGAGCAGGAAATCAGTGGGCAAGAAGGAAGGACTGGATTTCAGAGGAATGGAAAGGCCCTCAGAGACTGATAGAGCTGTCTTGGAGGTAAAGAAGAAGTTGTGATGTCTTGGAGATACCGTAGAAGCAGGCAGAGGGTGGCCTTAACTTGCCAAAATTCAGTGTGTTTGCATTTGTCCCACTGTCACATCTCTAGGCTGTAAGGAGAGCTGAAGTGTGTCTGCAGGGGAGTTTTGCAAGGGAATCAGTTACATCAGGTGTTCAGACTGCACAGTAATTAAACTGCAGCAGTAAAGAAGTTAAGAAAAGGTGAAGTTTAGTAGCTGTCTGCTTCCTTTTAGCAGACATGTATCTTCAGAAGCCACTGCTTTGGCATCCAGAAAAAAGTTTCCCAGCAATCTCACTTAGGTAGCATGGATAATCTTTCTGCATATGCTCCCTTACATAAAACACAAAGTTCCCTTCTCCTAAGCAGACTTGTTTGAGTCAAGGACTGTCTCTGAGACTACAAAAATCACATCCAGCACCATAAAGACCTGATCTTTTTTATTATTATTATTGTTGCAAATAACAATGTGAACATCCAGCCATGCTGGCAGTGCAGCACTCTAACATAGAGAGAAAAGGGAGGCCATTTACCTGACTTCAGAGCTGATTTTTGAGTGTTACTGTGAATGACATGCTCAGAAGCCAAGGAGAAACGTCATGCTCCAAACCCACCTACTAATATGTAATAATAAAATTATTTCTTCCTTTTAAATTTTAATGCAAAAGAATGCACATTTTGCATTACATTGTATTACATACACACATACATAAATGAAAATGTATTAAAAGTGCTAGGCTATAGGTACCAATCCATGATTCTGTTAGGCTTCAAAATAGAAATGCTTTGAGTTAGCTTTTAATTTCTATTCCAAGTCTTTTCTAAATTCCATAGAAGTTTCCCATAAAAGGGCTTTGTTTTCAGCTGTGGTGCCACTTTCCCTGAGAGCATGGTGAAGGGGATGGTTAGTTATGCCATCATACTGAGTTGGTCATGTTAGCAGATTCTTTTCTAAAAAGAGGTGTCAGATTATTCAGCCAGATGAAGTAATCTAGTTGGCAGGAGAGTGACTTAATTCAATAAGCAGAATTTTAAAAACACTGTGGTTCTTTGTTTAACAGCCAGATTTTG
Organism: Falco rusticolus; assembly: GCF_015220075.1. NCBI lineage: Eukaryota > Metazoa > Chordata > Aves > Falconiformes > Falconidae > Falco > Falco rusticolus. The sequence goes on along the minus strand of NC_051199.1, from coordinate 30,360,003 downwards.
CAAAATTAGCTCCAGCTCTGAAATAATTTCTCTCCCCACCCTCCCCGTTCTATTCCCCTTCCAGCTTGCATGTCACCACCTTTCCTTACTGCCTTGTTTTGTCTGGTGCCAGTTGGTGCTGGAGTCGTTCTGCATGTCTCCTGTGGTGATCCACTCAGCCCAGAGTCAAGTCGAGGCACTCACGCTCTGGATTTAAGCTCAGGGAGTGAGGCGGCTGAAAAGGATGCAGGTATCTCAGTGTCCAGTACTGCTGTCCCACTGTGCAAGCCCCACGCAGTAATTCCCTTCTCTCTGGAGGGAGTGCCAGGTGTCTAATATAAATCCTCAGTGGGAATGTGTGACTTGTGCAGGCAGATGAGAAAGGTCGAGCTAAATCTATCTATAGACAGGGCTGAGCAGGGAGGACCTGCATCCCTGCAGTACTGGGAAGGAAGGCTTACACCCGCAGCACCTGCTGGATGTTACACAGGGGAACTGCTGTAAAGGGTCTAGTTCAGTTACCGCGAGCAATGAGCACACTTTGACCTGTTGTCGCTGTCATGCTGTCAGCACCAGTGACCAGCAAAACCTAGTGGAAGTTAAAAACACGCAGGACCTGCAAAGAAGACCTTTGCAAGGAAAGAGAAACTATCTGTGCTGTAGTCCTAAGCCTGCTACACTGCTGCTCCTTGCTCCCAAGCAGTGGGCAGTTACTGGTAGGGGTAGGATGGCTCAACCACTCTTCAGCTGCTCAGAGATGGTGCTTCTTAACCTTTTCTCTCTCTTTTTTTTGTTTTGTTTTTGTGTGTAGGTGTGTGTCTTTCCAGAGTGCTGTTTGTTTGTGCACTGACCAGGTTAGAGGTTGTGCATTTCCTATCACCAGCAGCCCTAGAGGGTTTTTTCAGACATTTCTTCCCTTTTCCTTGCCTATGCTCTTCTTCATACCTTTTCTACTTTGAGAAAAGCATTGCTGTTGCCTGGTGGATTCCTCTTTAGTGGGGAAGACCACTTTGATCTGTATTACTTGAAACCACGCAAAGTTTGCTCCAAAGCATGTCCTGCAGGGAAGGGGCTCTGAGAATCCTGATCATAACTGGCAAGGCCTGAATCTCCCAGACATTTTCCTTCCACCATGCTCTGCTGGCTTTCTTCTCCTGCAGTCTGTGTCCAGCAGCAACAGGTGGGGGAAGGCAAGAGATGGTGAGGGAAGGTAGTGTACAAATACTGTTCCATACTGGACATCCCTGCATGGTGGGCAGCTCCCCGGGGGCAGCAGCTGCCTGCTCCAGGTCTCCAGTGCAAACCTGCCTATGAGACACATCCCAGGACAGCACCGGGGAAGGTGGGGGGACGGTACAGACCCCTGCACTGTCTGGGAGGGGACTTGGCTCCGGGACCACTCTCACAGCTGTTCTTCCTCTGAATTCATCTCTTTGTCTTGCTTTTCCTGCCCTAGTGGAAAGCAGAAAGGGATCAGGACAGACAGAAGGGAATCTTGCTGGTGCTGCCTGTGCTCTCCAGAATGGCAGGGGATAGCAGCATGCACATCTCTGCTGTGTTTGAGTTCACAAACCAGGAGAGCTGGAGGAAGTTAAAAATGTTCTGCCAGGTCAAGTTTCTTTGGAGGACACCTGGAGGAAGCAAGATGAACAGTCAGGCTGAGGGCAGGGGTGGACCGGCAGCAATGTGCAGAGCCAGAGCGAAGCACCCTGTGCCCTGCAGCAGCCTCAGTCCCTTTGCCAGCTGCACCTGAGCTGCTCCATCATCTCAGGGAGGAGGCAGCCAGCCAGGCTCAGTTGCATCTGAAGGAAAGCACCTTGAGGTGGTCCTGTAGACTTTTTTTCAGATCGATGAGTGATGCAAACTAACACTCCTGAAGTCGTATTAATGGAAAATGCCAATTTTTCTATTAGCTCTTGTTACAGAACATGCAGAGATCAGTCGTTCGGAAATAACACTGGCTTACAATGAGAAGTACATGAATGTCTTATTTACATGGTGCCAAGTTTTGCCACCGTTTTTACTGAGTGAGCCATTTTCCTGCCCGAATGTGGTACCATTGACTGCAAATATGGCAGAGAGCCTGGCTGATGGAGGATGAAGGTACACTGTGAGCATTGTTCCTGTCTCAGTCTGGCAGCTCTGCTGTTAGGATTTGCATTGGCCATCCACAAATCCTTTGCTTTCTTTATCAAATTTACCTTCATAACCTTAAACAAGTGCAGATGCGACTGAAATTTTAGGGAAAACTGCACTACAAATGTTATGCCTTTCCTTGTCTACTATCACCATTTGATTCATCCTTTTCTTTCAATTTCAGATCTGCTGTTTTCTGGTTGGAGTGCTCTTTATAGTCTGCATTATAAGAAGACCCATACGTGAAGAAAGGAAGAAAGAAGTAAATGCAAAACAAACTACAGGCATGGCCATTAATTCTTCTGAGTAAAGAATGGCTTGTCTTCTTCAAGCATCTAGACCTGGTGCAGAATATGTGAGGTAAAAATAGAAAGCAGAGTACTAAAACAAAGAGGGAGTAATGATTATCACAGGGGACTTGGTGACCTAAATATAGACAGATCTGCCCCTCTCCAGTGACTTAGAGTAACGGAGAGTATTCTGCAGCCAGCGTGATTTGGCCAATACCCAAAATATAACACAGAGATCTAACAGTAGGGATTGCAGCTAGAAAATGTGGCATTCTCTTTGGCACAGCTGTCATATTATACTAAGCCAGTTACTTCCATTTAATCCAAATTAATACTCTCTCTTTCCACTCTGAGCCAGCTTGTCTGGTCAGCAGTAATTCTGAGGGGTCTGCTGCTGCTTTCCCCATGGGAGCCCTCTGACTTCAGGCAGCCTGGTCCTTTGTGCTCCTTCCATGAGGGAGCAGCTGAAATAATGAATGAAATGTTACTGATGATAAAAAGAACTCCTGGCATCCACCCCAGCAGAAGAAATCAATGTATCATTCATTAAAGCTATCCATACTTGCACAGGAAACACATGCTTGCCAAATGGTGCCAGTTCAGGGTTGCCATCAGAGGGAGAGGTCTGCCCCTGCTAAATACAGGCTCCTGCCCTGCCTGCCAAAACTGTCCCAGCCCCTGAGCTGCCCCAAGGGTGCTTGCTCATCTCCAGTGCAGCGTGGGAGAGATGCCACTGGACCTCTTCCAGCTTGGGCCGCATTTTGACCCCAAGCCACTAAGTAGTGTAGAAAATGTATATATTTTGTGGGAAGGAGGGATGCAAGCTGAAATCTAGTGTCTAGATGCCATGGTGTTTTAGGTAGCACTGATACTCAGACATTTTATTCCCAGCATTGTTCAAATTGTGTGATTTACTACAGTTTGCAAATACACACAGTAACCAGAAGTTATTAAATGTAGCTGATTTTAAAGGACAATGTGTCTTTCACAAATTATATATATACATTATACAAATGTTGCAAACGTTACACCATATATTTTACAGTTTTAGACTGCTGTTAATGGGGACAAACAACATGTTTGTAATCTGAGAATACTGAAATGGTTTGGTCTCTATTTTTTTCTAATTACAGAATTTCATGCTTACTCAAAAAAGATCTCTGTGTGCATGTTGTGAAATCCTTCATTGCAAACACAAGAGCAAGATAAATGGAGTTGGAGTGGATCTTCACTTGCATCAAGAAATAAAAGCAGACAAGAAGGGAAGAGAGTATGGTATGTCAAACAGCAATTTTTTAATGATGCAGAAAGGACTAGTTAAAAGATGTTGTGTTTGCAGTTCAATAGAGAAAACTGGGTCTATGTCTGTGGTGAATAGTTATAATATTAGAAATAATTAGAATTAACACACTTTTTCATATTTTTTTAAATAACATGTATTTCTGTGGAATGGTACAAATGCAGGATAATGCTGGGAGTATTGAGCAGTATGCGGTGCATGGATGGGTGATTTCTTCTGCCCACAACTTGTAGCCATACCCATCAGGGCACAAGTCACAGCTGGCAAGTGTGCCACATTGTGCATTACTCTCGCTCAGGGGACACTCCGTCTTGCACAAACCTAGTTCAGCCAGGGTTTTCCCATCCCACTCACTGCGGAAGGCTGGTGAGTCTTCCTGCAGCTGCAAAGGGTGCTGTGTGGCGTGCAGACATCCATTTTCACCGGTGCTCCCTGCTAAAGCCAGGCAGCAAAAGTGAGGGGAGAAGGTAAGCTGACTGCAGCAGTATGTGGCAAGTCCCCATGTCAGTGACAAATGAGGAGAGTCCAGTTTGGTAAGTGTTCCTTGAGCTGCCCTCTTATTAGCAACAGCTGAATATCTTTAGCATTCCCCCAGCCCAGGAGCACTCGGTCCCTCTCCTTGGAACCCACCTGTTGACAGAAACACCCTGAAAACATCTTGTTCTGTCTCAGGCTCTCCCACCTGCAGCCTCTTTGTGGAGTCCAGCCGTTCTGGCTCATCCACCATTTATTTTGGCACTGAGGGATCTTCCCAGCCCACACAAAGTGCACAGCTTTGTGACTGGCGGGTTTTGTGCTGCAGCAGCATGTCTTGCTGTGACTATTGTGTGGGGCAATATGGGTCAACCATATGTTGGTATCTGTAGCATTATGCAAGTGTTTGTGTCTATGCAAGCTACCTAATTGTGTTCCTTAAATGTCTCAAATGGGGGTTCTCAGAAGTTGTCTTTGAGCTAATGCTCAGTGCGATAACCAGCCCATGTCCAGGGAGCAGCTTAGCTGCATGTGCCACTGAGCAGCCCAGCTGATGCCTGTGGTGCAAAAGGGGCATGGGGGCAGGCACAGCTCTGAAACTCCGTGAATCTTGGTGTCTGCGCCTGCTGTGGAGATGTTTGAGGAGGATCTTCCCTCAGGAGAACTGTGTTTCACCAGGTGAGCAAGAGGACCCATCTCCACTTCAGCTGTGAGCCAAGGAGCAGCAAATCAGTAAGCTGAATAACAAACCTCCAAAACTAGTTTTTTTCTGTTTGAGAGTTCCAGAAGAATGTGAAACTGGCACTCCTCAGCTAAGTGCAGCATGGATCTCACCATGCAGGTCAGCACTGGTGGCTGAGGAATAGAAGTTGGTAGATGGAGCTAAGCCTTTTGAAAGGCTTCAAAGGTAATCCATTGATCTACTGATTATTGTCCAGATTTTCTACCGAGCAACCTCTTGGGAACCGCATTTGTGTAATTGTTTCTGTTCCTTTATGGTCTGCAAAATATTGGGAATAGCAAATACTTTCCAGAAGATTGGAAATGTTTTTGAGATCTGATGCCTCTTCTGGAAATCTTTGAAATAGTCCGCAAGAATGTGGTTCAAGTGATACAGTCAGGCCCAAGTACTTCAGTTCTCAAGTGCCTTCCCCTGAGGAGCTGATGATGACAGCTACTAGAGACACTGTTGGACTGGATGAACCTCAGACAAATCTTATGTCCCTATGTCTTCGACGGCATCTAAAGCCTGAGGCAGTCTGTGTTCTCCAGAAGAGCTCGATACAGAGAAGTCACTTTCATCATCTTGATTTGTGCAGTATTTTCCCTGTAGGTGCAGATCCTTGTGAAATAATGACAGCTTGCAAAAGTTGCTTGTCATGGAAGCGCTAGAAATAATCCACAGACCTCAGTAGTCTGATGCCACAGGCAGGAGGAGTAAGGAGCAGTGCACTGCTACGCTTCATCTTGATTTGCAGTTTTTAGTATTTGCCCCCAAAGGACATTCTTGAGCTTTTCCAGTCATTTTGCCTCTGACAGCTACTCCAAAAGCAACAAATACATCTAGCAAGCACCCAAATGCCCTGAAAACCAGTGAGTTTTTTCTTCACCCCAGACCTGGAGCAACTCTGATGTATAAATGCTGGTTTTTCTGGATTTGATCAGGTGTGTGGCAGATGACTACTTTGCCCAGTATGGCTCATAGAATGCCTTAATGACTCTGCACCCAGGAAGAGCAGCAACAATAGGTTTGGAAGACAAGAAGTGACTTGTGTTCAGCACTTAGCCACACAGATAGGAGCCAGCATTTGTCACCTGGAGGATGCAGAAAGCCACGGAAACTTCACAGGAGGGCTGTCAGTGTTCCTTGTTCTTCAGAGGTCCCTCAGCGGTATCCCCAAAGAAAACATGGTGAAACAAGTAGTTTTAATTCTCAAGCAATAGCATGGTGCCACTGAAGAGCAGATTTCTCCCAGCCTTGACTCTGCTCTTGCATTTTCTCTGTCTAAGCCAACAGTGTCCGTCACCTTGCCCTGCTCTGCCCTTGCTCTGCTGATGAGGGACTTTGTCCCAGCATGTGGTTAACTCCCATTGTTCCCTGGAAGCACATGCCTGCGGGGACTTGGTTACTCTGACCACTATCAGTCCTTGCTGGACACTACATTCCTTTAGGATAAAGCTTTAGAAGGGCTTTTGTGCAAGCGGTCAAGGAGGCAAACAGCTCTGACAGCCCCAAGAGCCCAGCATCGCTCAGCCTAATGCAGACATGCTGTGCTGAGGCTGTGACTGCTTTCCTTTTCTTTACTACCTTGTGAGTGCATTTTGCAACTTCTTTTTTGTTAATTCTTGCAAAAGCTCTCCTTCGTCTCCCAAGCTGAATGGCACAGGAGTTTGAGCTAAATCTTTAAATGGGGTATGGAGTTTTTCTGACATTTATGTATTTTAAACACAGTTTTAAGTCTTTGGGTGGAATGCACCACTATGTTGGGGACAGTGAGTCGGAAGCAGTGACTGGGACTGAATGGGGCAAGGCTTTCCTCCCTAGGAGGACATGGATCCCCATAGCAGCAGACACAGGGGAGGTGGGCACCCTTGCCTGTCACCTTTCTGGAGGGCCAGGTGGATGATCCCACATGCCCCAGAGCCCGTGCCCACAGGGATGGAGTCTGCAGGGCAGAAAGGATTTGTGCCCAGTTAGGGTCCCATGCACAGTGGGAAGCGGAGCTCAGCTCTCAGCAGCTGTTTCTGGCGCAGGGCACAGAGCTTGGCTCTTCTTAGGTGAACTGCAGCAGCCCAAAGCGCTCACCTGTGCAGCTGTACTGGGGATTAGCATTAAATGCACTTGCATTACATTAAAATTACTTTCTCAAATGTATATATGGCAGTTTTCATGTTTTTCTTAACTAAGATGAGCCCATTTCAGTATATACCTGCCCATTCATATGCATCTCTCCACCCATATATCTGACCGCGACCGCCATTATATTTGGGTCTGTATAATGATCATTGTCCAGAGTCTGGAAATACTTTTGCACATTCAGAGTTATGTGCAGGGAAGAAATCCTGTGCAGTGCAAACTCTGCATAACCTTTGTAAGTGTTTGGAGCCCCAGTAAAGAATTTGGGATTGGGGATTGGTATTGCATTCCTAAGAGGACAAACCAGGGCCTTGTTGTGCAAGCTTTTGCAATCTAAAAAAGCCTTTGCTTTAATGAATTTACAGACTAAGTGGCATTGTCCTGTTCTTCATTACAAGTTGTTTTTCAGAAAACAAGTCCAGTTCATTAAACAGAAATCTCTCCTAAAATAGAATTTTTATGTAGCAAAGTCCCTCTGTGCTTCCATTCTTAATATAAAACAAATTTATTTACTTCTGTAGTTGAAATTGCACCGTTTAAAAGGAGAACATAAACGTTCTTTAGTTTTGTTTGATGTTCTTTATCTAGTTTTGTATGAAGGTTGGGATTATTTGACCATCTTGTGGGTGTAAGACTTACCAGTTCATTTAAATCAGTGCTGTAGTTTCTTATCACAAAGTTAGCAATAATACCCAAATTTACAGGGCCTGGAAGGAAAAGCTGCACTGTGAACCCATCTACAATGCTTGACGTAGGAGAAATTACACAGAAGCAACCACAGATGGCCAGGTTCACTCACAGGCTCTCCTGTTTGTCTGTGTGTGTCCAGGATGATTTTTAGATTGTCTTTCGTATCATGATGCAAACAAAAAGTAAGCCTTTTTTTTTTGCAAAAGCTTGGAAGTAACTTAGAAGTTTAAGAATCTACTGAGAAGTGTATTTGAAAATCTCAGCCATTCTCAGGGCAACAGTGAGCAATACAAATTATGCACAAGCAGGTGACTTGTGAAGACGGGCATCTCAGAGAGAAAACATAGAAGGAAACCATGCAGGGATATGGGGCAGGCAGATTCAGGGGACCCGTGAGTTAGAGACTTTTACAAAACCATCTTGTTCTTTTCCTGGTTTCGGTGGGCTTTCATTTAACAAAGAAAGTAGCTGGAAAAATTACCCAGAACTATTTGACCTTCAAAAAGGCCTCGAAGACACTATTACCTGATGTTCACTGAACTGGTTCACATGGTTCCTGCTCTAAATGATTTTCTAGGTTCACCCATGTGTGAAAAGGGGTCTGATTATACGGAGGGCAAATGAGAAAAGAAACTTCAGGATGGAGAGAAATATGCAAGGAATTTTACTGGTTATATTTGCTTTAAGGAAAGGAAAGGGCAAATAAATGTAGCCAACTAAAAGTAGCTTTTTAGCTTTGAACTTGAGAAGAAGGTAACACAGGAGAGATCTGAGGTATCAACAGCACTCAATATAAGCTGTTTCATGGAGTTAGGTAGGAATTGTGGAGTACATCATACTTGGCTTTCTTAGCCAGGTGACAAATTCCCTTCCCCCCCCCCCCCGCCCCGGCCAAGTACAACAAAAAACCCAAGTACAACAAAAATATAACAGAAATCCTGTTTTCCCCCAGTGCCTTTTCTTCCCTTCTGCCCTTGGGTGTCCTGCACACAGGAGATCACTCGGCTGTCCGGCCACCAGTGTTCATGCCAGGGTCCAGCCGTGCCCTCTCTGCAGAGTTTCAGCTCTTTCCACTGCATGCCTCTGACACTGGAACAAAGCAACTGAGTTATCTAGGGCTGCAATCTCTATTAAGCTTTAGGGAAAATACTTTTTAAAGAAAATTAATTCCATAGTTGGCATGAAAGTGCCTCTACCATGCACTCTCTTTAGTGGAAGGTATAACCAGGTGCACATAAAAGTACGACTTCAATAGTTTAATATTGGCAGAGACACAAAGCAGCATTTTACATGCTTCCCCTCTGCTCTGGACTGCCAGCAGAATTGCATGGGTATGCAGGGAGAGATGGGCCTTCATACCGCGTGGAAACAGCAACACCTGAAAACTTGAAGATTTCCTGAAAATAGGGAGTTGGATTTCCTTCTTTGATGAGACAGCACAGTGCACAATAGGAAGTCTATTTGTATGGAAGAAAATTATTTTAAATAATCTTGAAACTTAAAGACAATCATGAACAAAAGCAAGTAGTCAGTACCCCTTTTGTCTGCATTATCTAACAACAGGTGCAAATTCTGTGAGACAGGGTAGAAAGACATCAACATGATAACTGGATGGCTGAGACAGGTTTTAATTATTTGATCAAGTATCTGTGTGTGGGGATAAAGAATAATTCAGATTTCACATTTGAAGTAGTGGCTTGAAAATTGAAACTCTAAATCCAGACAGGTAGCAAGCAGAATATATGAATACTTCAGTCTTTCAATCTTGTGTTCTAAAATAGCAGTAACCTCCAGTATCCATGGGGCATCATAGCCTGTGCTGCCTGACAAGTCCTTTGAAGGCAGATTTTGGCTGTCCCCCGCTGTGGTCTGCAGTGCGTAGCTGATTTATGGTTGATATCTTTCTCTTTGGGGATTTTAACTCAAAAATCTCCAGGCTGGTGGCCCTGCCTGTGATGCCGATACCCAGTGGCAGCGATGGTCCAGTGATGCTGTGGCACGCAGCACTCGGTGGAGCTCCTCCAGCCAGAGCCTGCATGCTGCACAGCCGCTCACCTTGGCATGGAGGCATGACTGGAGCGAGCCAGATGTGAGGCTTTGAGGCCTTTCAGGCAGAGGCTTAGTGAGATCGCTGCTTGCTGGTCACTGGGCAAAAGGAGGTTGCGTGGAGGCTGAGGCATCACCTCCAGGAGGCAATTCATGGCTTTGAATGATGCCCCCATGGGAAGCAGGAGTCGGTGGTGGCAGGTGGGCGGAGACATGGTGAATTGTGGAGCAGGTATCTGAGCACAACTATCCTGGATTGCTGGAACTGTTGCACCTTTCTTGTTGACATGCGATTGTTCCACTTGGTGCTACATGGGGTCTACATGCCAAGTTTAACTTTGGATCCAAAGCAATAGACTCACATTGCCACAGTTTTGGGACTTTGGAAATGTTCTGTTGTTTTTCAGCATAAGCTTGTGAACTTGGAATAAAATTGTCCTTTGGGGACAAAACAAAACTGATGAAAAATAAGTGCTAATGTAAGGTCTGAAGGCTGAGGCAGTCTCAAAGCACTGCTCTTTCATCCGTTTGTTTTCCATCAAGTTCATGAGCAATCCTGAGTAGGATTTGCCTCAGTTGAGGGAGGCAGAAAAAAATTGTATGCTATGAATAAAAGAACCCTGAATAAGAAGACTTTTCAAAAAGCCATTTCTTTTCCTAGACAAGACGCCTAGATCGAAAGGGAATGTTGATTCAGGAAAGCACTCAAGCACATGGTTACAGGAGTTCCCAGACTCCCTCCAAAAGCAGCTCCACTGGAAGCCCAGTTTAGTTTCAGCTCATCACAGCATAAATATGGGATGATGTAGAATTCATCAGGCTCATGTCTCCTCCTTTTGGAGGCTGAACAGTGTGCACACATCCATGTTCCTTAGTGTATGCCCGTTGTGGCAGTTTGCCTGTTCCTTAAATTTATGTGTTCATCTTGGTCTACACCAAGTGCACTAAGCTCTGCCAAGCCTACGGCAGCTAGCTGTGGGCCACAGATGGATACCTCAACTTACAGGAGAGACTGTGTAAAAGTTTTCAGCCTTCCTGCCATGCCTGCTGCTTGTTAACAGCTGATCCTGAAAAGGAGCTGACATAAGGGCACCAAGGAGCGTGGCTTTACAGAGATGCAGTTCCTGCATTTCTGACTAAAGGGAATGTGCTGAGTAGTTGAACTATAGCAGAGAGACTGAAATATTTGAGAGGTTTCTACTGGAGCCTGCTTTTAACTATCTGTAGCCCTGTTAGGAAAGGAGCTGTAGTTAGTGCAGTCTTTTAGCTTGAATTTGCAATTCTTTGGTCTGGGAGGAAGAATGGAAGAAATGTTCTGAGAGCAAATTTTGCGTACGTCTTCTGCCATCTGCTAATAGCATGTGTGAGCAGCTTTGCTGCCAGAAACCAAGGAACAAAGATAACATCGTTGTGGAGAAAATTGTACTGCTCTGAAAATGAAACTCTTATTCCAGATAACTTGATAGCTCAGCAACCACTGCGGCTGAGTCTAGGGCCAAGTTCTGCTCACCTACGCTTGCACAGACCCAGGATAACGTTGCTCAAACTAATGTGAGCCCTTACAGGGGCAATATTATTCTGCTGAGCCTAAAAGCAAGTAAGTTTTATAATCCATTTAGTATGATCACCTTGTTGCTATCCCAGAAATGATTTAGGGCGGGAGGAAGGACAAAAGCTGAAGAGCTTATCTGCTGAAACCACATGAAGGCAGCTGGCAGAAAAAAAATGTGGGGAGTCCAGATGTCAGTGGAACACTGAGGAAACTGTCAGAGTTAACCTTCCTGTGTCTCTTCTTGTGTCAAATCTCACTTGTGTGACACAAGGTGTCAGTGCACCCTTTGACGCTGCAGCAGTGTCGACAGGATCCAAGCCACCCAGGTCTCAAAGCGTGAGTCCCTGCCGGAACAGTTGGAGCTGTGTGCCTGCGGCTGGCAGCATGCCGGGCTGCCTCCCTCCTGCTGTGCAGGGAGCACGCAGAGCAAGAGATAACCATGAAAAATGAGATTCACAGGTGCAAATTCTGAACTCTAACAAAGTCTCTCCCCTCACCATGTGTCTGGCACAGCAAAGTCAACAACAGAGATAAATCCTGTGCAGTACTGTTCTTCAGACCTCTCTATTGTGCATTAATTTGCAGTGACTGGGTAGCAGATGAGACTGGTTATCAGGCAGGAAAATTATGAAACACAAATCATGTGAGATATGCAGGCAAAAAAAGGTCTAAAAATGATGACAGGATTTTTGTTTCTTTGATACAGCCTGCTAGAAAAGACCCTGGTAAATAGCACTGTGTGTAATTCTGCTTGCAGTTAGCTCAGTTTCATCCTTCTCCGGGACTTAGCCTGTGATATTTCAGAAACATGTTATTAGTAGATCTCAGAAGTGTTTAAATTTCAATGTGGAGTTGGTATGAGGACGGTCTAGCTGCTCTTGAAGCAGTCCTCTTGAAGGCAGTGAGAAACAGCAACAGTGGAGGAGGAAGAGGGGCAGGAGAGGGCGAGGTGGAGAGAAGAAAGGAGCACTGTAGTCTTAGGCTGAAGAGAGGCACCAAGGAAAGGGGAGCATGGTCAGCATGATGTGAAAACTGCCCTCTTTTGATGTTGTCCAGCCTTTCAGGCTGAAATGTACCTACCAGAGCTGAAAGGACTTGCTGTGTTGTCAGTTAAATGCACATCTGTCCCCGAATACAGGCTTTTCTGTATCTGTCTACAGACTGATTAATACAGGCAAAGGCAAGGGAAGCTAAAGGATATTAACAACTGTTGAACTGCCAGGTGTATCTGCTAGTTTGAAAACTAGTATAATGGCAGAGTACACTAGGTGTGCAGCTCTTCAGAAGTAAACATCCATTTACAGCAGGACCATACAAATCTGTGAGGGGCTCAACAGCAAGTTGCCTGTGGCTTTTCACCCTTGTATCTCCAGGAGTTATTGCTCAATGAGGGAGTATGTGTTGTTTTGTGTGAACGGAGAGGTAATTGTGAGCAGCAACTTAAATAGCCCTAATTATGTTTAGAGAAGGCTGTTCCCTGAATGCAGCTGGAATCTGGGAATAAACATACTGCCACAGGTGACCACCTGATCTATGCATGTGGACCTAAAAAAAGCCAGTTTGCTAAGTTTAAATACCTCAAAATAAAGCTGAGCAGACACCAGATGCCAACATCTGTGCCTGCTGCATACACGCTCCCAAAAGCAGAATTGTACAGGGGCTTTGTAGTGGGGGAGAGTGCAGCTTAGGTCCTTGTGGCATTGCAGGTGACCACATAATATTTAGCCAGCCTGTAATGCACTCCTGAGGGGACCAGTGGGCTTAAAATACAGGCCTTGAAATACCACTCGGACAAAGAAAGATGAAGTGACTAGGCTCCATGAATGGGGGCACGAAGAAACCCAATGGCTTATTTTGCTTAATCCTTTTGCAAATACGCTCGACGCCTGCTGAAGCCCAGCAGCAGCCCCTGCCTGTGTGAGCGCCAGCCTGTGCAGCTGGCCCGGAGCTCCCTGGGCTTGGTGGGCACCCGCTCCCCACCTGGAGCCTAGGGGGCTGCTGGGCACAGCCTCAGCCCTGAAGTCATCCCCTGCTGCTTCACTGCAGCGTTGGCAAGATGTCTCCCAGCTTTTCCCCTGCTCCTTCTACAACCTGTTTGTCTGCATCGCTCCCCTCCAGTATCATCCTGGTGTTGTCTCTGGATTTTGGCTTGCCCTGCAGGGAGCTGTGAGCTCTGGGAGCAGTGGAGGGATGGGGATCATACCTGGGTGGCACCTCTAGAAGCTGGCACAGCACACTAAGTTTAAAGGTGTTTTCCAAGGAAATCAGGGACAGCCGGTCCCAAGTAAAAGGCTTAGCAGGGGATCGCGACTGATGCTTGCACTCCCCAGGTGCCAGCTCCAGGCAGAGGAATGGCTGGATGAGGATGCTGCCTGTGGAAAAAGCCTTATGAGCCCTTTTAGCAAATTCGTCTGGTGTCCCAGAGCTTTAACTAGAAGCTGCAGCTGAGGATGGCTGAAAACCTGTGCAAGACAGACAGTGCTGCCTGCTTGCCCTGGCACTCGGAGCTGTCTCCCCTTGACCCACTGTGCCACAGCTCCCTGCAGCCCAGAGCAGACACAAGAGCTTCAGCTCCCACCAAAATGAGGATGAGCTGCACTACTGGGAACAACAGCTGAGCTTGCCCAGCATTTAGGCTATACCGGTCTATTGGCTTGCACACAAAAAGTGCAGAATTCAGTCAGCTTTCAGATTTTTTAGTGCTTTTTTTAACAGTTGTAAAAGAAGTCCTTAGGAATACAATTTAAAATACACCATAGACAAAACTTTTTGGTAGCAAACTTTTGAAAAGATTTTACAGGATTGTTCTACAGCAGTTATGGAATTACAGTTGAGGTAACTTAGCAAAAAAAAAAGATAGAAGGGAAAAAACATTATATCCATTCAAATAATGATAAGGTGGGAATGAGAATAAAGGTTAAGTTTTGGAGCGATGAGTGGTATGTACCAGAGTGATGAAGAATTGTCACAAGTCTCTGGATGATCAGAGTTTGTCACAGTCTTCAGTCGGGACAGCTATTGCACCTGGAAGAGCCAAAGACTATGCAGCAGATTGGGACCAGTTTCAGACAGGCACGGAACTGTGCTGGTCTGTGTTACACGGGTTACACTCAGGGCTCAGAGGCTTTGACAGCCCTGCTACCTCGCTGCTTACAGCTCACAGGGACGCCAGTATCACCTCCGGCTATAGGGAGAAAAAGTCCTCTTTGCTAGACATGTTGCCTCTGCTAGACAAAACCCGGAAAGATGATTCACATGTGAGATGTGAGGGTTTTCCTGACATCTTTCAAACAATCTCTTCATTTCATGCCTGAACAGTGATTAGTGGATTTCCAAGATAATTCGTAAACTGAGACAATTCCAAATCAAAATATCTGGTGTTTCCTTTGCCCACCACAGAAGCTTTCAGCAGAGCTTTGTGTGCATTGCACCAGGCAGGAAAACAGTCACTGTGTGACTCTGTCATTGGCTAAAATTGTGCCTTTAGAGGGGTAGTGGGTTGACCCTGGCTGGATGCCAGGTGCCCACCAAAGCCACTCTGTCACTCCCCTCCTCAACCGGGCAGGGGAGAGAAAATATAACAAAAGGCTTGTGGGTAGAGATAAGGACAGGGAGATCACTCAGCAATTACCGTCATGGGCAAAACAGACTCCACTTGAGGAAAATCAGTTTATTACCATTCAAGTCAGAAGAACACCCCACCTTCCTCCCCCCCACCCGGCTTCTTCCCAAGCTTAACTTAATTCCTGATTTCTCTGCGTCCTTCCCCTGAGCGGCACAGGGGAACACGGAATGGGGGTTATGGTCAGTTCATCACACGTTGTTTCTGCTGCTCCTTGCTCCTCACGCTCTTCCCCTGCTCTGGCGTGGGGTCCCTCCCACAGGAGACAGTTCTCCATGAACCTCTCCAACATGATTCCTTCCCACAGGCTGCAGCTCTTCACACACTGCTCCAGCGTGGGTCCCTCCCACGGGGTGCAGTCCTTCAGGAATGGACTGCTGCAGCTTGGGGGGTCACAAGTCCTGGCAGCAAGCCTGCTCCAGCGTGGGCTGCCCACGGGTCACAAGCCTCCTTTGGGCATCCACCTGCCCCGGTGTGCAGCCCTCCCTGGGCTGAGGCGGGGGGGGGGATCCACTCCTCCATGGGCTCCATGGGCTGGGGGCACAGCCTGCCCCGCTGGGGGCTGTCCACGGGCTGCCGGGGAATCTCTGCTCCAGCACCTGGAGCCCCCTGCCTCCTTCTGCACTGACCTGGGGGGCTGCAGGGCCGTTGCTCTCACACAGTCTCACTGCTGTCTCCTGCTGGTGCAGATTGTTTTTTCTTCTGTCTCTTCTTACTGTGCTGTCCCAGAGGCACTGCCACTGTGGCTGACAGGCTCGGCTTTGGCCACTGGCAGGTCCATCTGGGAGCCAGCTGGCATGGGCTCCATCAGACATGGGGGAAGCTTCTGGCATCTTCTCACAGAAGCCACCTCTGTAGCCCCCTGCTACCAAAACCTTGCCACACAAACCCATTACAAGAGGACAGCTGGATCTCTAGTTACAACTTTGTGACACTAAAATGAAAAAAACACAGAACACAGGTGCACAGTAACATCCAGTGAAGGTGCAGGCATGATCCTAAGGTAGCCGCTGCTTAAATAAGGATACTGTTCAGCAGGACATCTTTTCTGATGCTACTCCTGAGACCAGAGACCCACAACATTAAGAGTCAACATATGAGAGCAGATCTGTCTCCCTGCTTGTTTACACAGACTCTCACATCCGTGAGCATCAGTGATCACTCAGAGCAGTGGCTCTAAACATCCACAACCAACACCACATCCTTCTTTCAGAGGAGTGTTTTGAAATGCTCGTCAGAGTTTTCAGTTATCAGAAGGGGAATAGCAACACAAAATTAGAAAAAAGCAAGCCACAGTGGAAGGAGTAGATTGCCTCAATCTTCAGCTGCATGTCAGAGGTGTATTGTGCCCTTAACAGAGTCTCAGCTGTGTTTCTGCAAGCAGAAGGGCTAGAGACTGGGTGTCTTTCAATGGCTGCGTACTTAGAGGTTTAGTCTTGGGGTAGCAACTGTAGCTATCTCAGCAATGGCAACGCCACACAGTGAAGAGCTGGATCACTCTAATATGTTTCTTGCCTCTTCATGCATACTTTGATCCCAACCCAGAGACATTTTTTGCTGCCTGATCTTCACTGGGTCGGTGCTAGAGATCAGTCGTGTTTTTCTTTCCTGGCTTCTCTATAATTAGAGAGCATGAAGCCAGTAAATGGTTACAGAATTGCTGCTGGCCAACTCCCCGTGCTGGAAACGTGCAGGCAGGGCAGAACAGTTCATACTGGCTCTTGTGAAGGATGGCATTCAGTTCCTTACTAAATCTATCATGGTGCAGTCAGATGATGATTCACGTGCAGTGGTAGACTGAACTGCACACCCAAGGCTCGTATGACCACAGGCTGCCTTCCACTTCACTGTCTTGGAGGTTGATGGCCCTAAAGCAAGAACAGATGGGTAAGACACACAGCAGCCTCTGAAAAGCCATACTTTATAGTCTGGTGTGTGACGTAACACAGACCATACTGCATCAGACCAAGGCTCCTGTTAGTTTGGTGTCCTCTCTCTCAACCCAGCTGCAAGCAGATACCTACAAAACAGTAAGAAAATGCCAAACCTATCTGCTCTTTCCCCAGCTAACCTCCCAGCTTTTAATATTCTTAGTTCAAGTGATTTTATGACCTGGTTGTGGTATCTCTGGTAACTCCACTGGCTGTATTCCACATACATGTCCATTTTCCCCTTGAGTCCCTGAGAAGGTTTTGCACATCTTTGCAAATGCCCTTTGCAAAGTGCTCTGCAGGGCTAGTGCTGCTGCATGAGGAACAACCTCCTCTGATTTGCTTTGAACCTGGCTGTTAACGATCCTTTGCTCTTGCAGGCACTCTTATCCACCCTGCCCAATGGCTTCTAGCACATTGCCTTTCTCTGAATCTTATCCAGTTATGTATCTGTTGGAGATGAGGTGGCCAGAACTGCAAACAGTGCTCAAAAATGAGTGTCTGAAACCTGGATTTGTACCCTGCCATAATTATGTCTTCTGTTTTGGTCTCCAAATAATTGCCAGTGTTAAATCTGTTGGGGGTTTTTGACCACTGCAGAGCACCGAGCTGACCCTTTCACACTACCTAGCACAAGCCCAGGACCTTGCTCCTGCCTGGTAATAGTCAGCTCATTTTTCATAGGTGAAGCTGTAATTTTTTTCTAGTTACATCACTTTACAGTTATATATATTAAATATAACTTTATGTTGTATTGCTCAGTACTCAATTTTGCTAGGGCCTTACGTGTTTCTTTGTAGTCAACTCTTACTACTGCAATGTATTGAAATAAGTGCTAGTAATCTTTAATGCATTGGGCTGTAAGCTGCGCTGAGTCAGGAGCTGCTAGAATTCCTGTTCAGCATTTTCCCTCCAGGGTTAGTTAGCAACATCCAAGTGAGTCAAGGCAGGAAACGAAATGGTTACAGCATCACTCATCTCAGTTTAATTTACTGTCAGACATAAATCAATGCCTTAATCCCACAGTGATAAAAATCTTTATGATCTCTGCAGTGGATAAAGCTGTTTGGTCAGGCCAAGTAGCCAATTTTAAACCAGTCACTATAATCCCCCTTTTCATGAAAGCAGATGATTTTGTAATCACTGTATACACTAGACTCTACCAGGAAAACATTATTCTATAATGTTAGCTGCAACAATTTACTTTGGACTTCGCTAGAATACATGATGGAGTTGTTAGTTTGCTTCATTCTCACATCATGAACTTCCCTGACACATAACATACATACAAAGCTATGTTTCTTTGCACTGTTAGGGGAACAAAAAAGATCAGAGTATCTTTTTCAAGAATGATGAGCAAGCATCTCCAGTTAGATGAAGCCGAGAAGTCTTGCCGTTAGACACCCACTTAGGAGCCACAGGACTCGGCTTGTTTCCAGTGCAGAACAGATTTTTTCTATTATCTTTGAGCCCCAGCTTCCCCATTCAGGACTTTAGTGAAGTTCAAATGATTCATATTTCCTAAATTGATTTCTCTCTTCCTCCTGTAACCATTCTGGCTGACTAAGTTTGTTCTTCTTCTCTTGCAACAATTAGATCTAAATAAGAGTCAACCTGGAAGAAATCAGTGGCACAGGATGTGCTAGCTTTTACTGAGACAATACTCCCAAGTGCATAAATTTAAAGAATTAGAGTTTAATTGTGGTGTTACGGCACTGTCCACATGCAAGGTCAAGTCCGCCCTTCTCAGCTGACACGAATCTGTTCTGCATAGAAAAGCTGGGGACATGGCAGACAACTGCTGTGATGGTATCCATTTTCCTCTTGGGTAGGGGTCTGTAAAGCTCCTGGAAAGGAACGACTAACATGCTCTCCTCAGGAGGAGACTGCAGCATATACTACAGCAGCTTTCCAAGGATCAACCCATGCAAACAAAAGAACTCATGAGTCAAATACCGTGGGCCTCTAGACCCCTCACTGGTTCCCAGGAAAGTTGATTACTGACATCCATAGTGATGAGAACCTCCTTTGCATTCCTCCTGGCACATCTACTGAAGGATATGATTCAGCCATAGCCTCTTATTGTAGACAGGATGGCATTTCTTAGCTTTCACAATAACCAGACATTAATACATAGATGACTGTACCAGAGCAGCTCTTTTGGTTTTTTGAATGGCAGTGATAACATTTGGCACATACCTCACATTTCCAACAAAAAGCCCTCCTTGCATTACCCCAGAACAAGAGTACAGCATGTCCTTCCCCTTCCTCCTGATGTGCCCGTTTCCCACCACACTGTGCAGTGCAGGCGCTTGCAGGGACTCTGGGTACTGCCAGGGAGCAGTACTTCTGCAAGAGGCTGTTGGCACTGTATGTTAATCCCTCCACATCAGCAGACCTGGGCTGGTGACAGAACAGATGAAGGAATAAGTGGGCCCAGAGTCAGCAGACACGCAGTGCAACCGCTGAAGATGTCTGCTTTCAGCAGCTGTGGCTGCCTCTCTTCAGGAACCAAAAATCCTGTCTGGTAGTGGACATCTTAAGTTACCACACAGAAGAATAAAAAACCCCAGACATCAGTCACCCACCCAAGTCTTTGGGATGGAAAAATCTCAGAAATCTAGATGAGATGGGCACGGCCTGTCTCCTGCCTGGAATACCTGGGAGTGCTTGTTGGTAGCATGCCTGATCATGTACTGCTGGTTGGACGTGGGGCCAAGGCTACAGCCGTTCACCTGCCAGTGGCGTGATCCCTGTCCCTCCTTCTGGCTGCGGGAGAAGCAGGTGACGCCTGGGTGGGACAACTGCCAGGCATTAGGAAAGACCACTTGGGCCTATGGTTCATTTCCCAGGCAAGGCATAGCTTGTTTCCAGGTGTGAAGCGCTGACTGCAGCCAGCGTGTCCACCGCTGGGCTGCGGCTGTTCACACCAGTACGCTACAGCCCTTCACAGCGGCGTGGGACCACCGACGGGGACTGTGACAGCCAGTGGAGCAAATATGGTGAACAGCACCAAACCTTCTGGAGAAGAGCAATTTTGGTACAATGTTGATCACCCGTGCTTCGGTCTCTTTGCAGCGAGGTAACGTGGGCAGGCAGAGCAGCGTTCGTGTATGGATTGTGCAGGTCAGTTTCGTATGCCGCAGCTGAAGCCATAAAATGAGGAAAGAGACCCACAACGCAGTCACAGAGCTGAAAAGGCAAGTTCAGACCCTGCCACAGCTTTGACTCATAATATGACACACTCCATACATTTCAAGTTGCAGAACTTATTTTGTATTTCAGCTTTATGAATGATAGACAGTGTTCTTGCCACATTTCCTCTATCAGTTTTATTAACTTTCCATCAGAGTAAATTAAACCCCTAATTTTGCTGCCTTTCCTTGCTTGTAAGTGGGTGACAAGGTCAGCTTCAGAGAGGCCTTTGTGAAAAGGAGGGTGGTAATAGCTGTGAAGTGCCCTGTCTGGTGAAGTCTCAAATGAAGGACAGGATGGCTATGCGAAGCATTATAAAGTCTTCGAAAATTAAGGTAATAACAAGGCAGGCCTGTACTTTTGCTAGTGTGTGAGATTCAGAATCGCTACTGCTGAGCGGCATTTCCATGCCAGGAACCTGCACCAGCTGCTATGGCCACAGATCAGTGCTTCAGTTGATACCAAAGTATGGGTTGTGCTCCAGTTCTTGGACTCCCTCACCTCTGTATCACCAGGATTTCTTCAACACAGTCATTAACAGCTCACACATACCTGCCACACCTTCCAGCACACACCTCTGCATTCCTCACCCTGCTCCAGAACATGCCTGCTTCATGGACTTGCACTCCCAGAGCTCACATTCACTGTCTCTCTTACTCATGTGGGATCAAGTAGCACTATGAAGTGCTGCTAAGTTGTGGTCGTGATGAATTTAGCCCTGTCCTTGCAAAACGGATGAAGAGCAGACTATTCTGTAATCTAATCACTACTTTTTTGAAGTATTTTTCAACTTACATAAAGAAAATAAGTACTGGAAATACTTGATCTGTAGTGACAATCTCTGGACCTTACTACACATGTAACACCAGCTAAAGACCATCACTTGATGCATTTTTGATGCAAGTTTTCCTATCTGTGACCGGAACTCGCAAGATTTCTCCCTGCTTTTTCTCAGCTTATAAAGCTTTCCCTGCCATCTCTTACATTTACCAAGTCTCCAGTTCCCAAGTGCTGTGGGTATTTCCAGCTCTCAGGGTTTCTGTGACAGAGACAGCTCTGTCTTCCAGGGGATGCAGTACCTGGTAGCTTCAAAGGAGCAAGCTGGGGGTCACAGCACCTGACTCTGGAGGGTACCTTGGCCCTGGACATTGGCACAGGCCAGCCAAAAAATGATCCCACCTTCCTCTCTACTTGCTGTTCTTCTTACATGGCGCAGCAAATCAGAACAACTCCTATTGTTGCCAGATTTGCAGTCTAGGAAAAAAAATATCAAGCTCCTCATTTCCATGCAGCGAGTGGGAACCAGCAGTGGTTGGCAACTTCTATCCTTGGCCAAGGGCAAAGGAAATGGTGAAATCTCACTCCTTTGAAACATAAATCTCTGTGCTTGTTACCTGGGCAAGGGAGAAAGATCAGAGTCCTTGAATAATATTAAAACACTCAACTTAGGCTGATTTAATTTCCCATTTTTCTGCTCTAGTCTCAAAGTTTATGCCTTGAATTTTAGTTTAATCCTTTATTTTTAAGGTTTACCTGGCATCAACTGTTTCTCAAACTATTCATTCTGTCCATTAGACTTAACTAGCTGTTTACCTAACACGTTACCTGATTATAAATAAAATGATATTCTGTTCTGGAAAAAAAAAATTTAAGAAGTGATATCTCAAGAAGAGTTTGTTAGATCTTTACGGTAGAGAAGGTGTCCCTGGGCTCTGGGTGGGGAAGATGTCTCACCGATTACCCTCGGGTTTTTCCAGTCACCTTTCTGCACATGCAGGTCCTGCTGACCATTACATGTGAGGGTCATGACAAGTTAAGGTATATATTTTGAGAACTTGTTTATGGTAAGTAAGACATTGATGACAGATTCACTTCAAGCCATTTGCAAAAGAGCTTCATTTAGGAGGGATACCCAGGAAGAGGGATGGAGACACACACAGGAGTCAGAGTCTGTTGGGGCAGAGAAGCCCCTGTTGTTGTCTACGTGAAGGTTTGCAGTCCTGCTGCAGGGCAGGTGCTATGCATGCCTTCCCGAGCGAGGAATGACCTGGTGGTGGGAAAGGGCTTTTCTCTGGGACTGATCCCAACCCACGCCTGCTTTGAGGCTGTGGATTTCTTGTGTTGGTTCACTGCAATACTGTTCTGATGCAGGATACTGACACACCTTGAGATGTGATATCACTTGTCTGATTACAGCAGAAACTTCTGACCACACACCAGTGCAAGGCTTGCCTGCCTTCTCAGTTTTATTTTCTACTCTGAGTTTTGCAGCCTTAAATCCATGCGATGTTGGCATACACAGAGCTGCACTTTAAAAGTGGCCAGTCTGTTTTCATTGAAAAAAAATCCCTCCTTCTGGTATTTTTGCTAGCATTGGTCCCCAGAACACAATCCCCAACACAGGGAACATGTTCCCCACTGATGTGCCAGACAAAAGTTCATGGCTTTGTCTTATTGAAAATGAAGCCTTGATTATTCATGCAGTTCCCAATGAGTCACTCCACACCCTTAAATTATTTCTGACAGATGTAAAATGCCTTCTGCTGAATTCCTACTCCAAAGAGCCTTTTGCATGACTGGCTTATCAGTGAATGCGAGCAGACTCATGGTTTACAGTGCTTCTTCATCATCATGGCATGTGTAATACTAAACATGATGACTAGGGAAACCAGACCCACCTATTTTTCTGCCATAGCCTCACAGCTTCCAAAATCTCCCAGCAGCCCCACAAGAAGCTTTCATGCAGGGCAAGTAATACAGGAGACCCTATATTACCCCGTGGATCTCAACACAGCTTGAAGCTTGAATGAAACAAAATTAATTGGTGTGGGTATATGAATTCACTTGCAGGGATGATACAGAGACCGAAGTACTAACCTGAAGGCTTGTTTTTGTCACTTTTGGAGACCAGACATGTTCAGGTGTGAGCTAAAGCTCAGCTCTGCTCCCTCAGCCTGCAGTGCTGACCTTACTTCCTTTAAGCTGGAAGTGCACTCTACTGTGTTTACACACACACACAGTTGGTACACATCACTCGATACACAGTCAGGAGACACGTAACTTTTCCTCCGCTGCCTGCAAAAGATGGGTGTAGGCTGTTTCCCAAAGGCTCTATGGCTTCTTCCTGAAATGAAGGGTCCCCAGGCTGGCCTGAGGATTTTCACAGATTTGCTTTCTCCCACAAAGAAAAGCTCTTTTAGGTGCTCCAGCATTGAGAGGACCTTCTCCAAACAAGAACCTCCTCCAAAGCAAGAAGGCAGTTGCAGGAGGGATGCCTTGAGGAGTACCAACAGCTTGGAGCTTCCCCTGTGACCCAGTGCTGCTTGCGGGTGTCGCAGGAACATACCCACAGTAATTCAACTGCTAACTCTGAGATAATGCTAATACTGCCAAGGTTTAGTGTGGTCAGATGTAATTGTTGTCCTGTACACTACACTGCGTGTGTCTCACAAGAAATAGTGTGGTTTCTTACAAGAGGGAGCTCTGCTGAGCAGCTGAGCACACACTGTCGGGACAGACCATGTAGAAATCCCTGTTGTCTTACCTGTGGTTACTGAAAGGGGCTGATGAACTTTCAGTGGCAGCTGCAGGCATTTCAGTGACATTCCCTAGCAGACGACCAGGTCTGGCACTATATGAGGCTGAAGACATTGTCTCTGCAATATGAGAGTGTGGGATTCCACATTTTTCTTCTGTGGAAATCTCTTTCACTGCAAAACTGATTAACAGCACCCGAAACCATATTAAGCAGTCATTTTAGCAATTCCAAAATCTATTACTGATCTGGCTAAGTAAAACAAAACCTAAACAGCAAATGCATTATGAGACCTTACAACTGTGAATTTCTTACTTCCAGTGGTGACACTCCCCCCTTCTTTTTCTTCACAGATGGTCATGATGATACATTTTTGTTCAATAATTAATCATTTTTGTGTCAGGTTTTACTTGTTTCAGGGACTTAAATTGAGTGTCTCATTCAAGGAAATCTGTAACTGAGATACAAATCTGCATCTGGGCATCTGTGAAAGACTTCAGGATACGGTTTTAAGCATGTATTCTACTACCTAAAAGGCATCTACACAGGATGTTAGTAGAGGCTGATAAGTCATCTGTCTGTCTTGTCAGTAGACCCACTGGGTTCTGACAGCTGAATAGAGGCTATTAATTAAAACTGCCAAATTATGTCAGACTTTTGCCATACTCCCTAGATAATTCAGTCTTGCCATTTCAAGCAGCGTCAGTGGGAACATGACCAAACCATTTAATTTCCCCCCTAAATCCATGCCTCTCTTTCTAAGAAAGAGAACTTACTCCCACAGTAATAATCCTTTGCATTTTGGGGGGAAACAGTGTAACTCAGTGCTGCATTAAGGGGTGCCCAGGTTTGCTCAACTCCTTGGGAGAGCGGCCCCAGGCAGCCAGCCTGGGAGCAGCTGCACAAAGGTTCTGGTATTAACTCCCCACCCTCGTGAAGGTTACAGAGGATAACACCACAAGTTTTGCAGGAATAAAGAGCCTTTTTCTTGCTTTTCTAAGGAGGATCTATGCTAGAATAAGCAAACAAAAATTGGACCTGATTTCACACCCCTCTGCTCCCACAGCTATCCTCACTGAAGTCAGTAACTCTTCTCCTGTGGACATACAACATGGTGTAATGACTCTTAGCTATTCATTCTTAAAGGAGAAGTGTTATTTTTGCATGTAACTGTGACCTACTTTTTAATTTTGCTATATATACAAATTGACTCTTTGTGGCACATCTATGAATCCTTTCAAATGCATGTGATGCAGAGCAAAGGATCGCACCTTAGAGGCATATTATAGAAAATGCCAGTTTTGTTTATTTTACATGTTTGTAATTGTCTCTGGCTGTATTATCATTGATCATTTTCCACAGTGGCTTTCACAGTAATGTTGGTTTGTCTGGATATTCAACATTGCTAAAAAGCACTTGAAATGTCAAATGCAAGAACAGTTGTTTGTCTTCTCTTGCTATTGCAGCCTAATACAGATTTGAACCATGAGCCATCTTGTTACAGCTTCTGAAATCAAAGTAAAGCTAGATAATTTGTAGCATAGCGCAAACATATGCTGTAAGGATTCAGAAGTATCTTTCATGAATCCATAGTGTGCAAATGGATAGATCTTACAATGTTTTCTCATTGTTTCAAAGGCATTGGAAAACAAAATTGTTTGGGTTGAGAGATTGTTTTGGGATAATAACCTGTAGTTGTAACAGACAGGTCTTTTATTATGCTGCTTACTTTCTAAATTATCCTCATCAGAGCTTTTCCTTAATTATCTCTGCTCTTCTCTGCTCCCCAGACTTCTCTAGTCATCAGGGACTGAACTGGGTTCATAACTAGATTCTTAGTGAAATACAAAAGCTCTATTGCTGGAGCAGAAACATCTTTTCCTTGCCTGTAGCTACACCATAGTAATTTTATAGATTTTATTTTTCTGCAAGAGATTATTTTATTTATTGTAGCTGAAGTAATACTAATAAATAATTTCTATTTAAGCACAACCTGTACATATTATAATTCTGTTCATTTGCTTGTAAAGCTTTTCACCCAGCCTCGCTGGAGGAAGGAAACTGAATTAAAGAAAATCCGGAATAAGAGATTGTTTCAACTGCAAATGAGTGTTTGGCGGCCACACCATCATCAAGCTGTAGCAACCCATGCTGAGACAGACTGTTCCACCCAAGCCGAGCCCCAGCTGGGAGCACACAGCCCTTCTGCAAGATCAGCTCAGACAAGTGGCGCTTCACCACTGTTCACTCGTGCAGAAGGTAGTGCAACAAAACTGACTCTCCCATGTGCCTCCCCTGCTTTGTCCGATCCTGGGACATCCTCTGTGCACCAGTAGCAGGTACCTCTCTCTGGCACATTCTGGATGGAAGCTCTCTCTGCACATCAGAATTAATATAATCAATTATATTAATTAATAGGATTACTCAGAGATTGCAACCTTCTCATATAGTGTAAGTGATCACCATCAAGGAGACTATGCCTAAATGCCCCTGTGCTAAATGCTATTGAAGGTATCCTTTGAGCACACTAGGAACCTCAGCACCCTTCCCTCAACTACGTATGCTGAAGGCAACTAGAGTTAGGCAAGCTAAAGTCACGTAAATTCTACCTTTTACATCCAGTTTATGCTGCCCGAGCACCCAGTTCTACAGGAGAAGACAAGGATGTATAGTTAGAGGTTGATACCAGCTTTTCACTGTTCTAGATTGTGATAGCAATTATTATGTGTGGATGGCTCGTGCCTCCCATGCATTGCTCAGAGGTGGATCCTCTTCAGAACCTATTCCCTGCCCAAACAGAACAAAGGCTGTATCATCTTCGTCAGGGGTAACCTCTGTTCAACTGGGGTGCCACAGATTTGCCTCTGGGGCCAACCTGAGCTGCAGTAGAGCAGGGAGAAGGCTGGTTTCAGGTAAGACTGAACATTCAGTTTGCACACTCATGAAGTTGTTGCCTGCAGACCTCCACGAGGAAGTCACACCAGGAGTGAATGCGTTCCAAAGGGCATTCACACGGCACATTCACGGTGGGGCTCACATGGCTGCACGGAGGCAGCTAGGGGGGCAGGTAGCTGGTGTCTTGGATGTTCCAGAGGATCTTCCCACAGCTCACCTGCATTCAGGTGGCAGTCTCTAGAGACTCCACTGCCCATCACACTTTTTCCTCTGAGGTGTCCTCTGCAGTAACTAATGCAGTAGCCAAGTTTTCTCTTCTTGGTTCTTTCTCATGGGCCTGCCCAGGGAATGAGGGACTCTGAGCCACCTTTGGGCCACCTCATGTCAGGGTCAGCCTACCCAAGGAGCTTGCTTTTACTCTTGATGCAATGGCAGCATCTTGTAAGACCGCTTGCACTTAATTTCTGCACTGCATGACACAGTGTAAGGGCTAAGTGTAATGTTGAATTACAAAGTGGTGTGGATAAAAGCATCTGCCAGCCTCTGCACATATATGAGGTCAGTGGGTTTACATTCCTTCAGGTCAGAAAACAGAACAAGCGTGATCTCATCACCGTGCCAGTTTCTCCACATTACAAAGTCACCGCAAGATGTGACGACACATTGTTCATGCTCTGGGAGGATGGAACTGAGGCCTTGTCTGCACTGCTTGCAAGAACAAACTGGAAAGAAGAAACATGCAGAAGCAATCTCCAGGTAAGAAAGTAGCAGAGAACAAGCACACTGGTCCTCCCACAGCATGAAACAGCTGAGCTCACAGTATATATCTCCAAAAAACCATATATGCCTGGTCTTTACTATATTTTTACCATAGTCATTCATAGTCCTTAGTAAAACCATACCGTATTTGTGAAGGACTACAAGATCTTAGCGGCCACATTTGCTTGGTGTTTGCCCAAATACCAAGTCTACCACTTTAAAGTGATCTATATGATCTAGTGTCCAGCCCTAATGATCAGTAAGAGAGAGGAAAGCAGGATAGAGGGAGGCAGCTATGTGAAACCTCCACAGAGGAATCCTACTTTTCCACTCCTCATTTGTTATCCTATGTGGTAATGTATTAATTCTTTAACTAAACTCTTTTGATTATTTTTATACCCCTTACTGATGTCACTCTGAATATTACTGTTATACTTATAAATATACAATCCCCTTTCCGAAGAAATTTGAGCCATCCAGCTAACATGCCCTATGACTTTGAAATCAGTACAGTAAATTCATCAACAGGATTCAAAATAAAATTAAGCTTTGGATGAAAGCTATACTACATATGCCTAAAGCTTATAGATTTGTTCTGGTCCAAGGTAACAGCTAAGTACATGTCCCCAAAATGAGTATCATTCTGATATGTTTCCTATGTTTCTTAGACAGAACTAGACAATTTTAGAGGCATACATACGTGTGTGAAACAAAGTTGTGGTTATAAAGGCATGTCCCGGGTTAAGGAAACATTGTTTCATGCAGAGGTTTACATTAAGGGTGGGAATTGCTCTGAACTGGTATGGGTAAAGCATTTTAAATTTTGTAAATTTTTTAAACTTTAAGTTTAAATTTTAAATAAGGCCTTTGAATTTTATTCACTTTGGCAATATCCAACAGACCAGACTCCATCTTGCACACCTTTGCTCTCTGTAAGTGAGCTTGCTGCCACGTAATCTGTCTAGAGTGGAAAAAGCCCCTCACCTACCTCTGAGTCTGGCCAGGGTATATCCAGCTCTGACGGGCAGCAGACTGGCAAGCTGGTGCTGGCACAGAGCTTGTCCCTGGCAGCAGATTCTGCTCTGTGTGCCTGTATGGACAGCCACACTGTAACAGATGATGGAGAATTTTTTCTGCTTGCAAGCACCCTGTAAGGCCACCATACACACGGGTCTGTCGAGGACAAGGGTAGGCAACAGACGAGAGGGGCTGTAACACTGGCACTGTCAGGACTGAGTTGTCCTGTTCACTGGAATAAAAAGCCACAGGGCTGATATCTTAACGGCCTGGATGGTCTTATCCTAGAAACAGGAATGCATCCATTCTCCTCCAATTTAATACAAAAACATTGGTCTCTCCTTAAGCACACCACGCACAGAAGTTGAAGTTAATGTTAGTGAATGGTGAACATACCTCTGACACCCATTTGGATCCTGTTTCATTGGAAAAGGATTGTCTTCATAGAGACTACCACTGATTACATGTTCCGGACCTATTATTCATGCTCAAATACAAAGTTTCCTTCTTCTTTTTTTTTCAAATGCTATGAAACTTCAATGTATTTGCTACCTTTGGGCCCAGCCCTGTAAATCTTGCTCCTATGAATAAGCCCTATTCATGAACATTCTCGTGTGATGGAAAAAGCTTTTCTGGAATAATTTTTTGCAAGTACTAGTGAAAAGCTAAGCTAGATAGTACCTAGATAAGTGATGAACACATGATAATCAGTTTTTTGTATTTATGGCCAGACCCTAACACCCACAAAATTACCATACATATTGAGTAACAAAAACATGAAGTCAATTCTGAAGACCTACTTCAATAATGCTGTTATTCTTTTCAATGCATAAAACTTCAGTAGGGCTCTGGGAATTAGCAACATAAAAATAATGATGATGGTGATGAATTTAAAATGCTTTCCAAACAAGACATTGAGGAAGTCTTTAGAGAAGCCTTATGGTGAACTTGATAAATCTTTTCACAGTTTTTAATTCTGAGTATTAGTTATTTCATCATCTACATTGCTTACTTAGTGACCGCTACAGGCTATTGAATAAACTGTCATGGCAATATACAGCTTTTGCCATAGGCCAGGATCACAAAACTACATGTGGATCATTTGTCATCCTGAATTTGCGCATGCTGTTGTTATTTTATAACTGCAGATCTCAATATGATTAATGCTGGATATTCATCAACTTTGTTTCGAAAATGGAGTAACTGTGATGTAATGAGGTGAAGAAATTCACTTGATATCATTGAATGAGTTATCATCCATACAAGGATTAGAACACATTTCCTTATTCTGCGTGCCATTTGTAATCCACTGCACAAGGATGCCAAATCCACTTCTTATTGCCATTCACCATGTTTCAACAGACTAGGGCATCAAAGGACTAGGTGTTAAATCTTCCCTTTTCACGTTTTTGGGGTTTGTTTGGATTTTTTTTCTCCCCCTCAGAAACTCTGTTACGACAAAAAAGGGGACTTTAGCAGCTGAAAACGCCCACGATGTGCACAGTTTCACCGTATAGTTCCTCTCACAGGTCTACCTCTCCATTCCCTCACTCCATCCTCCTGAAGAACCATGAGACCAACCCAGCATTAAGGCCTGCGGTGACACTGCTGTGACAGGTTTTTGCAGTTCTTGACCCTCACAGGAGTGTAGCAGACAGCCAACACAGCTGCAATACAAGGCATTTCTCTGGCTACAGACCTATGAGGAGCCATAGACTCCAGTTTGTTCTATGTGATTTTACCATCGCCACTGTTGCTCTTGCCACCACCACAGCCCCCACAGACGGAGCAATGCCTGGTATTATTTTTCTGATTTGTGTCTAGGGACATCAGAAATGGGAAAAAATTGGCTGACTGCAGTGGCACAAAGTAAGGCCCTTGGTTGAGATTTGCTGAGAAAAGGCTACCCTGTCTGCTGACAACAGTGAGAATGTAGCATGAACCTCCTTGGAGTGAGCGAGATTTCTGTTCTAGGGGCACAGTGCCTTGCTGCCAGGGCATGCTGGGGGCTCGCTTCCAGCCTGCTGCCCACAGGACCCCAGGGCCTCCCAGCAGAGCTTCTTGCGAGGCAGTTGGTCCCCAGCCTGCACCGTTGACAGGCTTCTTCCCTTCCAGGTACAGGATTTTGCATTTGTCCTTGTTGAATTTCATAACAGCCATGGTTCCAGCCTCAATATTTCTGAGTGGCAGCTCTGCGCATTTTTTCCAGTGGTAATAGTTTAAATTGTGGCTTATTGCAATGGGAACCCTTAAGCACAAAGACGATGCCTTGTTTCAAGGGTGACTTTGCTTGAGTAAGGACTGTTGTTATTTATCATGGCTTCTTAGGAGCTGAAATTCAGATTCTCAAAAAGATACAGATTCAAGACAAGGATCATATTTATGCAGAGGTGATTTCACATACAGAAGTGTGGGTTCTCATAGTCCTTTAAAGCTTCAGGATGCCACTGAGGAGAATAAAATAAGAATATACACAGCCACAATAGTTTTATGAGGTTTCCTTTCTTGGGCCTTTTTTGGGGTGGGTAATCAAATCTTTGGTGGGCAGTTGGCATATGGTTAAAAAAGCTGTGGTGGAAAATGTAAATGTAGGAAATTGAAGCAAAATTCAATAATCCAATAATTCTCATGGATATCCACTGTGTACTTGTCAGGTCGTTTGTGTTACCAGAAGTCAATTTTTACAGTCAGATTCTACACAATTTTTGTATTACTTCCACTTGATAGTGCAATTCTTCCAGATAGATACCAGCACAATTAAGGTTTGTCTTGCATTATGTTTAGTGAATTCGGAAGCCAAGTTGACATCAAATATCTTTGCCTCTATTGTTTTCTTCTAAGCACCTATGCAATGCACTATTGTAAATTTTTAAAAAACTTTAATTTTTTACTCACGAAATTTATTAGGAAAGTGATTTCTGAATTACTCTTTTCTTTTTGTTGTATAGCCTGTGAAAATAAGCTCATAAAACTCTAACACATCTTTAATTTCCATGCCTTCCAAGATAATTCTGATAATTTTTCTTCGCAACACAGCATGGAAGAGACTGCGGACAAGTGCTTTCAAGTTTACTTATTATCAGAGCTGTGATGTGAGCTTGTAATTCAGGTTCTGTGCCTGGGAAAACCTGTAGAATGCTCATCTCTGCCCCCTGCACCCACCCAGATGTGGTATCAGATTCTGATCGCTTCAATCATTACAACTTTTTGTTATTCTTTGAATTAGCATAGTGTCTAGATAGATTTCTTACAGACCAGAATGTTACTGTGCTGTATGTTTCTCAGCTTTTTCTGCTACGTATTTGTGGATCCCCGAAACGGCTTAATTTACCATGTGTTATTTCCTTTAAACATAAGTTCAAAATGAAGGAAGAAGGATTGTCCTGCACTCATGATCTACCATAAGCGCTCTTGTCATAAAACTTTTTCTTTTACAGTTGAGTGGGTTAGTGCCAGTAACTACTGATGAGAGGAATTCATCCAGGCTAGAATGAGAGCCAGCAGGGACTGTGAGGGTTTCCATTTTAGTATTTCAGCAGGACGAGGCTGAAAGGTATTAAGTCTAATGATTTACAAAGCAAAAACAGGGTTACAGGGTTCCTATCTGCTTGCAACTGAGTATGAGTCATGGAAGGAAGTAATAGACGTTACAGATTCTACAGGGTAAAGTCACACAAACTTGTCACTTGGGGTTTCTTTGTGCATAACGCAAGTCCCTGTCAGGTTCCTGTTACTGACTTTATTTCATGTCTCATGGCTTGTCTTTTTCGAGTACTGGCCAAGGCAAAATCATAGAATGGTTTGGGTTGAAAGGGGCCTTAAAGATCATCTAGTTCTAACCCAGATCTAACTGCTGCTTTCAGTTATGCTGACATGACCCAAATGTACATTCTTATGTAAAACCTCTAGCAATCTGCTAGGAAGACCAAAGACATGGGCTTGCAGTTCTCAAAGCGCTGTGCTCGAGACTCATGACCAAGCACTAGACCGCCAGCTCTGGGAAGCCACTGCAGCTCTGTGGAAGTCAGCAGCACCGACTGTCCACGTAGACTTCTTCACCATGAACCTAGCAAATTTCCTCCTGCTGCCACACATGCAAAGGGTGGAACAGGAATGAGAAAGCAAGTGCAATAGGGAAAGATACAAGTGGACAATGTGGGAGAGAACTGAAAGCATCTCCCTTCCCCTTGCACAACTTCATCTCCAGCTTTCCAAGTTTCTGCTCTGCATCACCTCTGTTACAAGCAGAACCTCATTTCCCTTGTTGTCTGAGAACACACAAAGAAGTATAGACTCAAAAATCCTTTAGTAATTTAACACTCAAAATCACTTTCCCCCCCATAATGCTACATGGTGTCAATGCCTCTGCAAAAATGCAACTGCGGAAAGAACAGACTACTGCAACATGTATTATACAATGCACATACATGATCAAGACAGTTTACACAATGCACTGTTTAGTGTTCACAGGAGTAGGCAGGAGATCAACAAATCCTAGATATTAATTTTACTTCGGGCACTAAATTGGTCTGCAGCTTTGAGTGAATCATTTACAATTCAAGTTTCAGTTTTATTAACTGAAAAAATTGGGAGATATTATTTGTAAGCCTTGTAGAACTTCCAGGAAATTCCCCTGAAATCCACCTGTTTAATTACATTTCAACAGAGGCTGAAATGTCTCTGCATACCGAAGCAGCACTAAAGAAACAGACTGTACCTGATACAGAAGATAGGGCATATTTCTTTTAACAGTTGGCTGTATGATGATGGTGCTGGTGGCCTGGTTCTGTGAAGTACACTGGAAGAAAAGTGGGTATTTTCTTAGGTATCGAGCTACTGACTAAGAAATTTGAATATGTCCGCATTCTTGAACAGAGTAATTTCAAATACATTATTATGTGTATACTGTCATGCTAATCAGAACAGCATGCCTGCATGCAAATTTTAACTTCAAAATAGATGTGAACCCCCTTTCTGCTACTTGCGTGTACATTGGTATCGCTTAACCTTCACATTCTTACAGAGCTCACCAGGAACTTTACCACAGGCTAAATCTATCGTACTATATATTTACTTACCATTAGAAAAGTCTTTTACCACAAGAGTAAATACTGATCTGTTCACACAGGTTAACTGTGATATTGGTCTACATAGAATAAAAACACAGTTTCACTGCACTGTTGTTCCGTATTTCAGCATCATACTCCCACTTCATCTTTGTCTCCTCCTGTTCATTCTGACCTCTGTGTACTCGTAAAGACCTTGATGATAAGACAGTCTTCCAACCAGAGCAGAGTATGACTGGACAGAGTAACCCTTAGCATCACCCTGGGAAAAAAACTCTCATTCGCTGAAGCACAATATAGCCAATGAGACCAAGAATTACACCCTGTGTTTCCTTCACTGAAGGGAACTGCTTGCCATAGTCGCCCTCAGCCAGGGTAGAAGAGAGCAGGAGCATGCCTGTCATCTCCATGTCATTGCTGGCAATGAGACCCCCCCCATGCTGAAACAGCACAAGGGCCACCCACACTCTGACAGTAACGTTTTCTCATAACCTACATCCCTTCCTTCATTGAAAATTCACATCATGAAAAATACAGGTCAAATTTGTGCTGACCTAGAATAGGGTTAATTCAATGAAAACTTCCATTTATAGTTCACATCTTGTGCTGAGCTTGTATTGCATTGGTTTACACATACCGGCATTCAATGAGCGTATCTAAATAGTAAGGACTATTGGGTGAGAGCCATGCAACTTGCAGGCGAACTTTCCCGTCGAGGTGTTTGAGATCCGGGGGACCACTGCAGACCTTCTTTAAGAATTTTGTTTGATCCACTGTATAGCATTGTGCAACCTGAAGTTCTGTAACAGAGAACAATATTGATCTCACTTATCATCTCTGCCCTTTTGTTACTGGCACCAGATGAGAAGAAAACAAAAATCAGCTCCAAGATAATTAGGTGGAGAAATGTCCTAAAACTTAAAAAAAACAGGGGGGTCTTTGATCTAGACAGTGCCTGATTCATAGTAAGTTAGTAATCGTCTGAGTGCCTCACTGAGGGGGAAAAAGTAAGAAACTGAATGGCTTTTATACAGTTGTCATAATGCAAACCAAAGGTGTTAATGCTGAAAGACTAGGAAAATCAGAAAAAACTTTTCTCTTTTCCTTCAGCTGATCTTCTCTTTGTATGACACTATCATCTAAAAATTGTGTGTGACAATGCTGAAAAAAAGCTAAGACCTCCTATACTAGAGACCACAATAGCACTGCTTATAAGCTGAATTAGTCATAACGTGCATTACTATGTGCTGTTGAAGTGTGTTTTCTGTAGAACATGAGTATCAGCCAGTACAAGCAAGTACTATTGTCCAAGGAGGGAAATCTGCGTCGCTCATGGTATTTTGTAATCAAACCTTGTCTACTGCTTAAGTAGAGCAGATGATTTTTTTTTCCATTTTCAAACATTATGTTAAAACTGAAAAAGAAAGCAAATGAAAAATACAGGTCAAATTTGTGCTGACCTAGAATAGGGTTAATTCAAGTGGTAGAGTAACTCCAAAAGCATTTTAGAGCCATTCTTACGGGAACCACACTTGCATGAGTTTAAATTGTTACTGTCTCTAAAGAGGAAAGAAGAAAAGGTGAAAAAAAAAGGGGGGGCGGGTTGAACAGACAAGTGTAAGATTTACTATTTCAGAGAGGAATAGTCCATATATTTTCACAGCGCAAATCTCCTTGGAGATATTGAATAATATGTTGCATAATAATTGCCAAGTATCTCATTTTATTAGAGTGGCCCATTCTCAAATGAATGCATATTATCTTTACAGGTTTGTGACCAGAATGTGGAAGTAAAAGAAGATCTTGCGGTTTACTTCAGTTAGAGGGGGATTCACCTCTATATTTTTTACTATTTTTCCAAACCATGTTTGGTTTTAATATAAACGCATCGGACACTTTTTTTAGTATTTGGAAGAGTATTAAAAGAACCAGTCATAACAATTTAATGCCTGAAACTTTCAGGCAGCATTCAGAATGATATTGAATCTCTTTGTCATCTCCTGCCAAAACCAAACCATAGCACAATGCCATAGTGTGGGAAAGGCAGTACAAATCCATTATCTTCACTGCAGTTCCAGCAACTGTTATTACATATGTTATGTTTGAAAGCTCTGGTTGTGTATTCATCTCATTTTCAAATCCAATTAAAAACTTCTTGAGAATTCCACAGGCTTTGTCGCCAGTTCAGGTTTAAGTTAAATCATCAGCAGTGCCTGCACTTAACTAGCATTTTACATGAAACTACGCACCACAGGGTGCAATGCGTTTAGAAACTGCTTCTTTATGTTAACAGACATTGCTAAAACTTGCTAAATGCTTGCTGACACCTATTTTCAAAGTGGATTTTGATGGGAGTTCTGCGTGGACAAGGATTTCA
Organism: Falco rusticolus; assembly: GCF_015220075.1. Classification (NCBI taxonomy): domain Eukaryota; kingdom Metazoa; phylum Chordata; class Aves; order Falconiformes; family Falconidae; genus Falco; species Falco rusticolus. Next base: position 30,324,282 of record NC_051199.1, on the reverse strand, counting down.
AGCTTGATGCCTGCATTTCATGTATGCCTGCTAGTATTAATTTGTCACCCAACTCTGCGCATTTTTAGTGGAGAGCCATACAACTTCAAGACTTCGTTCCACATACTTGCACTGTTCAGTACATTTATCCACTAATAAGGAAGTAATAATGTTGCTTCTAATTCCATCACTAACTAAACAACCATATAAGAACTGCACTTTATGATATCCCAGAACTACCTTTTCTTGGTATAATATATCAATATTTTTTGGTATAATATATCAATAAATGTATTTGTTTTTTCTAAGCAAAATTTGTTTGTTTTTTATAGCTTTGTATGTCGTGTTACAGCAAAACAGCAGCTTCCTCTTTTGAAAAGGACAGCTATTAATTTTCTTATGTGTCAATATAGAATGGTTAATAATAAAATGGCCTAGCCCTTAACTTTATTTATTACAGCAAGGCAGCCGCTGCGGAAAAATATGCTCAGTGATGAATATTTAACAAGCCAGAAACCATATTTTGTTTTGCATGTCCTCAGCACATTACTATTTACTTTCTGCAACCATTAACATAAGGTAAATGCCATTGATATAAATAGGATGTAGAATTAACAGCTGTACATGAGACTCACTGCATGATTAAATAAAGCCTTGTTAAGCAGAAGGGGAAACAGTAGTTGCTTGTTAGAGTAAATGAAAAGCAAATGGCTGCCTTTTTGCAATAGAACAGCATGGTCTGACACTAACAAGCTCTGAAGGTGAGTTCATGGGTTTTGTATTAGGATTCCTCTCATCAGTGGGGAACAAATATTTATTTCTGACAAAAATTGTCTCTATTCTCTTGTATAATGTACTTGCTGATGATCACTAAAGCCAGTGTAAAATGGACTCATGTCTTGTTGAAACCAGCTACAGAAGACAGCCAGTTACCAGTTTTCCAGCTAGCACTTTATACAGAAATCTGTTTTAGAACTACTGTATGTGCTAATGGGTGGGGAAGCAGAGAGAGTGCTAAATTAGAGGACTAGTGGTAGTATAAAGGTGAAATACTGTTTTCTTATGGGATACTTGACAGTGCTGTACAAGGCAGTGCTTTTCTGCCCACCCTTTGACTGAGGTCCTGATAAGAGCCTGTTTCAAGCTCTCTCTGTGACCTTCCAGTTGAGTTGAGATTCACAGCTACGATTTTAGGAATGGCAACAGGTAACAGAAATAGGTTTTTTTACTGCATTTACACAGCATTAGGAACAACAGCAGTGGCAGTAACAGCAGGGTAGGTGTGTCAAGAATGGGAAGACTCCCCAAGCCCCTCAAGTGCAACTTACCCGGACCTGTACATTCAAGAAGCCTTGCTGTTTGCGTAAGAACAACACACGGAGTGCTGGATCCATGCCAGTTACACTAACCTCCTGTTTCTGATACTGCTGCTTTCTTTACTTTTTCTGACATTGCAAGGGCATTTGGTCAGCTGCAGTACTGGGAGACGGGACTTGGGTGTCTGGGTGTGCATTGCACAGGTCAGCACCACTAACAGTAACGCTACCACAAGACTTCCCTTGGGGTAAAGCCCAGGACCTAACTGCTGTTTCTGTTTTCTATCTACTGCATATATATCTATATCATATCTATACATATATATATATCAATCATATAGATATATGCATGTATATCCTTCCATACTTAAATTTCACTGCTCTGATGTCATGTTTGCTGCAGAGCAATGCTATCATTGTGCAACCCATCTACTAGTTCACTTCGGATGCTGTCAAATTTATTCAGACATCAGCAAGAGTGTGACTGTGGTTGAAAAAAAACCAGCCACCACCCCTCTCTTTCTGTAAGAAGGAGTCACTGAGTCCTGACTACTCCCTGCAGAGACTACAGCTCCTCTTCTTGGAGACCACTTTGTATCGATAGCCTTTAATGATTTTCAGATGTTTTAACAGAATATAAGCCCCTGAAGAAAAATACTCTATGGTCTTAACTTGAAAAATTCACAAGCTAATTTTTATCTATACGGAATGACTTATTTGTAGTGCAACTCAGAAAAAAAAAAATCATCCTTCAAATGAAAGTATATCACTGCTTTTGCAATGTATTACTAACGAGTTTCCATACTATTTAACACCTTCAGGACAATTCCACTGATGAGACTCCTAATGCAGAATCTGTTAGGGCTTGCCACAAAAGAGGTAATTATTATGGAAGTCCTAGTTGTGATTTTTTTAAAGTATTGTGATATTTTTCATTTAACCCAGAAGTAATTTTGTACCGCTTCCATCCTTTTACTCCAACAAGCTTCAGGATAGTCATTTCCGCAAATGTTCTGTTTTCTCATTTTCCCAAGACAGATCTCTGAAAGTGTTTTGAATTTGTACACATGGATATATATACTGAGATCACTTCTTCAGCATTAATGATGAAGGACAACAAATTGTGCCTGTTCTTTTAACCAATTTTATAATGGAAGTGTTCCATTATAAAATAATAACAATACAAAATGCAGATCATCATACATAACTATTGCTTCTCTACTTCTAACACTTTTGGGTTTGCTGAGTAATTTCTCCATTTCACTGACAATTCTATTTCAGTGGAACTACTTACCTAACTTCAAAAACAAAATTAGCAGCAGAAAACCTGAGACTTATGTAAACAGAATTCAGGTTCATATTTGCCACACCATTTTTGTGTCTGACAGCACAAGCATTTCAGTATGTGCAAAGTTACAGGCTTTTATAGTGCCTGTACAGTCTGATGAGAAAAGCAGGAATTCGCCACAGAAGTACTACTTTTTCTATGTATTTTGTATACAGCTTCCATTTGGACCCAGATTATCCATCAATCCACTATCCACTACAAAACCAGTATTTGTGCTTTTGTAGCAAAGTTGCAGCTATTGCAGAATGTAAGTTTTATGCAGCATGTTTATGCAAAAACAGGCCAGGGAACCAGTTTTGGCTAATCTGTATCCCACGTGATATGGTAGCAATAGATCTGTCAAAAATTACTCAGAACCTAAATATGTAGAAGCTCCCACACACCTTTATTTAGCTAGCTCTAATCTTTGATCTTGAACGCATGCTTAACCAGTAAAAAGGGGAAGAAAAGGCATTGCATGTGTTGAAGTGAAATGTGAGGGGCAGAGATACTGGTTCACCTTTGAACCCGAGTATCTTACATACTTGAACCAAATGAATGTTGTCTCAGCTAGCTGGAGAGCACAGACATCACCATTCCAAACAATCAGGACTCCCTGGAAAATCTATTTAAATAGGCCATCTAAATATTATAGAGTTGCATTTGCTTTAATGTCTACTCTGTAGCTGCTCTCTCATCTTAGAAATAGATGATTTTTTTATGCCGCACTTCCTCTTACTCCTATCCTACAAGTATTACATGAGACCTGCATGTTAGGAGCTCAGCAGTGCAGGCTGATCTATAACCATAGATCAAGTCATGCCACAGGTTATTTAAGGTATGACTAGCTATCTGAAATTTGTGTACATTCCCTTTTTGCTTAGACGACATCCAGTGTTAATTGAAACAATGAATGCCCTGCCATTACTCATGCTTTTAACACTGAGAGATAATTGATATAGCTGGTAAGAAAACCTGAATAATTGTTCGTGCACAAAGTAACGTGATTACTTACTGTTCAAAGAAGAGTTATTCAAGAAAACAAGCAACTTAGATTCCAGGAAATCCAGCGATGAATTATTGAGATGTCCCATTAAAATACACTCATGTCAAACAGAAAGATTTAAGACATAAAAAGTCTGTTGAAGAAATGTGGATTTTCTCCACAATTGATATTAGTCTTTACTCGACATTTTTAAATATATGAGAGAATATGCTGCTGAACTCCACATAAGATATCTGAAACCATTCACATTGCTTTTTTAACTAGGTAAAATGCAACCTGATCTGGATTGTACTTGATCATATGGCTGGAATGCTGAAAATACTGTAATCTATTTATATATCAAATTGAAGAATTTTTGTGTGTTTAAATTTCATTGCAATCTAGTGTATTAACTAAATATCAAGTTTACAATCTGTTTCATTTTCAAACCGAAAAAGAAAAGCCAGACCAACCTGACTTATTTATCCTAAAGCCAGGATTTATTTCCTGGCTTTAAAATACAGACCAAACCTAGGTCTGCTCTGTGCCTTCCCTAAAAGTGGTGTTCCTGCAGCAATAATTCACTGCTAGTGCCAACACATGGTACTTTCCTTATAATGCCTTCAAAATACATACTTTTTTTTCAGCATCAAGAATGTACTACAATTCCAAACTGGATCTGCAGCTCAGATTTTCCTTATCCTTTTCTTATTTCTGCCACTAAACCACAAATTATTCGAAATAAAGCAGACAACAAGGCTAAGAGTAACTATGTAAATGAGAACAGCCAAATCAAACAGATGAAAACCACACAGGGGCTTATACAGCCCAGAAGTAATTGACAATAACTAGTCTATTAACCTCAGACTCCCCTAGTGAACCAGCACTCTTCAGGCAACTGTTCCATATAATGCTGTAATTTCCCTAAATTATTTACATAATTCTTTAGAGGGTCTTTGACAAGTCATGCTAAAGAGAGGAAAGGTCCTGCCCCAGACTGCTTCTAGTCAAACAGCACAATCAGGTGCAGCACAAGATAGTATAGAAGTAAAGGTACCCATCAAGGAGAAGAGTGTATTACACTAAAGACCTGTCTGTTGATCAGTACAAATGTGCATCTTGGATTTTAACATAGCTCAGTTAAGTAAAACACAGCTCCCACTGACATTTAATGGGTTTTGCCATTGCCTTGAAAGGGGTCAGGATCGGGCTAGCAAAAACTGGTGAGATCTCGTAACATGTATTAATTTCTATTTGCACTTTAAATGTGTTTCCATATGTGTTACAGTTTCCATTTGTTCTCAGTTGTTGGACATATTAAATTTTTTTCACTGGTTGTTGCATTTAATGCCTATTATTGTCCATATAGAAGACAATGAACACTGGAAAGACATAAAAGAGCAATTTTGTTAGGGTCAGGAAAGAGGAAATTTCCATGCTTTTTGTCACATGAGACTTTAAGAAGAGCCTAAAGCTAAATACTGCAGCTACTATTCGCTGGTTCTCTTGATAGTTAGTGGCCTTTATAAATGCAAAAATCCTACTTACACATTCAAGTAACTCATTTGCCCTTTTCTATGCCCTTCTTCCCTCCAGCAGTCTCTAACCTGGAATTTGTCTTCAGGTCTTGCAGTCAACATCCTGCAGCCTGAAATTCAAAAGAACTTGAAATTCGAATTACCATTGCATCTCAGTCTGGTTTGAGATCATTTGTGGTAATTTAGATGTGTTTTAAAAACAACAAGAATTTGGATAAATGTCTTACTGACTAGCACCACTACTTTAATAAAATGGAAATTGTACAGTTTACAGTGGAGGAAAGGAATTTCTGATATTATTTTGTTTATTTTAAAATTTAAGATGTTAATACAGGATCTTGATACAAGAGTCATCTGAAGGGGAGTGCACTCTTAAAATACCAAATTGGTAAACCTCAATTCAGATACATGAAAGTTGAATTTTTAGTAACTCCTAAATCCCTGTTCAGATTTGAGAAGAACCTAGTGAGAAATTAATTGCTTATCACTTGTCCATTATTGTGCCAGCATGTTACTATTTCTATGACAGTATCACATAGCCTGACCAAAATGTAGCGCTCAGTACTCAACACAAAAAGAGGCAGGCAGAGCCCTGGAGACTTCTATGTATCCACAGTCAAGGCAGACTGATAGATGGGAGAGAAAAAAGGCACAAAGAAGGAAAAATAACTTGTACAAGGCCACACTGCAGATAAATACCAATTTAGGAGTAAGACTGAAGTTAAAATACTAATCCCCTGAACTTTTCCTACAGAAATCCACACAAACAGTTTCAATCTGGACTCCGATACTTGGGTAAATGCCCTATCTATTAGATCACGCTGCTTCCCCAGGCTAGTTTTTAATCTCCAACAATAATCACCTAATGTTATTAAAGGCTAAGAAATTTGAACCCATGAACTCTAGATACCAATAAATAGTCCAACTCCCTTTGATAATTCATACAGCTTTCTTTTTAAAAACATTGTATTTTTAATGTTATCATTAGGGATTTTCAAAATTTTGAATTTCCGTAGACAGCTATTAATATACAACTTTATACACAAAAGCATACATCTCTAGATGTGGGCATGTGTGTGCCTGTGCAAACTCCGTTTAGGGTTTTTAATGTACAGCTTTTATCCTTGTCTGAATGATACACAGATTTAAGCGATGATTAAGTGGGAAGGACCACCTTTTGGCTATTTAAAATCATATAAACAAACAAACAGAACATTTTAGTACCATTTTCACTGGATACTTGCAGGCAGCCAGTGTTTTAGTTTTTATAGCTTACACTCTAGAGGAGCTTCTTTTTTGTCTTCTGTCATCTGTGATAGCATATCTGCGCTCTCAGCCTCTGAGGCTGAGGTTTTGTAAAAGATCCATGTCTTTTGCATGACTGGCACGTGATTTTAAAGGCCATAATATGTAAATGCCACCTACAAACAGTAGTACCACAAGTGTGGAAATCCACTTACAGCTTTCATCGCTACTTGAAAGTCTGTCAGGGGATCCTCCTAGTGAAATATGTAATGGTAGAAGGTGATGGAGTGTGGAAGAATGACACAAAATTCTCTGTCACACAGCATAGGAGCACTGAAAAGGAGCCTGCTGCCTTCACCACTGCCTGCTAAATCTGTCCTTGCCAGATCCTGAAAAAACAGGAACACGCACGCACAGACAGAAACCACGAGAGTCCCATGCAGCTGACACTCACAGAAACTCAAACTGGAGTCCTGTGAGAATTGAACTAACTGTGGCAGGTGTTTTTCTCGAAGGCAAAAAAGGAATATATACATGCTTGACACAATAAAAATATTGGTATGTTGGTGCCTGACATACTAGAATGTTGTTCAGCACTAAGTCAACCTTCCAAAAACATTATCAGTGTAATGTTGCCAAGGCCATTGTGTGGATTATTTGTCTGTATCTTGGCTAACCTGGCTGTGGGCTATAGCAATTTTTATACTTGACTTTTCAGAAACCTTTCTGGTTTGTTAGTTTATATTGTTCATTCTTGTTCCTCATCCTTTCCCTATTTTACTTTTTATTAATTTCCCTTTCTCCTTTGCTAGACCACACTAAATGTCAGCCAAATAGCCCATTCCTCATTACATTTTATATTACATTAAAATATACATATATACACAGTTCGCATATGGAGGGTTTAGCAAACAACTTTGAATCTGGGATTTAAAATTTTATAATTTCAAATGTTAATTTATTCTGAACAACAACAGTGACAAATTAATGGATTCTAAAATAGCATCTTTGCTATTTTAAATTTCACCACTTACCAAAATTAGGCGACCATTCTACTAACACATATTTTCATACACTAACATAATATAGTAGTTGTATAAAAATGAAGAGAAAATAACATTTCATTTTGGTTTACTGTAAATTACATTTACAGATGCACAGGAGAAGCATCTCTTCTTACAGCCTAGCAGCTTACCCTTCAACAACCTACTGGTAGCTGTTCAATGTTGAAAAAAGTGTTACCTTATCTGTTATGGGTCTGTATACCTCTATCGTGGGAAAGAACTTCATCCCGCTAATAACGTATCAGTGTCCTTCCTATAATCGTTTTGAAAGATCACTTACAGGGGTAGGTCTAGTATAGTAACTTCTGCCTCTGTTTTTAAGGGTCCTTTGCATGTTTTTAAAATGTCACTTCCTGAGGGAGACTTTTTTTGATTTCACATTTTACTGAGATGAAACGCCACACATAAATCCAACAGCTGATCAATAAGAATCTTCACAACTACCTTATATTGGAAATAAAATGTTAAATATATACAGTTTGGGGGAGATTGTGCCATCTCGCTCATGATAAACAGTTCTCTACAGACTGCCTTATTGACTGAAAAGTATCTGTTGCATTGTCTCACTCTTAACATTCTGCCATTCTGCATCTTTCCACTGATATGCCTATTTATCAATGTGGGGACAGGTTTTTAAAATGTATTCCTGTCCAGAACAGCTTTATTATATGTTGTCCTGAATGTATTGAATTAATATGCCCAAATGCTTCTGTTTGAAAACAAACAAATTTTAAAAATCCATATTAAAAAATATCTCAAATTTTTACTATTTCCTGTAGCTAGTTATTCCTTGCCTTGGTGAAATTTTCCTCAAAGATTATCATCATCATTTATGTAAAATCTGTGCCACATACAATCCCAGCTGGTTCACCTCCCCACAGCTTTTACACTAACTTGAAAAAGACCCAGAACTCCTGCTGACCTCATTAGTGTCTGTGGTATAAACAGTAGTGCTGTATAATATATTGCATTATTGTACATCTTCAGCCATATGAAGCTGAAGCCATCATTCAGCCAATTTCCCTTGGCTATTTAATCCACTGTGGTCATGACTGATTTAAAAACTCCCAGACACATCCACATGCTGCCTGTTAAAATGAAACTTGAAGTTGCCAAAGCAGCATCGCCCTCTCAGCTCAAGTACAGAGTTCCGTTCTTTTATCAGACTCCACTTGGTTGACTCACAGAACAAGGAGCAATAGTTCCCAGGCTAATGGCAGGTTCAGGTCTAACACCTCACAGCCCATGCCAAAAATACACTTTCTCATGAACGTAAAACATTTCTTAGATTGAAATACAAAGTTCTAACATTGCAAATTAGTATTAAGTTGATAATACTCGTTTTTTGAGATCTTTTACTGCATATATTACATTTCCTCTCTAACATTTGTATATTTGAAACCATGCAGGGTGCAGGAAACAAAGGATCGCATGTTGGAAGGAATTTGTTTGGGAGGAAGTTTGGGGCATTGTCTTTATTCCCCCTTCAAAGGCAGGGTTGGACAGAAAAGATTAAGAGTGTAGATTTGATCACAGGGCTAATAAGATGGCAGCAAACAGAATATAAAGAATATGCTTTATCCTCCTGTGGGCACCTGGTAGAAGCTACTCCAGAAAGTGTTGCCTGACAGACCTCATGTTGTATCAGGAGCGAAAACTCCTGTACAGCAGGAGGAAACCCAAGAATTACAAATGGAGTTCAAATGGGAATTGAAAATCATTAAGGAGCAAAAAGCATGCCACACAGACAGTTCACCATCTCCTAACGTATGCAGAATGAAGAAACTTTAGAAGGCAGACACTGAAGAATATGAGGATAGGAAATAATAAGGGATGAGCTAGTACACAGAGAAACAGAATCAAAAATAAGGTTCAAATTAGTGTAAAAAGAAGTAGGCAGAAGACAAAGTGCCAAGGAGGATGACAAGAAAAGCAAGTCTTGGCACACTGTATGCACACAGACATGGAAACCAAGGATGTTGCACACATAAGGAGAATTCAGAAGGCACCACAGAACAGAAAGCAGAACAGATTGGGTGTAACCTGAGATTCTGGACTCGAAAGAGACTACCCATGTGTATGGCAATAGCTGAAGGGACAGTCCTCTACCCAGAGTATACCCAGAAAAGCGGGAGTTTGGTACTTGGCAGGGCAGAAACTGTGGGACATTGACCTGGGGCTAACAGAGAAAACCCCACTGGTAATCTTCTACATTTGGTCAAATGACACTACCAGATTCCCACTGAATTATAGCAATGGTCAAAGAAATGGAGAATTGGGTGATGATCAGAATTCTTTCCTCCATGAGAAGAAATGAGAAGGTGTCACAGGATAATCATGACAGAAAGTTCAAGTATGGAGACACAGACCATTTGAAATATCTGATTAATGGAAGATGCTAATAACATGAATGGACACATCCAAACATCTCCTGCAGAAGTTTTCTGGAATTGGCGCTAGCACAGTAGTTGATAAGAACTTCAAATTAATGTTGGGGGTGGAAAAAAGTGGAAGGGCATTTGCTAAAGTTCGTGTAGTCAGCAGGCCTGATAATAATGGATAAATTTAATGGATAAATTTACCACGGTGGCTCATGCCAGATTCAGAACTCCTTCCTAACATAAATGAGTCCCTACACTGTTAATGCAGTAGGTTTAAGCTCTGTTGAAGCCAAAGAAGTATTCGGTATGATGATATATTGGAAAATACTACTGAAAATAGATACAGAAGAGATGGATTAGCATGCAAAATTGCCAAATAAATCAGAACTTGGCTGAACTGTTTGCCCTTACAGGTAACAGCTGAACCAAAGGGAAGCTAATAGTGGGGATCTTCCGTATGTTACAACTGGTCTTAAAGCAGATTGCAACCTGACAGCCGGCCAGGACAGGTTACTGGTACAGTGGCAAGGCACAACTGTTCAAACCGGGACCAGATTATCATACAGGAAAACCCTGATGACATTGGTGACTGTAATAACAGAAATGAGATACAACAGAAAGTTGACTTACATATCAGGGATTTCTGAGATGAGCACCTGAAGACACCAAAGGTAGGCTCCTTATGGCCTAGGCTATGGCACCAGCAGTGCCTGGCCGGCAGGTCTGCGTGCGGCTCTGCTCGCTCGTCTCTAAGAGCGATTACTCGAACTGCGAGTCACGCAGAGTCAGGCTCTGGGAACGGCCATGGCAATTATGAGAAGTAGCTAGCAACCGGTTACCTTCGTGAGTATAGACCTGGGACTACAAGTTGGCTAGGAATTTAGGCTTGGAGATACGACGATTTTCATAACTGGCAGAGCGAAATTCTGGAATAACCTCCTACCGTGGCGGGGCAACTGCCACACAACAGCTGACATAAAAGAACTAAACACCGTCAGCCGCCGCCCGAAACGGTTACGGACAGGGCCCTGGCCGCGATGCCCCGTTAACAGCCCTCCCGCAGGAGCTGGGCCGCGGCACCTCAGCGCGGGGAGGCGCGGGGCGGGGGCGGGCTCGCGCCCCAGGGCAGGCCGCAGGGAGGCTCGCGCGCCCAGCTGCCGCCGGGCCGCGCGCGGCCGGGCGGGACCAAGCTGGACGGTCCGCGGGGGGAGTGGGCGGGCGGCACGTTCCAAGCGGCCACCGCTCGCGCCGTGCTCCCCCTGCGCCGAGCGGCGGCGGGGCGTGACGTCATCACGCCGCAGCGTCGGGGGCGTGGCCGCGCCCTTCCCAGGGTGCAGCGCAGGAGAAGTTGAGCCCCATCTTGGGCGAAGGGAGCGGCAGTCGGAGCCCGCGCTCCCGGGGCCGGCGCCGCTGCAGCGCAGGGGGTCGCCCGCCGCAGGGCCGCCTCGCCTGCTCTTCCGCCGCGCCGCCGCAGCGCCGGCCCGCCGCCCGGGGGGGGGGGGCTGGCCGCGGGGCTCGCCCGCGGGCTGGTTTCGAGCAGGATGCGCCTGGCGCTGGTCTCCAGGTAGAGCGCGGAGGACAGGGCGCGGGGGGAGACGGGGCCGCCTGGGCCTCGCCCGGCCGCCGCGGGGCCCCTCGCGTGGGGCGGGCTGCGGGCCCGCGTCTGCGGCCGCTGCGCACGCCCGGGGCCCGCGCCGCGCCGCGGCCGGCAGGAAGCTGCAGGGCGCTTGGCCGGTCCCGCTGCGCTCAGAGCGGGGGCTGCGGCGGGGAGGAGGAGGCGGCGGCGGCCGGCATCCCGGCCGCGGGAGGAGGGCTGCGGACGGGGAGGAAGAGGAGGAGCCCCGCCGCCCCCCGCGCGGCCCGCGGCCTGGCAGCGGCAGCGCCGCGGCCCGCCCGCCCGCCGCAGGAAGCAGCCGGAGGATGTGCGGTGGCGCCGCCGGCCCGGTCGGCACGCCGTGACAGCCCGCCCCGGCCCCGTGCGCGCCGCGCCCCGGCCGGCGGAGACCGGCCCCGCGCAGGAAACATGTCCAAGATGCCGGCCAAGAAGAAGAGCTGCTTCCAGATCACCAGCGTGACCACTGCTCAGGTGGCCAGCAGCATCACCGAGGACACCGAGAGCCTGGACGACCCGGATGAGTCCCGCACTGAGGACGTGTCTTCTGAAATCTTTGACGTTTCCAGAGCCACCGACTATGGCCCCGAGGATGTCTGTGAGCGGAGCTCCTCAGAAGAGACGCTCAACAACGTGGGTGAGGCTGAAACTCCTGGCAACATCTCTCCCAACCTCCTTTTGGATGGGCAGCTGGCTGTGGCTGCGGGTGGGGTAGCTGCGGCTCCGCCAGCTGTGGCCCCCAGCGGGGGGGCTGTGCCCAAGAGCTCTGCGGCCCCCCTGTCAGCTACTGCCCCTGGCACTGCGGTGGCAGCTAGCAGCAGTGCTCCAACCGCCTTGCCCTCCACAGGGCTTTCTGCATCTGCTGCTCTTGGGACGATGTCTCAGACAGTAGCTGCTGCGTGCAGCTCACGCTTCAGGGTGATCAAGCTGGACCATGGTACAGGGGAGCCCTATAGGCGAGGACGATGGACGTGTATGGAGTATTATGACCGGGACTCGGATGGTGGTGGTGTCCTGGGCAGGACTGGAGATTGCATTAGGCACAGCAGCACCTTTGAGCAGGCTGCTCAAGAGAGGGACAGCGGCCTTGGTGCCACAGGAGGTTCCGTCGTGGTCTCAGCTGTGCCAGTGTCAGCCCATGGCCCTGATTCTGTAGCTGACAGTTCCCTGACTGCTGTGTCACAGCTGATCCAGACAGAGAAAATGAACCAGTCCTCTCTACAGCAACCTAATTTTGTCATTGGGCAACAACAGCAGCTGCAACAACCCATAGGTGGGGCCGTGCCTCAAAGTACTGCTCAGCCTATGTTTTCTGGGGCTTCGGTAGCAAATCAGCAAATGGTGGTGCCACAGCAATCGCAGCCACAGGTAAATACGCAGGGTGTTACACAGGCTGGACCCAATGGGAAAGGCATGGCACCTCCAAAAGTGACAGTAGGGCAGCCAAGCATTCCTGTGGCACAGCAGCAGGTGCAGCAGGCAAACATACCAGTGACTCAGCCTCAACAGTTTGCTTATTCTCAGTCCCAGATTCCACCAGTGCATCTACTGCCAACGCAACCTTCTGGTCAGACCGAATACATGCAGCACATGACAATTATGCAGTCTCAAGGAACTATTCAACAGGCTACTACAGGCTCTGTTCCAAGTACTGTGGCTTCCAACCTTCCTGTGGGGCAGGTGACCGGCCAAAATCCCTCACCTGTGGGAGCACCAGTGATGGGGGTGTCGGCACAGCCTGGTGAAGCAGTTGGACAGGGATCGGGATTAATGCAGAGTGGCCAGACACAAGCTAGTCAGACTGCCGTTCCGAAAGCAGGAGGTGTGGTGCAGCAAGGCATTGGACATGCTGGGATTGTGCAACAGAAATCTGTGACTCAGCATCAAATGGGTGGAAGCAGTCAAGTGTCCGGAATGCCTGGTGCTCCCCATGCTGTGGTCTCTGGAGTTCAGAGCGTGCCTGCAGTTGTGCCGGGTACAAGTGTGCCTAGTGTGTCTACCACCACTTCCGTTACTATGCCAAATGTCCCTGTTACACTAGTCCAGTCCCAGCTGACTAGCCATACTTCTGTCAGCAGAAGTACCGGTGTTCAGCCACAGCATGTCGGACACTCATTAATGCAGGGCACGCCTAATGTACCTGCGAATCTGCCACAGTCAAACCTCGGACAGTTTCAGACCCAAGCTCAATCCTTAGTAGGCCAGATTGATGATACTAGAAGAAAATCAGAACCCCTACCTCAGCCACCACTTTCTCTTATAGCTGAAAATAAACCTCTTGTGAAGCCTCCCATTCCAGACACTCTAGCAAATCCTCTTCAGTTACCTGCAAGTACTCCTATGAACAGTCTTGCCAGCTCTGTATTTGGCATATCTATTCCTGTTGATGGTGATGAAGACAGGTATGAATTATTTGTAATGCCTAAAAATACCTTTTCTTAAGGGGGGGGGGAAACCACTACTATCGAGTTACTGTCAAGTTCATATTTTCAGAAATTTGTACTGAAATGTACTAGGGCTACTTGTTTTGTTGTTTTAAGAGTACAGAAGGTAGCAAAGCGTTCGGGCAAGCAGTGAACTGTACTTGTTCCTCTCAGGCTGCAAGTGTGATTACTGATCTCACTAAATGGGGCAGAAAGTAGCCTGAAAGCTGCTTAATGCACAAATAATATGACTACTTCCAAATCAAAGACTGAGAGCTATCCTTCTGCACCCAGTTGCTCAGCATGGGAGGAAGTCAGTTCTCTCCTTTCCCCTGAACACATTGTAAAATGATGGCTAGGTTAAGATGGTTTTATCAACACCACTACGTTGCAGTGTTAAAAATAGAAGTGTATTGCTATTTGGGGCCGTCAGATGAGATATCTTGGAAAACTTCAAGGCTTATAAGACAGATTCTTGATTTTTGTCCTGCTGTTGGGTTTGCACCTTATCGGTAAGGAAAGTACTTGCATCTGGATGTGAATTTATATGCTCTTGCACAGTGAAAGCTCTACAGGTGATGATCCTTTGCATTGAAAAAAAACACCGCTTACTTGGGCAAAGATATAGATGCAACGGAAGGTACAACCTTATGATGACTCTCCTTTATGGGAAAGTAATTTGGAACTCTTAGTTGTAACAAAGGTGTGTAGTATGAGCAGACTCATCCAGGGGCCTGAGAGAGGAAGCATGTATGTGACTCTTGTTTCCACAGACTTGTCAGACTGCTCTGAAGGGTAGTGTGATGACTAGAAGTGTTCTTGAGTTGTTTGAGAGAAGACTTTTCAGGCAAAGCAGTGTTTTCTTGTGCAGTTATACTGGACTAGTGTAATTAACATTTACTGTTGGGATTACAGCAATTTGGAGGAATTAAATACATGTGGGGTTTATGTATTTGTATTTTTAAAACAGGAGTAACACCATTATGAAAAGGTCTAATGTGCTGAATTATCCTGTAAGTGTTCCCTCACCTTGGAGAGACTGGACTTCAAGATAGCACAGTCAGTGTTGCTCCAAGTGCCTTTTAGTAAAGCAGCTGTGGCGACCGGGTTAGGGTGTAGTGGATGGAGAAGGTACCTCAAAGACAAAATTAGTGTTTGGAGAGTTAAATCGCAGTAATGTAGGTCTTGGGCTGAACTTGACTAACACTGCGTTTGAGGATAGTGACTGCTAATGCCTCTATCCAAGCAAAAACCGTGTTTGGAGAGTTGTGCTAGTTCTGTTTAAAGTGGTAAAAGACTTAAAAAGTTAAATGGTTAAATTTTTCTAGCAGTGGTGCCTACCTTAAGGGGATTGCTGACACAGCTGACAAACTCTTCTTTGTGCAAATAAGGTTAGATTTCAAGCTGGTACGGTTTTTTTTATAGCTCAGTATATTATCAGAAGATGATTTGCTTGTGTTTAATCATTCTGATGATTAAGGAGTCAGAAAGGAAGGAATGTGTTTTGCACTCATTTTGCATAGCTTCTAATACTTAATATTTATATAAATGATAGTAACAGACACTATAATCTGTGACACATGAATCACTTTTATATAATAAAGGAAAAATTGTCCTACTTATTTCAACCTGTAGGCTACTAACTTTGTGGTACACACTAGTGAGACAGTTTTTGGTACTGTTAACCCTGAACAGTGATTTTTTAAAGTTATTTTCATAGTTTTGTCTTTGAACTCGAGCCACCTTGCAGTATTGCTTCACAGGTGGTTTGTTTCTAAAAAAACTTATACAGAAGCTTGAGCGATGAGAACTATGATTAAGATACAGGAAGGGACTCTAAATGCAGAGCACTTTTTGACATGCCATATTACGATGTTTGGTAGAGAAACTTAACTTGTGGTTATCTGAAAAGAAACGTGTACTACTTGGTTGTCCGCTTCTGTGCTGGGTGATAAAACCTTGACATTTGCTGAAATGGTACACTAAGCAAGGAGCTACACGGTATGTGAGGGTCTCTCCTGGCTTGGAATAGCTTTCTTTAGTGGTGGTACTGATAAGCAATAAAAACTTACTTTAAATAGGCCTAGACTTTGTACAAAGTAGGAGCTGCATACAGGGCTAGTAGATCTAAGTATATTCTTTGCTCCCCTCAAACAGTAGCCTGACTTCCACTGATTTCACAGAAAAAGGAGAAAATGAAAACCTAGTAGCTTGTTAAGGCTGTTTTACCACTTCGTTTTTATTTGCTTTACGCATTGAGAAGGCTTTATTATAAAACTGTCTCCTGCTTGTCTGCTGTCCTCTTCTTGCTCCTGCTTTTTTTCCCCCTCTCCTGCCATTTAAATTGTGTCTTGGACTCCCATGGCTTATGCCCAGCTGCTTTATCTGCTGAAATCAGTGGTGAAATAGTAATGAAGACCTTCAAGTGTTTAACAGGCTGAGTATTGACAATGATAAAACTAATAGGTGCAGAGGGGAGTTCATACATTCTGAGTCACTATTTTAGGCTGCCTGCAGGTTCAGGAAGTTAATGGCTTGGTTTTGTTTGAGTTTATTTTGTGATCATAAGAGCTAGAATTTGATGGACAAGTGTTTCTCTCTTTTATCTTAATATTAATGTGTATATACCCAGGAAGGGAGGGGGGGAGGGGGGTGGTCAGTGTGTAGGCAGGTACTATGTTTCTTCTGACACCTTCAATTGTATTTAAATATTTGAAGCTTACATACTTGAAGCCTAACAAACTTGTGTAGATCATTCTCCTATAGTATCTTCTAAAATAATGATTCATCAAGGAATACTGTACAGCTCTAAATAACTTGAATTTGTCTAGTAAGTCATTCAACATTCTGAATATGAAGAGGAGCTGTTTTAAAAGTAACATAGTTTAGGATGGGAGTTCTTTGAAAACAATGTGAGAAATACATTAAGTGTGAGATGGAGAGGTCTGATATAAAAAGCTGGTCAGTTCCCATCTTTCTGAAAAAAGTTCTTTGTATTATTGCTATCTTATGATCTGCTGTTTTGAAATGAACTGTAGATAGATGTGGAGACATAAGATTATGTAGCCTGATATGTAGATAGATGTATAGAACTATGTATCTATAGATGTAGAACTGACTTTTTGCCAGACCTTGCCTCAAAACCTTTAATTTCTTGTTTTGATACTCTAGTACACTTTTACAGTAGTCTAGACAAAACTGTGGTTTCTTGCATTGACCTCATGAATAACGAAGAATCAATTAATCAAAAAATTTACCTGGCCAGGGGAAAAGAGGATGGGTAGGTGGTCCAAAAGAATTTTAAAAAAACCCAACCCCAAACAAAAAACACCAAGAAAGAATGTTTGGCGTGTCACACCTTCCTTTAAAAAACAAAGCTGTGTTTTTTTCAGTTGATGTGTCTAAATTGCTAAGCTCTTAAAAAGAGACATGTGTTTTGTGGAAGTTATGAAAAATCTACAGCATAACACAGTTTTAATATCTTTTCCTCTCTGAATGTGGCTACAAGTAGAATAAACTGCAATAGTATTCAAGGATGGGGGAAGTATTAATCTTATTGAGGCAGCTGTGAATATTGCAATCCATTTTGAATTTGGAGTCTGACAGATGCTACAGAAACACAAGTAGAACTGGATCTCAAAATTGCCCTGAGTCTCATTGGTTGAACTTAAGCAGCAGTACTGATTATTTTGGATGGAGGGTAGTTAGAGTACCTGAGTGGATTTCAGGATCAGTGTATGCCAGTTTCTCTACTCACCTTTATGCCCGTGTATACACAAATCTGTAGTTCACAAGCGTAATATTCCAGCTGGCTTAATAACTTTGTTGGCTCTTGGGGGAGAAGAAATATGTTGTCTCTGTTAAAAGAATGTTACTGAGAAAGCTTGTTCAAACCTCCTACATGTTTGGCAGACTTTTGGGACAAAATATTACTAGGCATGTTGGAAAAGGAGCAGATTATAGATCATTTTCCAGAGATAGCTGACCAGCTTGAACTGTGCAGGCTGTATTCCAGGAACGCTAATGAATGGCTGCAATTGTGAACTGTCAACTACAGCAGCTAAACTGTTGAAAACCTGATTGTGCAGACCTCTTTGCAGCATATATCTCTGCTCAGCTAAATCATGTATTTGTATAGTGTACTAACTGTTGATAAAATTGAGCTCTTGAGACCATGTTCATAGTATAAGGATGAAACCAGGCATGGGCATTAATGTAACTTTGATAAGGATATCCTTATGTATTGCCCTAGATGCATATTTCATTGTACTTCTGAAGAAAAAAGAAAGTATTCTGCAAATATGTGACAGTAAGCAATACTCAAATTGTATCATTATTATTGAATACTGTCCGTTTCTTCGCTTTTGCTTATAAACCTAGCATACTGAGATTTGAGCTCTACTGCAACTGCGGACTTTAATGTTTTCAGCTCTCCTCCTGAAGGATTTATGTTTATGAGTGTTTGTAGAAGCAGGTGAGAATGAAACATGGACAGACATGCTCCAGAGCCGTGAGTGCCTTCAGTTTGATGGCCAGAACTACAGCATTGGAAAAACATTCAGATAGGACTTTTGAGGTGAACGTTACAGTTGGTGATAACTAAATGATGGTGAATGCAAACAAAGCTCCAGTTAGTTGTGTTCACTTCTTGCTGTACTTTGTATAACAAAAATTACATAAGGTAACTCCAGCACCACACCAGCCTATAGATTATGGAAAACCTGTCCTGCTGTGCATTCATTTTTTGAGTATTACAGGATATGTAAACAGAAGAATGTAGTTGCTCATTTGACAGTGCTGTTTCCTAGTTTAAACGTTAAGTTGCTTTCATTAAGGAGTAGTCAATACATTCTTTAATGAGCTGTGCTTCAGATGAGATAGTTATTAAAAGGGGGAATGGAGGGAAATGCTTGGAGGAAAAAAAAAGTATACCAGCTCTAATATAAATAGTTCTCTGTACCTTGTACTCCTAAGTATTCTGCTCAGCTGCTGTGTGTTACTTTTTTTTTCTGCTCCCCTATAGAAGAATGCAAGTGTTCCATAGTTGGCTTGTTTGTGAATGCTGTCTTGTATAGTAGGAACAGCACACGTTTCATGGAAGCTTTTAAAACTTCTTTTTTTAAAAGTTTAAAGCTGAATATTTAGGTTCTTAGAGCAGGCAGGACTACTGAACTACTGTCACACTATGGAAGAGCTGAAATTTCTCTCAGGCTGTGTATTTTTAGATGAGGTGCTGATAATCTTTTATGACTTCAGGTGACACGGTAGTAGAAGGTTGTTCCCTGTTACTGCACTGGGTACTTGATTATTGGCCTGTTGCATTTTGAGGCTATATATACATTTTTCAGTTTTAAAGCTGGTGATTGGTGGTTTCTGTTCCTCATGGAAAATGCAAACCTTGTTCGTGCTTTCTGTGTGTCAGCAATGATTCCATAAGAAACTTCTGTGAGATTCCTGCTAAAGTACAACTGTTACAGTTCTGGTGGATAAATCTAGATTGTCAGCCGCAGGTGTCTGCTTTTATTCCTATGTTTGACAAAGTGTAAAGATAGAAGTATTTATAGTAACTGCTAAAGCTACTGTCTTCTGAGAAGATTCTCCAGACATAAAAGGTCACTTGAAGTGCAATGTAAGGTTGTCTCTTCATTCCACTTCTTGAGAATTCCTCTATCTTTAAACTTCGTGTTATAAATACAAGTGTGTATTGAGTGCTAGTAAATTCTTTGCTTTATGGGATCATCTATTTTTACTCATGTAGGGTAGGTAGGTGAGTTATTCAGCCACATGACAGACAGCTGGATCCTTGTCTTAATTTTATTTTACATGACAAAAAAATTACTCCACGAGGGTTTTTGTATATATCTATTCTTCCTTTGAAGCTGGGAGTAATGCATTTGTATCATGACAGCTTGCTTGAATGCTTTTAACAGTGCAGTGAGAAGGTAGAAATATTAATTAGTACCATAGAGCGGTGTCAGCTGTCTATCACAGTGACAACTGGCATGTTTGTCTAGTACTTACTAAATGTTAAAAACTGAAATAGGGGGGTCTCTGTCAATAACAGAAACCAGTCACATTGCTGACTGCTGAGATTGGAAGGGAGCTCTGGAGGTCATCATCTCCAGCCCCCTGCTCACCCAGGACCACGTCCAGATGGCTTCTGAATGCCTCCAAGGAGGGAGACTCCATCCCCTCCCCGGGCAGCCCGTGCTGGGGCTCGGGCACCCGCACAGTGATGATGACAAAGTGTTCCCTGATGTTCGCAGGGAACCTCGTGTGTGTCAGTTTGTGCCCGTCGCCTCTGGTCCTGGCACTGGGCGCTGCTGGGAAGAGCCTGGCCCCGTCTTCTGTGCACCCTCCCTGCAGGAGGATGTAATAAACCATCCCATTCGTGGTCTAGGTTCTAATAACTTTTTTAAAAGCTGTTTAATTTAAAATGTTTGCTAATAGATGTTTTCTTGACCAATGTCACGTAAGTAAGGACAGATAGAATTTGGCTGAGTCTGCTTGAATCTGTTTTCTCAGTTTGCTTTTTTCCTACAGATGTTGAAATATTTTGTTGTCAGAAAACCAGGAACCACTTGTACTTACAGGTAACTGGAATATCTGAAACTGCTGTGCTGCAACTTAGTGGAAAAGAAAAAAATCTCATTTTGGGGCCATTTTCTTTGAAGATGAATATTCAAGTCAGCTGTTCCACTGTGCAAGGCCACCTTCACCAGTAATGACAAGCAGCTTTCCCTTTCATCAATAGGTTTGAGGATATAGAGCTTTGTGGGCAAAGCACGCAGTAGGAACCTAATCCTCTACAGTAACATGTTCATATGTATTAATAAATGCCTTTTTCTTTTACCAGCCAAGTTGTGTAAAAGTCAGTAATTTTAGGAGTTTTGACATCTCCGGATTTTTCGATGTATAATGCAATATTAGCAAATGTGAATCCCTTGAATTCAGAAATACGGAATTTGTTGGGTTTTACTACTTCCTTTTACCCAGTGTATTAGGGTCTGCTTTTTGAATGAATGCATTCCAAGTTTGCTCTCTTGAATGGAATAATTTGCGTAAGAATAATATGGCACAGTGATTGTAATTGGCAAATTACAATAGATGCTGAAGGCTCTGTCCCTTGTGAGGTAAAGTTCAAGATGTTTGTTGAAACCATGTAACTTATTTTCAGTAATTTTTTTTTTTTTTTTTTAAACTTGTCTCAATTAATCCAAACATGGATAATATTGATGGGCCTTTCTGTGTGTTTTGGGTCTGGCTGAGCCCCGTAGCAGCCCCCATAGCGCCGTGCTTGCACTGGTAGCTAGAAGGGTACTGGTAACACACCAGTGTTCTGACTGCTGCTGAGCAGGGCTCGCACAGCACCCAGGCTGTCTCTCCAGCCTTCTCCCACCTCTCACCAGTAGGCTGGGGGTGGGCAAGGTCTTGGGAGGGGGCACAGCTAGGACAGCTGACCCAAAGTGACCAGTGGAATATTCCATACCATATGACGTCTGCTCAGATATAAAAGCTAAGAGAAAGGGGGGTGGGGGCATTTGTTATTTGCAACGTTTGTCAACGTTTGTCTTCTGGAGCAACCGCTACATGTACAGAAGCCCTGCTTCCTGGGATAGTGGCTGAACATTGCCTGCAGATGGGAAGCAGAGGATAACATCTTTTGTTTTCCTTCACTTCTGCTCATGTGTGACTTCTGCTATTGCTTCATTAAACTGCCTTTATCTTCATTCCCCCCCGCTTCTGCTGAGGAGGGGACTGATGGAGCGGGTCAGTGGGCAGCTGGCTTACAGCGAGGGCCAACCCACCACGCTGTGGCTTTTCTTGAAAGCTTCTTAATACTGGCAAGAATCCCTGACTGGGTCCAGCAAAGACTTTCTGTTTAAGTGTATCAACTTCTAATCTACAGTTGTTTCTCTTTGAAGGTGTGATCTATTGTGGTTTTTTTCTTGAAGCTAAGCTGTACATCAAGTGAACTACATTGTCTTGTACTCTACCTGCAGGAACTGGAGGCTAACTTTATCCAGTGAAAGACAAGTCATTAGTACGAGAAATCTTACAGTTGTTACGTGTTTTGATTTGAGAACAGAATCACTCAGATTAGTCCGTACGCAGTCTGTAGGATTATGTAATTAAAATTCAGCCTGACTGACAACCATGACAGCCTTCACAAAACAGCCTTGCTTTATTAGCACACAGTGTTTTAATAAGCATATCTGTGGTGCTGCTGTCTGCAGGGAGGGAGAGCACAAAGAGCGTTGGTTACCTGGCTGGAACAGAAGCACTAGTCAGGAGTGAACCAATTGTGCACTGTGTCTGGCTTTGGAAAGTGGGAACACAGGATGTAGAGGATGGAAAAGATAATAAAGTCCTGAATGACATGAAAGCTGTTGTGATTACAGGATTGTCTACAATACAGCACTCCTGAGGTTTGGGGACCACTTTCTGGGACCCAAGAAAATTGAACCTTAGAGTTTTGAGTTGCAGCTGTTGAAATCAGATGGAAGAGGTTTAGAAGTTGAGTGTTTGTGCTGTTCTTTCGATGATTAGTATCAAATAGTCATATCAGAATTTACTATTTGAACTCTTCAGCAAAGCTCCTTCAGAAATAGTGAATGATTATTACCTACACAGGTAATTTTATTTTAATTAATAAAATTATTACTGACTAGTGTTGTTTAGTTACATCTCAAGGCAAGGTGCTGCTGTTTTATTGATCCAAGGCTCTGTGAACAGGAAACATTATGTCCTTCTGGCCTCATTAATTTTCACCAGTATATGTAAACTGTAATAGAAACTTGGACTCAGGCTTTCAAAAAACGTAACAAAATCAAGGGAAACATCTCGTTCTTCATGTTCCTATGCTCTACTGATCTAGTGTCTACCAGAGACCTGAAAGGCAGAAACGACAAAGTGATGTTAATCAGAGAAGGATTCGAACTGTTAATAGCAAAACTTGGTAGACTGAAGTTAGTAACTAGGTGTGGCTCCCCCTGAAACATCTAGGCTGGATATCTTCTGTAAAGCAACTCTTCTTGAAATGCCTGTGTTACAGAATGTTTTTATGCTAGCTGTTCTGTGAAGTGTATAGTAGAAGAAACTATCTTGATTTTACAGCTAGGAGCTTTGTAATTTGCAGAAGACTTGTTGCTAAATTATTGTAACCTGTTGAAGCGAGTTTGAATTTAATACTGTGTCAAAATCTTTTCTTGTTTTTTTAGACCAGATTTTCATAGTCAGTATTCAAATTCTTTGGTGTAGGAGGAGAAAACTTTCTGCTATTTTATCAGATAATGATAAAGTGTAAAAGTGAGGCTAGGTCAGCTTTTGTCTCACAAATCAGTATCACGTGAGGTCTGTTGGTTCTGTAATGGTATGAAATGGTGTAGTGCATCTGCTCTGATTTGGTAGAGGACTGTTAAAGGCCTTGAGCATGTTTTAAAAGGCAGTGGTGAGTCAAGTATAAAAATGTTTTCTACAACCATTCAGTACTAGGAGGAGAGAAGAAACTGTTGGCATCCCTCCTGTATAGCTGAGGAGAATAGTGGTTGTCCTCAGGCAAGGGCTTGTGGTGATACCAGTGACTGCTCTTTGTTAAGGGTGGGCTGGAACATTTCGGAAGCGTCTGACTGTTGCTCACTAAATACTCGGATTATTTGCTACATCCCTCTGGTCTGACCATTAATGTTGATCTAACCTGCTCAGTCCATGCTTCATTCTCATGACCAATTTTTGTAAAAGTGGTTTTATTCTTTTCCCTAGCATTCATAGGGACTGAAGAACGTTACTGGTCTCTTTTCTAGAGAGCCAAGCCCGCAGGGCAGGGGAAAGCCGATGCCAGCATCTCAACAGAGCAAGCAAGTGATCAATGAAAGGCCGCTGCCAGACTTTCTTAACCTCTGCAGTCGAGACAGTCATCTCTCATTCACTTCTCAGAGACTTCTAGTCAGTGCAGAAGATTATTTTCCAAAATCCTCTTTTGAGGCAAGGCAAAGAAAGTATGGGCTCTGGTCCTTGCTATGGAAAGGAGGATGCAACTCTGGTACCAAAGTCTAGTTCTTTCTTTTCTGATACTTGAAAACCAAACATCAGGAGTTTTAATATGCAGCTAGCGGAAATGGAGCTGCTGATGTCAAGACTTCCCTGTCATGTTCCAGGTGATGTGTGCTGCTTTAGTTCTCTCAGTAGAAGGTGATTTTCATAGTTTCTGAAAGTGTTGGGTGGGAGTGCGTAGTTTGTTTGAAAGCAGCTGAAACTTGAGTGCTGGTGCTACTGGCACTATTGTGTGGTACATCTGGCTGTTGCTGTTAAGCGTGTCCTATTTTGGTCATTCTTAGCACTTAAATTTGTGTATCTTGATTTTCCAGGGGAGATCAGATCTATACAGTGTGTTTTCTCTCCGCTGTATGGTATTTTCATTTAGAAATAGCCTGTGACCCCTTTAAAACCCATTGTGCTAGTTGAGAGCTGCTATGCCAAAAACGGTCATGTGGGCCGCTGAGTTACACTCCTGTCATCTGTAGCTAGAATGCACCTAAAACTGAATGTAACAGTGTCTAATTATTGCTGGGTTTTCAGGATATGTTTTTCAAGTGTAATGTATTTAAGGAACTATGTGAACAGAATATGTAAACACAAAACTTAAGAGCTTTCATCTTGAGGGTTTGTTCCTTAAGTTATGCTTACAGGCATGTTACACAGACTTCCCCACATTCAGTCTTGGTTAATTCTCTCCTGCAAAGCTTTGTACTCCAGTTACTCTGTTTTGTAGGTGAAGTCTTATGAAATAAAGCTGATTCAGAGTTGCTGTTGCATTAAATAGAAGGTGATATAAATTTATAAAAGTAAAATGTCTTTTAAAAGAAGAGGAACAGAGAAGGAATTCTGTTACTAGTGTAAACATAATCTGGAAATGTCATAAGCTTTACTGGGAGTTTCCTGATAAGCTATGATCAAGTCACTGCAAAACCCCTGGTTCAGGACTTCAGTAAACCGTGCTAGGTGTTTTAATTTGGATATCAGCTCTAATCAGTCTTTATTGCAGGTCATAGCTAGTAACCTAGTTAAACACAGCCTTTTATTGGTGATTGGTAGGACATATAACAAAAAACTAACTGAGGTTTGAAATGCTTCTGGGTAATAATACCTCCAATTTTCTATAAACTTCAGAAACTAGGGAGGGATTTATTTGTTGTCCTTTAGTGCACATAAGATTGGGCAGTTGATGGCACTGCCTTCCTTTTTTTTTTTTTTTTTTTTTTTTTTTAATGCCTCGATTCCTTATTGACCACCACAGTAAAAACACATCCATATACGCTGATAGTCTGATCTTACCTGGGACCGTGCTTACTTATGCAGTCCCTTGACTGTTAAATAATAATTCTGATGCAGATTAAAGGCTAAATACATTTATTTGCTGACTTCATCCTTAGGCTGGTTTTGAGACACTTATTTCTTAAAATCTTTAGGTCACTTTTGACAATGTAGAAATAATGTAGATGTACAAAGTAACATACTAACATCTTTTCTTTGATAAATGTGGCTGAAGAACACAGTTTACAGGCATGTTACCAGGCTCCTGTAGCTTTCTGTGCAAAGGATAGGAGGCTAGAAGCTTGCGGTTGAATTCCCTGTTCTGTTGATCACTGTATGATTAATGACCTTATTTCTAAGACTAGGAACACTAGAATAATGGGTATTTTACTGATTCTTTCTAATCTTAAACTCGGTGCTTCAGTATGAGCTTTGTCTGCAGCTAAGAAGGATTTTGTTTCAGAATGGTCATTTCTCACTTTCCACCAAAAAAAGACATGAACTTTGCAACTGAATGGAAAGGCAGTTTGATTTCAAAGTATAAACCAGCCTCTTTCTTTACTACTTTCTTTTCCATTTGATAGTTGAATTTGGTCCCTATAGGAGTTGATCCTGTTCAAAGGCAGAACTTCTGCCTTAAAGTTCTTGCTAGCAGTGTCCTGAATTATCAAAGAATTGTGAAAGATGGGCCTGTGGGATGCTCTGGAGACTTAAGGGCCTGAAATCTGCTGGAACAGTAACAGCTTGATCTCTTCTAGAATGACAAGTGTGGAAATCCTACCGCTTCTGTAAGAAGTCTTTTCTAGTCCTTGCTGTTTTATGTGTAAAACAATTCTGAGGTGCAGTTTAAACTTTCTTTGCTGCAATTAAACCCTGTAATGTTTGTGCTGTGCTTATATCTAACAGGTATGAGAATGAGTTTTCTTCTCCTCTGCAGATACTTGAAACTGTGTGAAGCCTGTAACTTGTCTCTTTCATCTCTTTCAAATGCTTAATTTTTCTACTTAGGGATTCTGATTATTGGAAAAAAAAATCATCAAGTATGACATATCTTCTAGTGGTCTTACCTGGACTTCAGTATGCTTTTGGAGAGCTGGTATGAAAAACTGGTTGTGAAATCTAAGTAAAGGCTCAGAAAGGCTGAGTAGAACAAGACTTCAGTTAGTATGTGTACTTTCTGTGCAGGAGGAGTATTGCAAGTTTGACACCTTTGCAAGTTTTTTATTTTTTAACTTCTGTTTAAATAAATTCTCTTCTGTGGAATTGCAGTCACCTACTCGTTCCATGTTTTGTACTTGTGCAGCTGATTATTGCTACCAGAGCATAATACTTCATGCTTATCCTTATTGAATTGCATCCTTTTTATTTCAGACTATTGCTCCAATTGGGCAAGATCTTCCTGAATTCTATTCCTGCTGTCCAGAGTGCTTGCAGATCATCTGCAGGTATAAAGATAGTCTGTACTCCACTGCCCAAGTCATGGATTAAAGTATCCTATAACACACTCGGAGGAGACCCCTGGAGAGCTCTGTTTGATGCATCCTTCCACTGAACCATTGGAGAGCCGCGTGTGCAGAGTAGTTATCAATGGTGGACCCGCTTTGTATAAACCGTGTTCTTACTGATGAAAATGTCATGCAAGATGGCATTAAAAGTTCTACTATTATAACGTGATCCCATCTTCTGTGTGTTTTCTATGAGGCCTGTTAGGCCATCCATGTTGGCTTGCTGCTGTCTAGGTAATATAAATAGGTGGTTCTGCTCTGCTTTGGTTTTCCTCTGAGGTATTGAGCACAGGTTGTCTGACCTGTTATTTTCATGTTCTTCAAAGACAGGTGCTTAGGCCTTTTTAATCTTCTGGATCATTCCTGTTCTCAAAGTTAATGAAAATAATAGTTGGTGATACTGAGAGAGAGAACTGAAGTGGTCTAGGATGATTTTTTTTGTTGTTGTTTTGCCACCTGGGGGGAGGGGGGGGAGAGTGTGGGGGAGGGTGGTATTCTTTATGTGTTCTTCCATTTGTTGGCCTTAATTGCTGATGTTGGTCAGTAGTTTGAAGATTGAAACATTGTTCATGACATCACTGAAGCTGATGTTACTATTCCTCCTTCAAAGGTAGTAGCTAGAAAAAAAGACATCTGTTCAGCAGCCTCTGTGTGCCAAACTGATACTCAGTACTTCCAAAGCCAGTATCATTATTTAAACTAAAAGGCGTTTATCTGTATACTTGAAAATTTGCCAGTATTCATGGGCATGGTTTCTAGCAAAGCAGAGCTCTAGAATAAAATTTGTATCTGGCGTGTACTTGCTCTGATTAATGGCAGTGGGAGAATACTCTTTCAAATATGAGGTAAGACTTTGGATATGGTTTAGACTTCCCTTTTAAAGGGACAACTTGAAGTTTCAAGTATTCAGAGAACTGAATAAATTCTTATCCTTTAAATTTAGATCAAATTTTTGTTGCATAAAAACCGGTTATGGCTTCTAACAACAGAGTGTGTTTGTGAATATCGACATTTGTGAGCTTTTAAAGGAAATAAGTATGGTATGTGTTGTAGGACTTTATAGAAATATGGAGACATTTTTTACCAATCGAGATACAGTTTGAATGTTTAAACGTGCTAAGCTAGTTGTCTGTTGTAGTCTCTGGGACTGGAATTGAGCCTCTCTATCCTTGGGAATACCTGTTCTCCTCTCAACAGAGATCGAGGAAGAGAGGTGCCTGGTGTACCTCCCATGGAAGAGGAGGTGGGCGCTTATTCTCTGGTTCAGTGACAGGGACGTCGCCTTTCTGGACAGCTCTTGGCCCACTGTGTCAACAATGGGAGTCTTAGTGTCTCAGACCCAGCCAGCTGCTGGAGAGGAGACCTGAGGAGTCTGCTTTTCTGGTCCAGGCTGTCTCTGCATCCAGTTATGGCAGTGTCAATAGGACTTCTGGTGTTTCAGCTGTGGCATGGCAGCAGCAGGCTAGGTTATGCTACTTCTGTAAGTGGTTTTCTTAATTGCTTCTGCAAACTGAAAGGAGTTTTTAGTAATTCTCTGACCTGTTACTATTTGATGTGGTTAAAAATAGATGCTTCAACAGTCTGAAACTCAATTGCATTAGTTCAGACCTGCACATTAGGCAATATTCACGCTACCTCTGTGGATTTGCTTTTCCTGTTTAGGGAGCACCCCCCCCCCACACACACACACACACCCCCACCCAGTTAACATCTTGCTACAGAATAGAAAATAGTCTCTCAATTGTCTGAAGTAATGCAAAAGCAATTTCAACAGCAGGGGGTCAACTGAGAATTTAATGAGGACAGCTTTCTCATACCTTTCCAGATACTTGCTTAAGAATAGTACAAGAATATATAGCATATAGGGTATCAGTATAAAAATAGACCGTATGAAATACATGCCGTGTGGTTATAAACCACAACTTCTTACAGCTAACAATAACAACAGCGTTTTATATGCTGCAAGTAAATTTATCTTGGAAGTTAAATGACTTTCTATTTCCAGTCACTTTCTGAGGAAGAGACTTTTTACATACTCCTCACAGGCAACTGAATTAGAAAGAAGAGCTTGGGCCTTCTCCTTCCCTTCAACAAAGGAATGCTCTCTTGGCCTGCAGATGCCGGTTGCTTTCCATATGTTAAGTCCCTGTGTTACTTAAATGTGCTTTAGCTATTGTGTTGCTCTTCCTATAATTAGTCGTATTTAATTGTCACTCAACAGTGCAACACTTATAAAAACGTAAGTAATGCCAATATAAGAGCACGATGCTTACCAGCTTGATCAAGCAGCTTCTGTAGCAGGCCTTAAGCTAAATTCCAGACTTGAATTAGGTGGTGGGGGGGGGGGGTTTGAAGGATGGAGTGGTGAAGGTGGGAGGAGGAGTGACAAGTACTTTAAATAAGCAATTCCTGATCATTGCTGATGTACAAGTGTTGTTATCCTTGTGAGGTTTTTGTTGTATACCTGCCATGGGAATCATATTACTTCAGAGAGTGTTTTGTTATAGTGCTGCTTCTGTCATTGTTTTGGGTTTTTTAGTTCTGTGAGATCAACTCAACTATACAGTAATTGTACTTAAATGGAAATTATTGAATAATTGAAGACAGTTTGTTTTAAGAAGTATTCTTGCCATAAACCTAGAAAAGTAATAGATGCTTGTGCTTCTAATGTTGGTATAAACTTCTCATTTTAAAACTGGCTTTAAAAGGAATTTGAACTAATACTAACTTTTCTGAAGATTTTTCAGTTAAGCTGTTGCATTCTTCTCTAGGGCTGGCACAGCTATACCAGCATAAGGATGAAGTGCAATATTGATAAAAGCAGTTTCTAAGCTTAAGTAGAATGCTCTGGTACAGCTACTAGCAGCAGAGAATTTTGTCTTTGTGCTTCACTCAGTATCTTGTAAACAGTAAGTGTTCAAATGACACTTTGGAGAATTAAGATATTTAAATTGCACTCTTGGTATAGTTGCTGTCTATGGGGCAAATGTGTGCTGAACAGGGAGGGTCAGGCTGTCTCAGGGGTTTGGCACTGGTGACAGGGTTTGTGCCGTAGTGTCCAGTTTTCAGCAAGGTTACTGGAGCTTGTGCTGAAGGCTTGTGAGACCCATGGTGGTAGCTGAAGCACTCTGGTTTGCTGCTTGGCAAGGCCCCTCCAAACAACAGTTGCCCTGTTGCAGGGGAGCCGTGAGGATGACTGACAACCGCTTACAAAGTCAGCAATGTTTTAGATTCCACTTTTCAATTTTACCTTGATCTGGTTTTCAGTTATAACTTAATGTGTCGTAGCTTGAATGTGGCGTGTTTAGCTCTGACTTCTAGGTTCCCTTGGAGAACTCATGTGTTTTGAATATAGAGTGCTAAGTAAACTAGAAATATTAGGTACTGTTTGCAGAGACATTTGTGAAATATGAAAACGGTATCATTTGAATTTAGGCATGTATAGCATTAGAGCGGTATACAGCTTACCTATACAAGACTGTTGGCATGACATAATATGTTTCATTAATGGCTTTACAGTTTACAGTCATCTTTTTATGGTAGCAACTTGAAATAGCATGAAAATCAGTAGGGCTAGAGATATTTTTTTTAATCAGTATGTCCTTAATGGAAACTCATAGAAACAACAATTATACTATTCTTTAGGCATTCTGTGACTTCTGTAAACTTTTGGACATAAATTTAACCTGTCTGGATGTCTAATTTACTTTGTAATTCGGGTTAAATAAGACAGTTAGTATTTGTATTACATACCCATTTTCAATATGTCTGTCTGATTCTTGGATCTCATAGGAATCCGTCAGCTGCATTCTACCAAGCGTTCCATTTCAACAAGTTACGTGAGTCAAAGACCTTCTGGGATAGGTATGAATGCTTAAGTATGGAATGCATACATGTTGAGGTATGCATGAACAGCTTTGCTCTATGCAAGTTTCTTGTCGTTTTTGTTTGCACAGAACTGCTGCTTATGTTTTGAACTTCATATTGGGCTTTTGCAGCCTGAAGGTGTAAAAACAGTCACAGATGTGAAGTATTTGTACTGAAAATTAAAGCTGAATAGATCTAAAATATGTGACATGACAGTTTTTTCCTCCTTCCATTATGCATGTATCTCATACATAATGTGTAAGCTGAAAGAGTTTAATGCTAGTCAGCTACTAGCTGACCTTCACTAAAATATTTACAGCTTCCTTTTCAAAAAAAAAAAAAAAAAGGAAACTGGCATTGTGGCTATTGAGTCCTAGATCTAAAAACAAGTTCTGAAAATGTTACATTTAAAAACAATTTTGGCAGTTAAAATCTTTGGTCTCAAAACCAGGAAAGGAAGCTTTCTGGCTTGCTTTCATTCTGCTTAAGTAAAGGTAGATGGGGAATAAACAACTGTGACAAGATACAAGGGCAAAGTAAGTCTACTAAGTTAGCATTGAACTCATGGAGAGAAACTGCTATGAAGTGCACAAAGTCATATCTGTTACAGATATGATTTGTCAGAGATGTTACTAATTCATCAGTAGCTGCAAAGTGTTTCTCTCCTGTGCTTTAATTATTTTGAAGGGGCTTTTTTGTCATCAAGTTGAAATCCTAGTGATTATGTGACTTCCTGCCTTGTGATGCTCTGGCTTGTCACAATACTTCTGCTTAACAAGCTCTGTAGAATACAAATTTTGTTTAGCTGTTGAAGTATTAATAATTATTTCATCGTTGTACTGGCTGTATTTGATTTGAGAGGCTTTTCAACTTGCAAAGCTTAACTGAGTCCTTTAAAGTTTGCTTGGCAAGTTTGTATGGTGTACAACACTGATGGCTAAAAGTAATGCTAATGCATACTGCTGTTTTTTTTATTGCTGAAGTGCTAGCATTAGGCTAAGTTTCAAAAGCATGTCTTCTTTCTCAGCAGAAACTTGAACAAATTTGCATTTTTGCTTTAAGCTCTGGATGATGCTACTTTCCTGTATTTATGGGACAGAGTTGGTATTTAGGTTCCAAGGACTTCATTATTTAACTGAAACAAGCTTCAGGGCTTTGAATACAGATCTGGCACATAGACCAAAAGTTCACTGTAAGGCCTAGCCTTCATCTGTTTCTCTATTTTCATGTCTCAAGTAGAAATAATTCTTAAGATGAGGAAGCTGATTTAAAAAACCCCTCTAAAATAAAATATATAATGATTAAGATTGAGGCTTCACAAGTCTGAGGTTTACGTACAACATCTGAGGCAAGTACTGGAAGCGTGGGTTACAGAAAAATGTTAAATTCAGGTAGAAGAATGCAGACTGCTTCCTTTAAAATAGTCTTGCATCTTTGCTGTTGAACATTTTGTGGTAAAAACATAGAATTGAATTCATCAGGATTGATGCAAGTATTAAACTTCCAATCCATTCAAATTTCAAAGTCTTTGACTGGGTTTAGCAGGTTTTGCTTTTATACCCCAGTTATTAGATTTTCTTAAGATCACGTGAGGTGATTTTGCCTTACTGGGGTGACTGAAACTGAAAAGCTTTCAACAATAAACTTCCAGTGAAGGGAGCTTCAAGGCCTCAGCCAGCAAAACTAGTTCTGGGGAGCACTTTGCAGGGTCTGGGCATGGTGGAGCTCTGTTGTGTGGCTCTGCCAGCAGCAGGACAGGAATCAACAGCGCCCTGCCAGCTCCGCTTCCCGTAGGTGGGATGGCCTCTGATGCAGGTTGTCAGACTTAAATAGTTTGATAACAATAAAGTGGTTTGGGGCTTTTTTTTGTGATCTCTGGTTTGTGAAAGAGAAATGTCTGCTATGGGAATGATAAGCTCATGTGATTTCCTCAGAATCCCTTTGTTTCCCCATCACAAGATGTGGGGGTTAACCCACCGCAAAACACGGAGGTCTTAAGCCTGCTGATGGTAGACTTTTCGTTACATTTTGCAGCTCCTTCGGAAGTAGTTTGTTGACCTCAGGGGCTTGGGTAGGAGACTTTAGTGTAAACATAATAGAAAATTTTCCTGTATAATTTCAGTACTTTTTTCCTAACAAATACAGATGATTCTCCTATGAGCAGCCATCTCTTGGGACCATTTAAAGTCAACAAAGCTGACCACATGCTATTGCAATAGACAGTAAAAGATTGCTGAATTGCTCCAGTAAAATAGAGGCTTGTTTGTTTTTTCAGTAGCACACTGTGGCAGGGAAGAGTGCTGGTAACATTCAAACCACTAAATGTTAGTGGAATACTAGTTATTACTGACACGTTAGCAGGAAGCTTGCAAATGTTTTTCTGCGTAGTGTTCATATAGCTGTTGCTAAGGGCACAAGTCTCAGGGGTCTGTCTTTGCAACTGGCATAGTTACTGAGAAGATTAAGAAGGGGAATAATGGCTTCTTGGCATATTTGTGGCTGCTCTTCTGTGCCTGGATTGCCTTTGTATGGTAGCAGTGCCATAGGAGCTTTGGATGGGTTTCCCTAAAACACAGCAGTTGTTGGAAAACTTGAATTTAAAGCAGTAGGATTTTAGGTTTCAAATGAATTTTTGTGTGAAGCATTAAACCTTCACAATATAAATTAACTCATAAAAGATGGATTTTCTCCCCATATTACCATCCAGATAAATGTGTTTTAAGTGTTGTTGGTAAACATCTTTCTTATGTAAATGTGATAAATGAGGCAGCACCTCTTCATGTGATTGATTTTGCCAAACTTCCCTTTCCCTATTCCAGGCCTTTCTGTTAAATGAGATGCTCTTCCTGGAGACACGGGAAAGTCAAGTGTTACACACTTCCCACTTTTTTATTGTAGCCATATCTGGAGGTTCTTTTTAGGGGTGAAACTTTTAAAAATTTTCAAACTCCATGTGGAATTTAAAGAGGGTCTTAGGACGAGGCTGATGTTTTATGTAACACACTGATTCAGTCAGTGTTGTGGTTAATGTGTTTCTTCTTGATGCTTGCTTCTCATGGAAGTAGTGTGCAATGTGACTGTCTTCATGTGTAGGGAAGAGTGTGTGGTTCATTAGTATAACTCAAACCTGTGAAGGAGCTACGTTTTTCTTTAATGTCAAAAAAAGCGCAAAACACTAAACCAAAACCAACCAATCAACAAATCTAAATCAATTCAACTCAGACATTATCTTGGTTTTCCCCAGATGCATTCTGTCTTTATCGAGCTCACGCGTTGCTTCTGAGATCAATTATGTGGTTGTGTTGAGTAACTAATCTTCAGAGTTTCATGTAAAACTGAAGAAAACTCAGCTGTCCGGTGGAAGCAAGTACTTCTGTTTGACAGAGTAGCTGACTAATGTGGAGCTTAAGTAGACTTGCAGGGAAAGCCAGGCACCTGCCAGTAATCCTGAGGCTGTGAATTCACTGCCTTGGACTTTCTTACATTCTCATGTGGATTTGACAAAGAAAAATGAAAATCTGAAATACTTGGATAGATAATATTTCAAGGCTAGATAATTGATTGTATTGGGAAGCTATCAGTATAAAATCTCATAGTTGGATGGAGGCTAATTAAACATGCCTTAATTGTTTCAAGAATAGACAGGGTTTCTCTGGACAGACTTAAGTAGCTCAACTCATGGTAAGACATGAAGAGTAGCTGGTTAAGTGACTGCAGTAGCTCATAAATGAGAAAACCAATGAGGGGAATGAATAAATGAGCAGAGTTACTGTTCTAGTTTGTAGTTCAGTTGCGAGCAAAACAAATGTGGGAACACTTGAAAGTACCTTATTGTTCCTTCCAGAAAGGTTGCTTGATAATTTGAGTTAAAGCCATAACAATGAAAGAATTAGAAGAGCTAGGGGAGATCACTCAATTCAGGGATGTCTGCTGGAGACTGTAGTGCAGGGGTCCTCAAACTTTTTAACCAGGGGGCCGGCGCGCAGATGAAGTAGCAGGCAGTCATCTGCGGCTGCTTGGTTTCCCCCCCTCACCCCCGGCGGGGGGGGGGGAGTCTGTAAACACCGGGGGTGGGATTGAGGACCCTGGGGGGCCGTATCCAGCCCGCGGGCCGTAGTTTGAGGACCCCTGCTGTAGCGTATAACATCTTTTCCACTTTAACCTAAAGCAAAGTAGATCTAGTGCTTTAAAGGAAGAGTTGTCTTATGGAGGCTATTAGATAAGGCATGCTAGCATTGGTGTACCCTTTGTAGTCTGCTCTGCAGGCAGTCTTTTCCACTCTTGCAGGATTAGCAATGTTGTGTGATGGGTTTTATTTATCTAAAAGCATGAGGTGAATAGTACAGTAACTCCTGATGCTAAAATTTGAAAGAAATGTCAAGGAAAAGCAAGAAAACTCATGCATTCTGGCAGTCTTGGGGAGGTGACTTACTGGTAAGAAGTTCCTTGGAAAAGTAGTATGCAGTTAATCAGTAATACAGCTGAATACAAAATATGTTTTTTGTTACAGACTAAAAAAGCTTCATCCAATTTATCATCCAATGAGTAGGAAGTGCAGTCTCATTTAAATGTGAAATGCTATTACCTAGTCTAGTACTTGACAGTGCCAAAGTAGGGCTCCCTATAACTCTACACCAATATTGGATGCGTTAGGAATGAAAGTATACACATTACTGAGGACTGTGGAATCTCTAAAAATGAACTACTGCATTCTTTTTTTTTTAAGCATGCAGTGAATTAAGCTGCAAATATCTTCGTTTTGAAGTTTGATTCCTAGTCTTTCTACCTAGATTTCACAGTGAATTTTGAAATAGAGAGTGTATCTTTTTAGAAGGATGATAGTTATATCTAAAGACATCAATGGTGAAAACACCAAGGTGAGTACAGTGGCACTTGTTGAATTCACCATTGAAATAGATCTTGGTGCCTGCAAGTGTGAGGTGATGATGAAGGTTAAGTTTTCCTCCAGCCAGTAATAAGTTAACATTAAGACATTAACCTTTTTTGCTGTCTTCTGATCCATCCATCCTCAGTTAAGTCCCTTACTTTTATTTACTTTCCCGTTCTAGGAACAGTGTTGTCCAGGTTTTGGAATAGTCTCTAGTAAGTAAACCTTCTTGAACTGCAAAGTTACGCTTTACAAAGAAGACTTGTTTGATCATTATATCTATATTTTCAGTGAAATTGTACACTGGTATGTGTTATCCTAACAGGGCTACCAAGCACTATTTAAAAACCAAACAAACAAAACCCACACTGTTATAGCTTGATGATGGTACTGAAACATCTTTCTGGTAATACCTTGCCATACACTTGGGATACCATGTCTCCATAGCAAAAGCCTTCACAACAACCAAGTTAGAAGTATACCAAGGCTTTTAAGAATGCGCATTATGGAAAGTGTGATTGCTGTATATTGTGTAATATGTATTAGAAATCAGGCTTGCACTTAGACTTAGCAGTTTTCTTCCCATTTTCTCAATCTGTATGTACATGATTGTCCAAGACACTTCTCTTACTTTCATTGCAAGACATTTGAAACAAAAAATGTACAGTGCTACAAGTGAAGAGTTGTAGGCATATGGGAGAAATACGCCTAAATTACAACATACAGAATTCCAAGTTGCAAGCTGTAAGTCTGTGATAAAGCACTTTGTTGCAAATGCTGCATATCTGATTATGAGCTGTAGCTAAGCAGTGCTATTAGCAGTCAAAATCTAGTTTTCCTCTTGGGTCTTTCTGAGTAAAATGTGAAAAAATTACATTTAAGCCACTAGGATTTCTTTAAACTATCAAAATGAGGATTTCTCAGACTGAATACAGTTTTGCCTGTCTGGTGTGTAAGGTGGAAAAATGTTGGGTTTACCATCCATCTCTGGAAACACAAACTGTACTTGGCAATCTTTGTCATTTTTGTTGATTATAAATCTCGCCTTGTACTTGATGGTCGTTAGAATGATCTTAGTGTAGCAATATAACCTCTTTTTGGTCAGAGCTTTCATTTATGTAACCTTAACTTGGAGGTCCCCGTCAAACTGAGTTGTTCTCTTAAATTACAGTGTGTATATGTGGTAGCTAGTTGTCTGCAAAAGCTCAGCTTGGGAGTGGGAAATTTGCAGTTACAAAAAAGAATATATATATACCTTATTCATCCCTTTCAGCCACCCAACGTTACTTGATGTGGATTTTTGTTTTATGTATTGCAGTTTTGATGATAATTGTCAGACTTCTGTAGTTCCTGGAGCAATCACTTTGGTCTAAAAGCACGGCATAGTGATCAGTCTTTTCCTACAAGAGCTAAATAGTGTCCACTTCTAACTCAAGAATTTGCAAGTTGAGGCATTGGATATACAGTGGGATGGTGCACTCACAGAACGTATCAAACTCTTTCCAGTTACAACATCCAAAAAGAAATATTTTTTCCTGGCCTTTTCATAAGGACTGGATTGTATCTGTAAGTTTCATTCTACAGCCATGGGATAAAGTATTTTTATGCATACTAGGATTTGATATCAACAGCAAAGCATTTGAGAAAAACACAGAATCTTAAGATTTGGCAGTGTATTTGGACTGCACCATAAGAATAGCTGGCACTGGAGTACTCTGCTTTTGAATGCCTCACAGGAGCTATTTGTTGTGGGGAGCACTATAAAATGAACAAAGGACAGAATCTCATATACTTTTAGAAAGTGAAATGAAATACAGTCAGGTGCAATTTTTTCCTGATAAAAATCTGAAAGGCCACTCTGTCAGTGTGGAACTTCTCCTGGGGCGGGCATGCAGTGGTCCATGTGGTCCTGTGCTCTGCGCCTGGAGACTAAGGGACACTGGAATTTGTGCAGGCAGTGGGACTGGAATTCTGACTTGGTACTTCAATAACAGCACAAGCTGCTCCAAGAGATCAGGGCTACAAGAATATTCAAATGAGTAAAAGTAGTGTATAAACTGCCTACAGTTTTCGTCACTGTCTGTTAGTATCGCTTCAAGTGTAACGTATGGGTGGGAGAGAGGTAGTTTCCTGGGCTTTATTCAAATCACACTTAAGGGCAGGGACGGTTCTTATACCCGCATCGTGAGCACTCATGTAGTAGAAGGTAGGCAAGAATTGGGAGCGCAAGGTACGGCATGGGGAAGGTGCTTCAGCAGCGTGCATGTGGGTACAAGTGTTTCAGGTGATGAAGGGGAAGACTGCCTGTCTTCCACCTGAGAGGCTTTTTCATGGAACTGATTGAACGCATTACCTTTGAGTGGTGTAAGGGATTTTATTTTAAAACTAACCGAACTGCAAAGTAGTTGAAACAGGAATAGATCAACAAAGTCCCAATCTCAAATTTAACTAGAAAAGTATTGACACAAAAGGTGTATAGTTATGCTGTAAAGATGCAGAAACAGGTCCCCCTACAAAGCGTGCTGTTTGCTTTAGTTTTGCTCCTCCTGTCTATCTCTTCAGAGCTACCTCACCTAATTCTGGAGTGGTGTTCGTGGAAGGCTGTCAGGGACATGGAGCAGTCTTGGGGGTTTCAATGACTCTTAAACACACATTTTTGACAGATATATCTGAAACATGTTAATTCAGGATGGAAAGGAATACTTAAACTTGTAGTGAGTTACGTGTACTTTTTATTCTGAGGAGTTTTACCACAAATACGGCTTGAAAGAGGCTTTAGAGAACAGTAAGATGCTAGGACAGTTTTCTTGTGAAATGGGTGTTGAGCACTTTCTTGTTTTCGATTACAAGCTTTGTTCAGTGTAGGAGAGGCTGTTACTCTCTGTCTGAGAAGCTGATTCCCTCTACTTGTGTTTGTTGCTAAGTACTGACAATTCTTGTGAGACTTGTTAAAATGGATTTCTCCAGTGTCATATTCTTTCAATAGTTGAGCTTTGTTTCATGTATGTAACTAATACTGCTGAGCATATTGCCAATACTCATTTTAAAAAGTCTTAAGTAGTTTTTTCTTAACACTTGGTTTCAGCGAGTTATGTATTTTCACAGAGGTGAGTTTCCAAGCATGACTGCAAGCCTTCTGTTTTTCCTGTACGCTTTTTTTAAAAATGTAGCTGCACACTGCTGATAGCAACTTCCATCGCAGGGGGAGCGTTATCAGTAGTTATCACTGGCAGGCCTGGTAAATAGTCCAAGAACTGCCATCTTATGTCTGACATGGAACTGTGGAGTGCAGTCAGACCACTGGGACCCAGCATGGGCCAGCAGACATGGAGAGTGTGGGACCGAGAGCACGTGTGTGTAGGGGGAGGGTTCTGTGGCTACCGTGCAGGCTGCCCTGCCTGACCTTCTGGGGAGAGAGAGCTATAGCTCCTCGCCAGACTGAGAGATCAGAGACTGCAAGAGAGCAGGGACACCCCCAGCCCCCCTAGATTTCGATTCCAGAGAGTTACAAGTGAGCAACTGGTTTGTGTTCTTGCTTTGTAACTTGAAATCAGACCAAAAATGTTAAGGCCTGGATTGCCATAACCTGGGATGTGAAGATGTAGTTCAAATCTTGTTTCACACTGCAAATACACATTCTTGTAGTGATGACTGACATGTTTTGTTCATAGAATTGTTAACCCAGCACTGCCAAGCCCACCGCTAACCTGTGTCCCTAAGGGCCACGTCTACGCGTCTGTTAAGTCCCTCCTGGGAGGGTGACCCCACCAGTCCCTGGGCAGCCTGTCCCAGTGCTTGGCAAGCCTTTCAGGCTGGCACTGGTTTGTGGGATTGTTCTGCACTAGTATGTCTTTGGAACGAGACTGACCGGAACTGTAACCAGCCAACTGCAGTGCATTTCTTAGATGTTAAACATGGTCCCACAAGAATTAATTGAAACTGTGTGAGCACACTTGTGGAGTTCGGGGCTTTGGTTCTGTCTTACTATTCTGTTGGCTACTGCCGCTTGGTTGCAAAGCTGTAAACACAGTGCTGATCCAGGAACTTTTTAACTGGAAGGTGGTCCTCAAGTGAGGTCACAGAATACACAACAGTTTTCTTAACACTCTGTGAGAGCAACTTAGCAGAAATAAAAATAGAGGTAAGGACCTCCATGAATATCCCGTGAATCCCCATTTTCCCCAGTGAAGAAAGCTAAAAAACGAGGGGAAGAATCAGAGCAGTTAATTATTCTCATGCATTTTTCTGGTTAGGGGTGTCATAAGCATAGTCTGAGGAGTCAGAACCTGAAGGAGTGGTAAGAGCTCTTAACTGTACTGGGCAATATGGCACAGGGAACCTGCCATGATTGTGTACTGAAATCCTGAATCTGACGCTTTAGCCTTCCAGTGAAAGCATGTTCTAAGGAGTCCTGTGGGTGCCAATGGGTGCGTAGTTTCAGTTGAATGATACAGCAGTAATGCTCACAGAGTTTTCTCCTTGTATTTACAGTGGATCTGGTGCAAGCGTTGTTGCCATTGACAACAAAATAGAACAGGCAATGGTAAGTAAAAAATAAGTTGTTATTTCTCATAGGATTAGTGGTTCATCATCAATCCTAAGTTTCCAGCTGTATTGAGTTTCTGTGAGTCTGTAACACCCCTTCATCGGGTCAGACTGAGAACCAGCATGTGAAAAAAGGTTTTTCTGCATCAACTATGGGATGACCACAAACCATGAGATTGCCTTTAGTGTTGGCCCAGAAATGTTCTTAGGTTAACTTTCCTACAGTTTTCTGTGAACAAGCTGATTGAACTTAAAGGGGTGCTGAAAATAAATAGTCCATTTAGGTATCTTATTTTAGTGCAGTTCATCACTGGTTTTTCTTAATTGTCACTTATGCTATACCATCCTTGATGTATTGTTCAGCTTTGGTTACATCTGTGTGATTTTTGCTTCTGCTGATTTAAAGGCTTTCTTACTTGGTTCTCATACATCTCAGTGCTTGGGATTGTGTAACACAGTCTCCTACCTCCAGGGCAAAGCTTCAGAGCTGATGGTTTCCTTCTGAGTAGCTGAAGTGTAGTTCTAGTCCTCCTCTTCAGTCTAACTGAGGTGACTAGAGCTGAATGTTGGAAACAAAGCTTTTGATGTAAGGGCCGCTTTACAGTGAATAGAAGGGCTAGGTTATTTGCTCTTGAAGGCTAACTTACTCATGTATTTTTAGTGGAGGAGTGCCTTAGTTTTCCGGGCTTACTGCTTAAAGCAGTAAAATAGTGAATCCTGGGGGTGGAGTGGAATGAAATTGTTCTTTCACTTGGTGTAACTGTTAACTTGTTCTTCACAGGATCTAGTGAAAAGCCATTTAATGTATGCAGTAAGAGAAGAAGTGGAAGTTCTGAAGGAACAAATAAAAGAATTAGTCGAAAGAAACTCTTTACTTGAACGAGAAAATGCACTGTTAAAATCTCTTTCAAACAATGAGCAGTTATCCCAACTTTCAACCCAACAGGCCAATTCTAGTAGCACTTCACAAGCGCAAACAGTGATAGCACAGCCTCCGCAGCCAACGCAACCTCCACAGCAGCCGAATGTCTCCTCAGCATAAAGCTTTCTTGCCTCCTTTGAAAACAGAAACCTGAGAGCAGTCTGTCCTTGTGTGCCACTGATGTTCTTTCCACTTTATATGAAAGCGAGTAGCCATGCTTTTGTTGTGTGTTTGGCCTTTTCAGTATTAGACAATCATTCTTCAAGAGCTGTCCCTCACTGGTATATCATGAAGCGCAGTTGGTGTCCATTATGTCATCGGTGCACAAGGGAGGTCATAGGAGGAGTTTTTAATGCAAAGGATGCATCTGCTTGGTGTGCAGGAGTGAGGTCTTTAAGAGCTTTGGTGGCTCTCCAAAGTTTCCATTTCCCGTGGGGATTACTTTGAGCCTTGCTATCTGGTAAGAAGTAACAATTCATTGTGAGAGCCACTGTTCTTTCAAGATAAGTAACATTTGCCTACGTTAGTTTCATTTATTTGTTTTATTTATTACAGGGCTGCTATTTTCATAACGTACATGAGCAATGTCACAGAACTTTTTAAGTTTTTTTTAAATAAAGGTATGTATCAGTAAAATGATAGATGGTATTGCGTTCAATAGATAAAATGTTTAGGCAATAATTGAACAAAAGAATCCTGGCATATTTCTAACACTAATGGCAATTTACCTTTGGTATTTATTTACGGTAGTAAAGATCCAGCTTGAATGTAAATTTTGTAAAGAGTGTAAGTATGAAGACCATAGTGCATCTGTACAGGTAGTCACCAGTTATTGTGATATAATAAATAATTGATGGGCTATTTTGATGAAGAAAACTTTGCTCATTTCTGTTTGTACTTTCTAATAGAGATAAATTGCCATGATTCCTCTGCTTGACGTTTCGTATAATTATTTTTTTTTGGGTGGGAATAAAAAGCTGTGAAATTGTTCAACCTACTTTGTAACCAAAGAAGCAAAGCTGTGTAATTGAGGGTTTTTTTATTTTATAATGCACATTCTTTATGTATTTTTATTTAGTGTCTTCTCATTCACAACTTTCTTTGCTGTCTAGCATGATCTGCATGACCTATAATCTTTGAACCACTTTCGTACCTCATGTTTTTATCCAGCACTCTTATTGTAATATGTAATAGTCTGTGAACAATGTCAAATAAAAAAGAAAGAACAGCTGGTTTTGGTGGAGCTGAGCTAGTGTGCTATGCACTAGTTGTTAAAAAAAAAATAAATAAATGAAGTGAGCCATTTTTTGTTCATTTAAAATGGTGTTTTGAATTTCGTATGCAGAAAACGTTTTGTTACATTGCAGATTTTAATGTATTTAATAAATGCAACATGCAAATTAAGTGCAGTGTATACTGAGTATTTAAATTAAAAATGTACATTTCATAAATACAGCTTCAAGAGAGACCATCATTTGTGTAAACTAACGTAGTGTGTCAAGTCGATGTATAAACATACATTGTTACAGTGAGGCTAAATTCAGTAGCCCTTTTTTTTTTTTTTCTAAACAAAATGGAGAAAGGCAACTTCAGTGAGCAGTAATAGAATAATGCCAAAATTGTAAGCGCTTCTCTTGCAACAGACTTTTTTTAATTCTAATTTAATTAGAATTTTTTAGAATTTTTAGAATTAAATTTAATTAGAATTTAATTAGAATTATTTAATTTAATAATCTTAATTTAATTTAATTAAGTGTAATTCCGATGCTGTTGGTGACACTATTGGTTTTGGGTTTGCATTGATATAAAATTAACATTTGGCTGTGTGCTGGAGTGCTGGAACAGTTTGGTATGTTAAAACCAAGAATCACCTTTGAGGAACGCTTACAGGAGCAAGCTGTGCAGCGTGCCATCCCGGGCAGGCACAGCTCTGAGTCATTGCTCCAGCGTGCTGCAGTGTAGCTCACACTTGAGCCTGCACCTATTCCATCAGGTTGCCTGCAGATGTTTGCTTCAGTATCTTACCCTTGTGTATATCTAACTCTGGTAAGGTTTGTGTGGTAGGTAAAACAAAAGAAGCAACACTGGAAACTGCGAGTTTTGGTATCTTCAGGTCTCAAGGAAGCATCCTTGTCCCATGTTCCAGAAACTTGGAGCATCACCCATTGCCGGTAAGTGTCAGTTCACAGTACAGTTCAGAAAAGGGTAGGGGTGGGGGGTGGGTGATGATCTTCATTTCAGTTGTACATTGCTGTTCTTGGCCTGCTACAGGCATGCATGTATACTGCTGTAAATCCTCTACTGAAACGAGGGCTTTGCATGCAAATTAGAATTCAAAGTATTTCAGTAGCCAAGTGTCTTTTCTCTCCAGTGTGACCTGTAGCTCACTCCTGCTATACAGCAAGGATGTAGCTAGTAAAGTAAGTAAAAAGGAACAAGTTGGGGGACTTCTGGGAACAGAAGTCATTTGGGTGACTAGTTGATTAAAACTTTATGGAGGGAACACACTACCTCTCAGTTCATTCTTAGGGATTGGAATGGAGACATGAAACATGACCGAAGTTGTTAATGTCCTGCTGACCATAGAAATAGAGAATCGGGCCGAAGAGGAGACAGTCCTAAGCACGTCTGCATTCCTGTGGAGCTGGTGTCTGTGCATCTCCTGGCCCCCTCTCATCATGCTTGTGAGCTTGTTGTGTGGAGTCATCTTTGGGTGAGCTGTGCAGCGCAAGGACAGTTAGATCCAGTTACACGTAGGTGCTCTGGAGAGGTGTGTTTTTCTCCAAAAGAAAAAGGCTTTTAGTAAACCTGCTGGAAATAGGGGATGAAACAAAAGATTAAACTGATACTATTAGAAATCTTTTGTTTCCTTTGCTCCACTCCTGTCAGGTTTGGTTTTGTTTTTTGGTTTTAGTCTTCTTGTGGTGATAAGTTGTCTTCAGCTCTAAATGCCAACTCCGTTTGCTGTGTGATAACACTGAAATGGCAGAAGAGGGTCTTTGAGTTGCTGCTCTGTCTTCCCGAGTGGCAGTCCGTGGTTGCTGCCTGGGGAGAGAAAGGAGTGGCAGTTCCTCAGCCTGAGATGATCATTTTGATGTTACTAAACGTTGGATTTCGGATGGGGAAGAATGGCTTGTTGACAAATGATTGTGTTGCTGTTGGGCCGTATTAGCTGCTGCGCTGCTTTGTGCACATGGTGTCAGTCCGCTTCCCGCTGCCGCAGAGCCTTTCTTTGTTGTCCTTACGTGTGACGGCACCAGCGATGTCAATCAACCACCCATCACTGCATCGTGTGCACTGCTCTGTGCAACAAAGAGCCCGGCGCTCCCCGTGCTCGGGGGTCTGGCGGGTGCTGTGAATGGGTTTGTGCCCACTGCTCCTGCCGCTTGGTGTCAGCTAATTGCTTTTGGGTGCCT
This sequence comes from Falco rusticolus, assembly GCF_015220075.1. Taxonomy (NCBI): domain Eukaryota; kingdom Metazoa; phylum Chordata; class Aves; order Falconiformes; family Falconidae; genus Falco; species Falco rusticolus. The sequence goes on along the minus strand of NC_051199.1, from coordinate 30,279,956 downwards.
TTGTGCTTTTTCAGGGAAATGACTTTTTAGGGAGCTGTGTGTGGAAGCAGGCTCTTAAAATGTGATGCTGCAGTGCTGTTGCATATTCCTGTGGCATGTGCCTCTGAAATACCTCCATAGCTTTCAGCATAACCAATAGAGCGGTAATTCAGCTGCGGGGCTGACCTGCTGTGCTTTGAAATGAGGTTGACCCTGCGATTTGTGTGCACTTGGCACAGATGGGAGGGAGACTGCAGTCAAGGTGTCTGTGGCAGAAAGCATGCCAGAGCAGAAAGGTCTTAAAGCTTTGTGGTGTCTCTGAATTAGCCCCTGGACCTCGAAGAGGATCTATCAGAATGCAGGGAAAGGCCACAAAACCGACAGAGGATGCAGAGGAAATGCTTGATGCTGAGAGCCCTGGAAAGCAGTGGCTGGCTTGCAGGGGAGTGGGCTGTGGGAGTGCTGGCAAGGGCAGCTCAGAAGGTGTCCAGGGAAGGTAGGCGAGGTGAGCACAGGACTGCCATTAACCACATCTCACCTACAGGAAGTGTGTATTTTTTCACATGGCAGAAAGTGAACTTTGGAGCTGGCTGCCACGGGGGACATTGTGGAGGCAGGCAGGGTGTTCTAAATGGCGTTAGGCAAACTCTCGGGCAGCAGGCTGGTGCAAAGGGGGTACCTTCCTGCCAGCCCTGCACACCGCTGCTGGCTGGGAGGAGAGGAGCAGGAGATGGAAGAACTGTAAGGGGTGGCTAAACTGCCTGTCCCTCATAGCATCTCCCGCCTGGGCTCATTCAGTAACAGATCTGCAACGTTTTGCACTCCAAAGTGAGATTTCAACTGAGCAACAGTCTAGCGAATTGGCCCCCTTGAACTTCATTTTGAGCAGGTTTTGTTGAGTTTGCACTGAAGTGCCCCGGAAGGGCTAGTCACCTGGGCCAGTGAGGCATGGGACGTGGCAATCCCGAGTTCCCGTAGCCAGCACAGGCACCTTGGCCTTGATTATTTTTTGTGTGTGTCGCTGCCCCCCTCCCCCCCCCCCCACCCCGAGCACGCCAGGGCACCGGTTTCTGCGCACCGCGTGATGCGCTGCCTGTGCTGAAGGAGCGCTGCTCTCCGCGGACGGCCCGTTCCGGAGGCTCGCGGGGCTCCCCCCGCCGGCGCGACAGCCCCCCCCGCGCCGGCCCGGCCCCGAGCGCCGCCGCCCGGCAGGAGCCACCACGCCCCCTCGCGCGTCCGTCGCCGCTGGCTGGGCCCGCGGCCGGGAGGGTTGGGGCGGGGGGGGCAGCGCCGGCCCCGGGGCTTGCCCGGGCTCCGTGCCGGTGGTGGGGGTGGCGCTCTGGGCTGCGGAGCGCGCCGCCAGGGGCAGCTCGGGGGGTGGGGCGTTTTCCCAGCCCCCCCCCCCCCCCCCCCCCCCCCCAGTGACGGAGCTTAACCCAGGGAGCGGTGCTGTGAGCAGCAGGAGGGGAACGTGCAGCCCGGCCGCCCACGGCTGCTGCTGTTGCGGCGTCGGCGCCTGGGCCCCACGTGGGAAAAACGGGCACAGCCCCGGGGGCCGCCCGCGGCCAACGCGCCGCCGGTCCCCGGGGGACTCTCGCCGCCCCCGGCCGTCCTGGGCCACCCCCTCTGCGGGGGCTGCGGGCCGCGTCGCCCTCCCGCCGGCCGCCCCGAGCAGCGCGCTCCCGCCCCGCACCCCCTGGCAGCACGGGGCTGCCCCCGTTCCATCCGCATCCGCCGCCGCGGCTGCGCCTCGGTGGTGCCGCATTCGCCGCCAGCGGGCGAGCCCCGCCCGCCCCGTCTGTTTACGGCCGAGCGGATGCCTGTGGCCGACATGGCCCGCAAGGCCGGTGTCAGCGCCGGCCGCTTCTCGCATCGGCAGCGGGCGGTGGTTTGCCAGTTTGCACACACGGAGGGGAAGGGAACCCTGCGGCGCGGCCGGCGCTGCGCGGGGTGATGCTGGGGCGGTGGGATGTCGGAGACGCGGCTGCAGGCGCAGGTCAAGCCATGCAGCGGCAGCGAGGAAAGGCCTGGCAGGAGAACGGGGCAAAGCATACACCAATCCTGATGCGTGTCACTGAAGCACAGTCTCACAGCCAGCCTTGAGAAGGCTTCACGGGGAAAAAAAATGAACACGGATTTAAGAGACGAGCGAGTTGTGTGCAGTTAATAACATCATCTCAATGGGACAGCGAGGTCAGCTCGATGGAAGTACCTGACCATTTCTGTGGATTATGGTACCATGTTACTTTGCCCAGACACCGTACTGCTGCAGGCCATTGTATCAAAAAGAGATGCTCTAGCAGTTCCTGGCAGTGAGATGTTGCAGCCTCATGAGAAGGGAAATAAACCTGGATATTGTTCTCTCAGGCTTTTGAAAAGAAACAAGCCTGGTACGCTGCAGCCTTCATAGTGGGAACACCGTTGGGGCTGGCCTGGACCCCTGCTCCGGCACCGTGGGCTGCCTAGGGCCTTCTGTGACGGTCTCCCAGGATGCAGACTCCACCATTTCCCTCGTCAATGTCTTTCAGGGTCTGACTACCCTCACAGTAGAAGCTTTTTTCCCTGTTTGTAAATGGAATTTCTTGTATTTCAGCGTGTGCCCATTGCTGCTCATCCTATCACTTGTCAGATCTCCTCTGAGCCTCCTGCAGGCACTCTCAGCCCCCTGGTACATCAGATCGACTTTGCAGCTCAGTGCTGGACTCCAGTGTGTCCCTGTCCACGTGCTATTGGGAGCCTAGGATCAGCGAGTGCAGTGCTCCAGATGCGCTGAGCAGCACTGAGCAGAGGGGTAGGAGACCTCCACCCACTGGTGATGCCTTTCCCAGCCCCAGGCCCTTCCCTGTGGAGCTACTTCCAGCAGCAACTGGTGTCCGGTGGGGTTCCATGCTGCCACCAGCAGCCCTGCGAGCCCGGTGGGTCAACCAGGGCTCGGTCCTCCCCGTTTGCTTACCCAACCACTACTTCACCAGGCTGCCTGTGGGGCTGGGGCAGGAGACCCCATCAAAAGCTGTGCCGAAATTAAGCAAGACCCACTGCTGTCCTGTCCCCCACTGAGCCAGGCGTCTCCTGGCAGCAGGCTGGCAGGTTAATAGAGTGCTTTTTCCTGTTCATAAATCCAGGACTGCTCCCAGTCACCCTCTTGTCCTCCATGTACCTGGAAGTGGTTTTCCGGAAGGCTTTGCTCCATCGCCTTGGGGTAATGAGCTAAAGTGGACCAGTCTGCACTTCCTAAGATCCTCCTCCTCCTCACCCTTTGTGAAGACAGGCAACGTTTGTTTTCTTCCAGTCCTCAGGAATCTCTCCTGCTGGTGCATCCTGTCAGGTCCTGTGGACCTCTGCACGCCCAGTTCGTTGACATGTTCCCTAACAAGCCTCCTCCACCAATGGCTCATCTTCCTTGCTCCACAGCCACCAAAGAGCATCTGCCATTCGCAGGACCCTAGAAACAAAGCAGGGGGTTACTTGCTTTCTCTTTTTGTCTTTTCAAATCATATCATGTCACAAGCAGTTGGATCTTTCCCAGCACATAGAGTCTGTTGGTCAAAGCAAATTTTGTAGTGGTTTCACGTGCTCAAATCAAGTCACTCTTCCAGTGTAACGCAAAATTGTAAAATAAAAGACCTGTTGCCTGGAAGAAATAACCTGGGATGATCCACGTCCCCTCAGCTGTCACCGTAGAGTGAACACCGCTCGAGACCCCCCTGTCAGGGCTTAGGCCACCGACAAAGCAAGCAGACACCACTCATCGCGCAGCTCCTACAGTGATTTGCCCTGTCCCCCTTCTGTGTTTTCCTGATACTTAATACCCCATATCCTGAGGAATGACCTCCCTCTTGTTTTGTCAGCTCATTGCGAAAGCAGCTGCGAGCTGCAGCTCCTTCTCACCCCTTGTGCAGTCACTGTTCTTGGCTGCAATGCCACTTTCACCACTTTTCAATGCGGAGCACCCCGGAATGTTTTTGTTCCAATCCAATAGCAGTTTTCGAGCAGCACGATGCGCCAAACTGTAGTTATCTGGTGGAGGCCATCACTGGCCCCTGCTCTGTCAGGCACGGGTTGTTGTTCAGGCTGTAACGACAACAAAAGCAGCCGCTGCATATCCCTTTATTTGCATGTGACTAATGATGCGGTTCTGCCCTTTGAATCCAGCAATGCCAGCAGTGGAGAAAGCACACTGGGCTACCATGTGGCCGGCTGCAGGACCCCGCAGGGAGAGGGGCTGGCCCCCAAGGGGAAGGGGAGCGGTGCCAGGTGGCTTCCATGGCCAGACCCCTAAGCCCATGGCTCGGCAGCACTGGCACGGCCAGACCCCAGCACAGCCAAACACGGGGCTTTCCTGTGCCAACGGGACTCATCTTGGGGAAGAAGCTAATTAAGCTGCACTCGGCAGGAAGCGCTCTAGCTTCAACACCCAGCAAGGCACCATTTTGCCAACCTCAAAATGAACACAACTCACATTTGAAAAGGAACTTTTATTTAGAATCAGGGATTATACATACTTCCCCCCGCTGCCACCACTTACAAAATACAAGCATCCGAGAACAGGGAATGCATGTTACCTTGTACGGCTCAGTCTGGGGGCATACTCTCGGCCGGCCGCGCTGGTTCACACCAGTCCCAATAATATCATACGGTAATAAGACAAGTCATACAAAAGATCTGCTCCTTCACGGCCAACAGGCATTTAATTAATCTCTACAGAAACTTTTTTTCCTATTACTTCTGGTGTAACCAGGTTTTTAATTTGTCTTCTAAGAAACCTGAAAAAAGGAATCTTCCTTTAGCAACTGCATACAACAGCAGACTGATTTTGGGCTGCCGTTTGTTACCACAACGGACAGCGAGGGGCCAACGCAAAGCCCAGGCTATCAGCAACAAAATACTATCAATAGCAGCATTTTCCAGTGATCTCGAGTTACAGTCATCTACAGATGTAAGGAGGGCTTTTTTTTTTTCTTCAGCATCACTAAGAAGGAACTGCGATCATCTGCAGGAAAGCAGTTAAGTACTGGGTCCATCGTTAGGCAAAACAGTTGAAAGCAGGATCTACCTTAAATAGGATTAAATATATATCGCAAGACACACCACACTCTGCAGATGCTGCACACATAAGCAGAGCTGTGGGCGGGAGCGGCAGGGTAGGGCCCCTGTACCTGCACAAAACATTCCCATACAATGTTGTAAAACTCAAAACTGTCACCACTTGTTGAAAGTTGTCCAAGTATTTACAGCACAGTTGTGGCCTGCAGCCAGGAGAGGCTCGGTGAGCCGGCAGCTCTGGCCCAAGCTGCTTGGTGGTTTGCGAAACTTCGGCATCAGGTTATGTCAGAAACAGCTGCGGCTCAGTCGTGCTGGTTTCTAATTAAGTAACACCCACTAACTCTATACAAACAAGCATTTCGCGTTTATTAGGACAGGAGGCATAGGGTAAAGCTTTGCGTCATGATAAGCGTGCGAGCGCTAGGGCACTGCCGCATGCTGCAGTGAGACTACTCTATGCGTACAGAGAGGGCGAGGCAGAGGGGTCAGCTGCGGAGCGCTGCGCAGCTGGCCACGGTGTCACAGACATGCTTCAAGCTCGTGCTCTGGCAATCCTGGCTCCCACCTTCGAGCAGAACCACTTCCAGCTACAGAGACCATGACTACTCTGGAGGCCGGTGCTCGCCGCTGCTGCCGGCGCCCAGTGTCCAGGCCGCGCGCAGCTCGGCGTGTCAGGGCCAGCAGGGCTGCGTGCCTCGCCCAATAAGCAGGTCCACGATTGTAGATCAACAATATAATTTTATTGCTTTGTACATGTGGTGCTGTTCAAGGCACTGTGGCAGGGGCTAGGAAACTCGGAATGACTGGCGAAGGGACCTGGAATGCCGGGCGCTGCCCCCCAGCAGCCGCCGCCACGGGCCGGGGGGGGCACAGTCCATGGCAGCGCCGGGGGGCGCGGGCGGGGCTCGGCGCCCCTTCACATGCCCATCCGGATGCTCTGGATGATCTGGAAGATGGCTGCAAGAGAGCAGAGGAGCTGGGCGCTGGCCGGCGGGCAGGCCCGAGTCGCCACCGGGGCCCGCCCGCCCGCGCCTGCCCCGCCCGCTTACCTGATCCGCAAACCACGAAGATGAACAACGCCAGCAGCCAGGGCCCGACCGACGCCTTCTCCTCCGGGGCCGTCCTCTGCGGGCACAGCACCGCCGTCACTGCCACTGCCACCGCCACCGCCGGCCCCGCCGCCCACCCCCCGTCCGCCCCGGCCCCCGCGCACCGAGGTCTTGGCGACGTTCCCTCGCTGCGTGATGTTCTTGCTGTGCTTCTCGTTGGCCATGCGGATGCGCTGCTTGGCCACCATGGTGCGACCCCCGGCCGGCCCGGGCCGCCGCCGCTCCGCTCCCTCGGCCTCGCGCGCCGCCCGCTGCCAGCGTCAGCACCGCGCGGCGCCGCCCGCCGGAAACACGCGCGCGGGGGCGGGGCCGCCTCTTGCCGCCAACCCGCGCGCCTGGCGGCGGCACTTCCGGGTCAGCGGGCGGAAGCGGCGCCTCGCGTTACGCGCCGGTGCCCGCCCCCGCCCCGCACGACGTGGACGTCTCTGGGGCGGCCGCGCCGCCGCTCCCCCGGAAGCGGAAGCCGGACGCGGCCCCAGCCCCGGCCCCGCCGAGCCAAAGATGGTGCCCCCCGCGCCGCTGCTGGCAGGTACGTTGGGCCCGGCTGGGCAGGGGCTGTGCCGTGCCCGTGTCCTCCGCGGGTCCTCTTCCCCCGGCCGCGGCGTGGCCGGCCCTGGGCCCCGGTGCCTCCCGCTCTGCCCGCCGGGCCGGGCCCAACCCCCTCTCCGCTCGGAGGACAGGGCAGAGTGCTGCCGGGCCTTCCCCTGCGGGCGCCGGCTGCCTGCTCCCGTCCCTCTCTCGCCTAGGCAGCCGCCAGTGGTCCGCCCCGCGGAGCTGCCTGCCTTTCTCGTGTGGGCAGCCGGTGAAGCGGTCCCGGAGGCACTGTGGCCTGGGGCGGCTGGCGGCAGGGGCTAGCGCCCCCAGGGTTGGAGGCCACGGGCACCGGCCTAGTAGGGCCTCCGCAGCGAGCCGAGCTCTGGATGACTTCGCCACACATCGTGGGCTCGTCGCGGCCTTCTGAGAGGCCGCCTGCCTTTTCCCTCTCTTTTACTGTTAAAGTTGCCTGTAACACAAGGGACGCGCGTTTTTTCTTTCGGGAGTGTCTCTAAGCATTAAACGCCAGGGTATTTATCCTCATTTGGGCACGTCAGGGACTGCAGTTGCGCAGGATGGATTTTGGACTGTTCACTGCTGTCTGCGATCTGCTGCAAATTTGGATCTTAATTTTTCTTGGGAGTCTGCCGGAGGACCTGGAGAATAGACTCAGGGCAGGGGTGTGAAGCTAGTGGATCCCATTTAAAGTGTTGTTAAAACATACTCCAGAGGTATGTTAGGGGCATGGTGTTCCCCCAGTGACTTACAGGGTTACAGAGCAGGTGGAGATTTGAAATCTAGCAAACTAATGTTTTAAACTCTTGCTTAAAACACTTCCTATTTGTTACTTTCCAAAGTGCTATGAAGAGAGATAAGGTACTTGGTAGTTGAAAGAGCAGCTCTGAAGAGCAGCGTAAGGTTTGGTGGCAGATGTTACTGTCGTCTGGGTGTTGCTGCATCGGCACGTGGATTCCATCGCATGGTTCACGTACGGGCTGACCTGGCTGAGCGGGAGCACTGCCGTCCTGCTGTCATGCTGCTGGCCCTAACGTGCCCTCAGAATAATACAGCTGCTGAACATGTAGCTTGAGCTAGCGCAGATCATGCTTTCTTGAGTCGTGTTTGACAGTATAAAATTGCCACCTCAACAGGCATCTTCGGTGTCCCAAGAAAATGCATAAAAGACAGCTAGTGCCTACATAAAAATTGCCTGTTTTGTTGTTTAAGTTTGAATTTCAATATGCTTGTAGCACAACTGGATGATTTAGTGTGAGTCTGTCGTTATTTCTTGTTTGTTTTCTGATGTCATGAACATGGCAATGTCTCTGAAAAAATGAAACACATTTTATATTAACATTTCTTTCACACCTTGTATTCTCCAAGTTGAACTTCAATGTTAAAACTAACAATAGGGCAAATCCTGTCTCATGTTAGCAAAAAAACCCCAGTCCAACATAATATTTCTTTGGCAAATGCTCTTCCTGTGTTTAGGCAGCTAATCCTTGTTTTAGGGAGTATCTAGGCCACTCTTTCCCACTCTGTTGTGCAGGGCTCTTGTGTGGCTCTTGCAATGATGGAGCATTTTCAGCCTCTGCAAGTTGGGCTTCCTGAAAGGGCCTCCTGCAGCAGGGTTGGGAGCTGAGGACCATCGGCCATTTTAGGGCAAGATGTCCTCCCAGCCTCCTTCCTCATGCAGGTGCAACTCTTTTGTAGCTTGAGGTCATCCTGCGAGATGAAGCCAGGCTCTCGTTTTGTGGTATCCAGTGATGGGACAGTAGGCAATAGGCTTAAACTGAAATCCAGGAAATTGCATTTAAATACAAGAAAAACTATTTTACTTTGAGATGGAATGCAGGCGCAGGCTGTCCAGAGGGGCTGTGGGGCACCCTGTCCTCAGGGGTCCTCACCTCCCAGTTGGGCACAGCCCCACAGCCTGCTGTCAGTGGCCCTGACGGAGCAGGGGTATGGTGGGGGGTTCCAGGGGTGCCTCCCCTCAGCCCCTCTGCCACACACCTACTTTGGGTCTGTCCCACCCTGCCCTGCTACCTTCAGTAGCAGTTCTGTTCCCTTTGCACTGACATCAGTGCTCCTGTGGCAGAGGGACCAGCCAGTGTGTGGACCGACCCTGTGTGGAAGGCTGCACTGGAGGGGCCACGCCAGCTGAAGCGGGGAGTGGATTGCAGGGCTGTGGGTGTGGGAAGGCTGGGACTAGTGGCAGCAGTCCCGCCTCAGTCCTTGGCTCTGCAGTGGTGCTGGCCGGTCACTGTGCATCTGCAGAGGTGTACAGCAAACTGGTGCCTCAGTTGCCTGTGCATTGTGTGTCAGAGCTTCTGGTGCTGTGGCTGATAGCTCAGCTTGGCTCTGCCCCTTCACTGCCTCTGTCCTGTGTTTTAATCCTGCCAGCTGCCTTGGATGAAGACAGGTGTCTTGGCACGTGCTACCTTATGAATGTCCGTTACAATCCTTTCTCTTGTTTACTCTAAAAGGCAAGCAGGGGAAACGTGCGTGCTGGTCTTGAGGTTCACAAATTAGAAAAAGCTTTTTTGCTTTGGACAGTTTTCCAGATTTGAAATGAGTAGTTATATTTGTTTACTCTTCCAGTGAGAGGATCCGAAGGGCTTTATATGGTGAATGGGCCACCTAGTTTCACAGAGAGCACAACATTTCAAAGGTACTGTTACTACAGCTATTTTTGATCTTTTGCAGAAAAGAAATAAATTTCTAAAAAGTAAAGATGGACTCCAGAATTGAAAAATTTGTAAATATAAATTAGTTTTTTCTTACTGTCAGTGCCTGACTTCTCACTGGCCAGGTTATAATCGCTGAACAATTGCAGAGTAGATTGCAGTGTTAAAAAGCGCTACTCAGAAGCACAGCGGGAAAATTGGTGTGTTGGTTTTTGTTTTTGTCAAAAATAATTTATGTGGTACGTTTGAGTGTTAATGTGAGTTACTTATTTCTTTAGGGATTCTGGAAAAAACTGCAAAGCTGTTGCTTTTAGCAAGGATGGTTCCCTCTTTGCCTGGTGCAATGGAGAAAAGTAGGTGCATTTTATCATATTAGTCGTGTAGTCTGTGTTAAATAAACTGGATCAGTTATGCCCCATGTACTCTTGTCTGTGTAAAGGCTATGCTGTTAATGCAAGTGTTTGCATACACGCTTTAAGTGCAGTTTATTTTTGCCTTATCCACAGTAGCGGCTTTGTTTCCTGAATATCAGATGAAATATTTGCCATTTTTCTTATATTTATAACGCACCCATTCCCATGGAATCTGGATATGCTTTATTTGGTTTTTTTGTTCATAGCTCCCAGTAACAGAGTACCTGGTTCTCTGGGATTAATCTGTTAGTAAAGTTCACAGAAAATGACTAGTCTTATGTACCTCATGTACAAACATCACAGGACTCTTTATAGACCAGGTGCATTATAGAGTTCACTAGAGATCATCCTTCACATAAGAGTGCACCATGGGGTTGCTGCTCTAAAGAGGTGATAAGGCTTCTTCTGAAATGTTGGTATTATTATTAACAGGTTAAACCCCCCCTACAAAAGTATTTAGCAATGCCATTTAACCATTTCTTTTAAAGTAGGAAACACAGATGTAGGATTCATTACTTCCACTGTTGTTCCTCGTTCTCCAAAGTATTCAGACTCTTCGTTTTTCATTAAAAACTTCATTTTTTTGTCAGTTGGAAAGGTCCGTTTCCAGAAAATATTTGTGGGGAAAAATGTTTTTCAAACAACCAGGCAGGTTGTATATCCAGGTACCCATGCTTGAAATGAGAATATTCCAAATGGCAAACATTTCTGGTCCGTTATACCTCTTTGTTCTGGGGGCTGTCTGTCTTCCTTCATTTTTAAGGGGGAGCAGTTAGCGAGATGATGAGGAACAGGCTCCTAGTGCAGTTTCTGAGAACAGCAATGGCTAGGATGCATCTTTTTTTGTTTCTTTGGACTCCGTATGTGGCAGATCTTTAATATGCAGTGTTCAGAGGTGCTGCTTGAACTTTTTTGTTCAGCAGTCTGACCTTTGCTTTTTATTGTTCAGGTCTCCCTGCCTCCCCCAACCTCAAAAATCCCAAATGTTGAATGCTGTATCCTTATAGATAAAAAGCTTTAAAAATACGTGGGATGAAGGCATGTTTTAACTCACTTAGAATCTTCCTGTTGGCTGTTCCTCAGCTTTAGCACTGGGGGAGTGTGGGTGGACTCTATAGAAATAGAGTATAGCTTGTCTCTTGTTCAGAGTTTAGATGTTGCAGATAAAAATACGTGATGTGTTTTGACCCATGGTTTCATTTGGTTTCAGTTATGCTTGGGTATCTGGTTTGAAAATGTGTTCTTGCAAAGATTTAGTAGAAGCAGGAGGGGGAAAAAACCTCTTCTATTTTTGTTACATTGGCCAAATCTGGGATAGATCTAGAAGAGTCAAATATGTGAAAAGTTACCTTGGCTATTAATGAACTAGTCTAAGCATGCTTTATTGAAATAGCATCTTTTGGTTCCAGAGTAAATATTGTTGATGTCACCAATGCTGCATTACTGCGTTCTTTCGATCTTCCAAAGGCAGTTTGCCTTGAATTCTCGCCAAAGAATAATGTTTTGGCAACGTGGCAGGCTTATACAAGTGAGTATTTTACCAGCTGTAAAAGTACATGGGCTAACTGCATATTTTAATTTGGTTTGCAGGTTTTCTATTACCTGATTTATCACTGTAGCATGTTTATTGGCTAAATGAGCAGTATAGAAAGTACACAGAAAATTATATGGGTAATCAAGTACATAGTGGAGGAGGGAGGGATGCCATCTTCTGAAAGCATCTGGTATTGACCGTTCTTATAAACGCTAAATCAGAGTGCATGTGCTAACAATTACTCTATTACGTAAATCACATGTTTCTAAAAATTGCTAACTGATCTTAGTGCAAAGAGTGTGCTTGAGTCATATGCTGTTCAAGCAGTTTATAGTCATGTATAGACAAGGAAAATTGTAAGCTGTCTCGGAGTAGTCATGTCCTCCACTGGGCCTAGCTGACTTGAGTGTTCTCCGTTGTCCAGAGGGTTTTTTTTCTCTCCTCTGCCTCTCTGCGGAGTTTATGTTCCTGATTTAGGTTGCATCCAAGTTGTGTGTCTGAAGTAGGCGGTGTAAATGCTTCCTTACACAGACAGAGCTGGCCACAAGCTGAGTGTGTGGGAAGGGTGGTCTGGGACAGGTGGTAAGAAAAGACCAGCACAAGTGACAGAACTGATGCCAGATTGTGAAGAGAACTGTTGGAAGGTCTGTTCCAGATCATTGGTAGAAGTGGGCAGGCTGTAGCATCCAGAATAAGTAGGAGGGTAGAGAGTTTAAACCCACAGAACCATTTTGTACAGCTCACAGATAGAGCCGTGACTGCAGTGTGATGGGCAAAATGCATTGTATTCTTGTCAGAACAAAACATAGGAATGGAGAAAATACCTGTGGTGTTTGCCAAGAGGGTGGCTTTTGATTTTGATTAAAAAACACGCATAAAAGAAGCTGTGCTAGTGTTGGTGGTCCTAGTCTTGCAATGGGGAGTAGAAACCCTACACTTCCAAATGTTAGTTCTTCCTGCAGACTGAAAGACTGTGGAAGGATTTATATTAATGTGTAAGGCAATTAGCAGTCTAGGATTTAGTCCCTCAGGGGGAAGGTGCTTCTTGTAAGAAGTTTGTAAGCGTGTTTGGTTGCTTGTAGAATCATGAGATGGAATGTCATGACGGTGAAGCAGATTTAATCCCCAGAGACCACTTCTGTAATCCATGTTTTTATTGCAGCTGCTAAAGACGGCACAGCGGGGCTGCCCAACCTGCAACTTTATGATGTGAAAACTGGAAAATGCTTAAAGTCTTTCATCCAGAAAAAGTTGCAGAACTGGTAAATAACATTACAAACAGTTAGCATCTGGAAAAGAACTGTGCTTTCCAAAATCTGATCCAGGTTAAATAGAGCTTTTAGTGTGTTTGCTTTCAAAATACTGCCTGCTACTAGCTGAAAGTAAATATCTGCACTTGTAAGTATCTTTGTATGTAACCATAATTGTTCATTTCTTAGTATAAGTTCACTGTCGTTTTGTACCACAGAGAAAGTTAGGGAGACAATAACTAAGTATAGCTATATATATATTATTTAGCAGATGTCATTTATCCATTTGAAATATGTATCATGTTTGAATTTCCTTGGCTTTAAAAGTGGAGGGGGGGAAAAAAGTCCTAGACTGCTAAAGATGAACATAATTTAGTATTTCTAATTTTTTTTCTTTAAATGTAGGTGTCCTTGCTGGGCAGATGATGAAAGCGTTTGTGCCAGGAATGTAAATAATGAAGTGCACTTTTTTGAAAACAACAACTTCAGTATGCAAGTATTTCTATACATTTCATTGCATTCCGTATAGGTGTCTTCTTTTGAGTGGCTTGTTCTGTTTTTTTTCCTCACTTCTTCTTTTGCTTGCTTTCTATTTTAAATATTGCCTACATTCTATTTGAATTTGTAATTCAGAATCATTATATTTTAATGAAGTATGTTTTCACTTTCTTGTTTATCTCTTCAGTGACTTAGCTAGTACAAAGTGCATCTAATTTTCAGAGGCCTGATTCTTTATTGTTCCTCATTTAATGAGATCCAGTATTTGTCAGTAGAGGATGTGATCTATGATTGCTTCTTTGGGTTGTGTGTATTCTGTTAGTGATCCTGCCATTTGTTCATTGTACCAAAAAAATGACTCATGAGAAAATTTATATTGATAGAATATTTTGAGTCAATAGATGTTGAAGAGGGAAAGGGGAAGAAAAAAGCAGGAAGATAAAAATGAATTGGAACAAAAATTTAAAGGGCTAAAAGAAAACTGCTGGGGGTGTGATTTTGGTGGTTTTTTGTTTTGTTTTAAATAAAGCTGAAAAAAGAATTATTCTGGAGGCTAAAAATGCAGCCTATGAGAGATGCAGTTTCCTGAGAATTAGCCCTACTGATGTTAACGAAGCTATACTTGGGAAGCAGGGATTGTCTGTTCCTGCACGAGGTCTGCTGCTCAGATAAGACTTCCTTGCTGTAATGAGGTTGTGGGTTGCTGCTTTTAATGCAGTTTTTAATGCATTTCGCCTATGTTGTTTGTGTAAAGGGGCAATGTTCAGCATGGAACAGGCCTTTGTGAATTCTTCTGATCAGGAAGAAGCATCCAGTAAAGGTGTGAGGGGAGAACCCCTGGCTCTGGGTAATGGTGCATGTTAGCTGGGCATGACTGATGCTGCTTCCTCTGAGGTCAGCACAGATAGGATGAAGAACACTGTGCCTTGCATAAAACACAAGCTATGTTTGTGTGGGGTTCAGAAGTTTCCTTGCTGTTTGAACTTCCAAATACTGGATTTCAGGCCTAGGTTTGGTTCAGGTTGGTTTTGTAAAGAAAAATCTGTGATGAAATGGGAGAGTAATGGTTGTTTGCCTAGTAAAAGAAATCCTTTATCATTGTATATACTGTTCTTTATTATTCATGATACAGGCCCATAAGAAGGTATAGTTAAGTAATCCAGGCTAATGTCACTTGTCATTAACATAATCACATCTGTGACTTTTTTTTTGCCCCTCCCCTCCCCCCCCCCCCCCCCCCCCCAGATACTATTGCAAATAAACTACATTTGCAAAAGGTTAATGATTTCGTGTTATCTCCAGGAGCACAGCCAACCAAGGTACCTCTGATGTTATTTCCAATTTTTTTTTTTTGTTTTTCTTAAAAGATAAAATTACTGTGATTTTAGTACAGATTGCTAATAGTGAATAGACCCTGTGCTACCAAGAATATCATCTGCAATAAAATGTCATGGGTTTGTTCTAGGTTGCTGTATATGTGCCGGGCAGTAAAGGTGCACCATCATTTGTTAGACTCTATCAGTATCCCAACTTTGGTGGCCCTCAGTCTGCACTAGCCAATAAAAGTTTCTTTAAAGCTGACAAGGTGACGATGCTATGGAATAAAAAAGGTATAACAGCTGTCTATTTAAACTTTTATATTCTACCCATTTTAGATTTACTTTTTCTGTGTGGGTTTTGCGTTTAATTTGCACGTGCAGATAAATACGGAAGATAGCTGTTAATACCAATGCAATGAATTAGAGTTCTGATTACCCTGTAGTGCTGGTAACTTCCCTGTGTTGGTTTCCATGACTTTGTGTATCGTAACTGAGAATATTCTACATGTTGGTAAATTTTGAAGTTGAATAGCAAATTTAAATTTAATTTAGCATGCTGTGATGTATTTAGACAGTAAACATAAGATTATACCTGAGTATAAACCATTCTTAATCTGTAAAACTGTATATACACAGACGTATCACGATTGGGATGACTTGCACAGTCCTTTGTGATTTGCTGTTTGTTAGCAATGAGATGTTTCGGAATAATTTTGTAAAAAACATTTTACTTCAACCCCAGATTGTTTGGAATAGAGGGAGGGTATTATGTGTGGAAACCACATGTAGGCACACAATTTTGGATGTAACAGATGTTGATGAAACATTTTATTCAAAGACTGATCAGGATGCTTGGTTTCTGCTTTAGACTAATACCTTTTTTTTATGGCTGCAAAAGTATGTTCACTTTTACATAATTCAGCAGTGAATGGATAGACTTAGCTTACACTTTGAGAAAGGAACGTACTCATTCTGTGTGGGTTAACATCTAGGAAAAATTAAATTTAGAAGAGAATAACAGCACAGCTATGCAAGCAACTAACTGGAATTCATAATTGAATTAATTTCTCTTTGTTCACTGTAGTTTGTGAAATAGTTTATATAATTTGCAATAATTGTTTTGAGTAACTGTATGTCTATTCTATTAGCCACGGCTGTGCTAGTAATAGCTAGTACAGAAGTTGATAAAACAGGTGCTTCGTACTATGGAGAGCAAACTCTGCACTACATTGCAACAAATGGAGAAAGTGCGGTCGTTCAGTTGCGTAAGTAGCTCTCAGGCATTTTTTCATTGTATTATAACTCTCAGTAGTGGGAATTGGTGTTTCGCTAGCTTTTGTTTAATGTACGAGGGGGTTTTTGTTAGTGTAAGGAAGTAATCTTTAAAAAAAGTCCTTCACCAGAATTTTTTTTTACTTTGGAGTAAGGTGGGTTTTGTTGATTTGGTTTTTTTTCTTCATAGCTGAATTATCTTGCTGTCTTTGGTATACTTGTCTTGATGTCAGTGGCAAAGCGAACCCACTTTCAGTTAATATATACAAATAATTTGCTTGGGAGGGTGTTAACGTGCACAAGAAGGGAACTGTGCAAGTTTACTGAGGAAATACCTGGACAGTGGAGCCAACTTAATGTCTGAGAATCCAAAATGGGCGGGAAGGTATGTTACTAAACAGAATCATCCTACCTGCACTTATAGACATGCAAATGATACCGTTACTAAAGGAACCGGAGCAAAGAGAGCACAATTTTTTGAAGTATATTGGAAAATAGAAGTTTGCATTGTAAAATGGGAAATGTTCCAAGACTCAAAAAACACGTGTTGGAGGGAAGCAAGTGGGTGTGCTTAACTTCAGTGTTTTGTTTGAATTGGAAGTCCATTCGTTAATTTCCCCTATGGTGGTATTTTTTCATTGTCTTAAGCTGTTTGTTAAACATTTGTCTTGTTTGGGGTTGTAGAGAGGCTGGCTTGTAAATATTTCAAAACACCAGGGGTGGTGTGCAGTATATATGCCTAAGTGACTGTAGAGAGATCATGAATATATTTTCTTGCTGACTGGGAGAACACCTCCAGTTTGCCTTCTGTAGCAAACCTTGTGGTAGCAAGTACTGTGCCCCATTTCCCTTTGTTGTTAACTTCACTGGGGAGAAATAATCAGGATTATAACTCGATATCTAGAATCTCTGGGAGCAGTTTCTGGGATTGAGAACACTAGTTTTTTAATTACATGCTTATTAAAAACTCTTTCGCCCTTTGAAGTTATTTCCAATGCATCTTTATTTAACAGTAGGTTTATAAATATTTTTTGTTCAATTTAGCTATTCCTTTTCAAGGAAAAAAACAAGCTGACATCTGTTTTGTAAAATTTTTCCAACAAAAGCAAGTGGTCAGCACTTGGAGTGAGTGGGGCCTCATTTCCTGTAAATTTGTGTCTTCTGGTTACTTTTGAGGTCCAGTTTTGAAGCCTTTTTTTCATGTTAGTGTTCGTAGAGGGTTTTTTGCTTTTGACTAACCCATGCTCATGCTGCAGACTTTGCCTTTGCTGTTGAAGCCTGTATAAAGCTGCCTTCATCTCTCCAGCTGCCCGCTGTTGTGAAATGTGCAGAAACGTAATTTTCCATCAGACCTCTCTGTCTCTGCAGTGGTGTTTGGTTAATGTCCTCTAAAAAGTTTTAAAGGGAAAAACAGACAGTGTGATCATACAGCTTAGTTTCTGAAGATACTGAGGCTTTAGCCTAACAGGAATGAATTACTTAAAACAGTTTGTTGTTTTGGGTCAACATCTGGATTTAAGAATTGTCAGTAATGCACTTGTCATTTTTCTGAAATACAGGTAAAGAAAACCAGATTATGAAAAGTTATAGTGACCTACGGTTTTATTTACCCCTGTATATTTTACATGAGTTTCATCACTAATTCTTCAGTATCTTCTAATGTTCTGACCCACAGAATAGCTTTTGACAAGTTCTAATCATTATGTCTAAAATAATTTGTGTGCTGTCTCACTTTAAAATCTGTCTTATAAAATACCGTGCATGAGCATGGTCCAAAGATAGTTTAGATCAGTATTTCTTAGCTCTACAAAGCTGAGCTATGCAATATTTCTTAGATTAAAAGAAGAGGAATTAGTGTCCAGCTGGTATAAAACTCCTGGTTTTGCAGGCTTCCAGTAGGACAGTTTGAGAATGTCCTGAGAGATCATACCTGAATAACAAGCAGGGTGTGGGGGGGAAAGGAATTGTTTTATGTGGAAAAAATACACTTACTGTTAAAAGTGCGGATGCTGACCCTACAGAGGTAATTTGAAATGGCTGCAGTTATTGTTGCAAACCTTAACTAAAAGTATCAGAAGATAAATTGCTGTTTCTACCTCTATTGTTACCAGAATTAATTTTAGTCAGTAATTAGATGACAGCATTTTAGAAAAGCATGAAGTTATCACTATTAATTTTATTTTTGCTTGCACTGAAAAGATCCAAGCTCCTAACAATAGCTGTGTATTTTCCTTTTCCTTTAGCAAAAAATGGTCCTATTTATGATGTTGTTTGGAACCCCAATTCTGTTGAGTTCTGTGCTGTGTATGGTTTTATGCCTGCCAAAGCAACAGTTTTTAATCTGAAATGTGACCCTGTGTTTGATTTTGGAACCGGTCCTCGCAATGCTGCCTACTACAGCCCCCACGGACACATCCTAGTGCTAGCAGGATTTGGAAATCTCAGGGGACAGATGGAAGTGTGGGACGTTAAAAACTACAAACTCATTTCCAAACCGGTAGCCTCGGATTCCACATACTTTGCTTGGTGTCCTGACGGGGAGCACATTGTAACAGCTACATGTGCTCCAAGGCTACGAGTCAGTAATGGTTACAAGATATGGCACTACACTGGCTCTCTGTTACACAACTATGAAGTTCCATCAAAAGAAGAAATGTGGCAAGTTTCCTGGCAGCCCTTCTTGGATGGAGTGTTCCCTGCGAAAGCAGTAAAATACCAGGCAGTTCCAAGTGAATTGCCCAGTGCTGAGCCAAAGCCTGCCCAAGCATACAGACCTCCAGCCCTGAGAGACAAACCTGTAACAAGTTCCAAGCTCGTAAGTTGACAGTTTCATACATGAACTAAGTTGTTCTACTTCATCGCTTTGCCCGTCTTTGAAGTTCGGTCTCAAATACATGTATATTTTTAATGAGGGACATTAGAAGAGTCATCAGACTGGCAGTAGTATTGTGGGGGTTTTTGAAAAGTTTTCTTGATAATCCTGTTCGGTGCTTTGCTCACTGTTTGCAAGGATGTATGATAGAAAACTAAAATTTCTTTGGTCCAAATACTATCCTTTGACAAAGTCGTTTGCACATTTAAAAAAAACTCTCTGCAACATGCACTGGAATAATAAACTGCAAATTTGGTTTATGGTGAAATTGGGTACTCTAGTTAAGATAGAACCCTCTGGTTTGGGTGACCTGACTTACCAGTCTAAACCCAGCTATATGGGTGGTTGACTGCCCTCCCAACAGGTTGGTGGTTTTTTTTTTTTTTTAAATTTACTTGCTAGAAAGAGGTTTGATTGTCAGCAAGTCAGCTGCAGTTTAAACAGGTTACTGTTGAAGGACCTACTTGTCTAATTAATTTCTTCTCTGCAAGTTTTCAAAGTAGGCCGAGTAGCAACTAATCATATTTAACAATTGCACCCTTGATGTTTAAGGCTTAGAGAACTTTTGATTTTGAGCCTTGTGCTTTTGAAGGAACGACTGGTGCTCGACTGGTGAGGAATCTGTTAAGAATGCTAATGTCTGATTTTGCAAATGATCAATGAGTAGAGGTAGTAGAGAAAAAGATGCTTTAAATAAAATAATTCCGTTTACTTACATGGGCAAGAAATCTTGTCATATGCATTAAAACAACGCAGCTCCTCATTTAAGGGTTCCCTTAAAGAAACAAAAGACTAAGCCCCCCCAGTTTTCACCCCCAAGAGACCCCACCCCATCTCTCCACCCAGCAACCCATTTTTCCTTTCTTGTCACTAGGAGTCTGAGTTAAAAAGTTGTTGACAAAAGCAAAATGCCAAGCTTCGTTCATTTTGTGCTGGTTTATTCCCCCCTGAGATAGAAAACATGCTGATTTTGTTATTTTATCAGAAATCCAACAAATCTTTGGGGCATATAGCATAGTGCCATCCAAACTTGACAATGGATGAGTTTGAAACCCTTTTCGCGCTGTCTTCTGCTACTTGAAAGACAAAGGGTACATACTTGTTTTTTCTTTTCTTTTCTGTCTGTGTCCCTGTCTGTGTCCCTGTGTGTCTGTGTCCCTGTGTGTCTGTGTCCCTGTGTGTCTGTGTCCCTGTGTGTCTGTGTCCCTGTGTGTCTGTGTCCCTGTGTGTCTGTGTCCCTGTGTGTCTGTGTCCCTGTGTGTCTGTGTCCCTGTGTGTCTGTGTCCCTGTGTGTCTGTGTCCCTGTGTGTCTGTGTCCCTGTGTGTCTGTGTCCCTGTGTGTCTGTGTCCCTGTGTGTCTGTGTCCCTGTGTGTCTGTGTCCCTGTGTGTCTGTGTCCCTGTGTGTCTGTGTCCCTGTGTGTCTGTGTCCCTGTGTGTCTGTGTCCCTGTGTGTCTGTGTCCCTGTGTGTCTGTGTCCCTGTGTGTCTGTGTCCCTGTGTGTCTGTGTCCCTGTGTGTCTGTGTCCCTGTGTGTCTGTGTCCCTGTGTGTCTGTGTCCCTGTGTGTCTGTGTCCCTGTGTGTCTGTGTCCCTGTGTGTCTGTGTCCCTGTGTGTCTGTGTCCCTGTGTGTCTGTGTCCCTGTGTGTCTGTGTCCCTGTGTGTCTGTGTCCCTGTGTGTCTGTGTCCCTGTGTGTCTGTGTCCCTGTGTGTCTGTGTCCCTGTGTGTCTGTGTCCCTGTGTGTCTGTCTCTGTTTTTCCTTCCTCTTCCTTTATGGTTCATCTTTGCACATGGTCCTGTCTTAAGTAGGTTTGGGGGTTCACTCAGGCTTTTTGTAGCAACATGCTTGCCAACATGGAATACAGGCTTCCTAACTGTTAATTTTGCATATCCTGCAGCATGAGGATGAGCCACCTCAGAATATGAAACCACAGTTGGGAAGCGGTGATAAGCCACTCTCTAAAACAGCTCTCAAAAATCAAAGGAAACATGAAGCAAAAAAAGCTGCGAAACAGGTACTGCAAAAGTAGTTCTTTCAGGGATAATGTTAATCAGTTTTGACAAATGGTGCAGCTCAGTTGCCGAGCAGCAACCATTAGTTGCACCAAGAGCCCTCTACGTATCTTGCACGTGCCAAGTTGTGGAGCAGGCTGGTAGACTTTTTAAAGCAGGTACAAAAGGATGACTTAAAAATAACAGCTTTGGTTAGTTGCTGTGAACATTAGCAGAAATCAATGTTAAGACTAAGTGATTCTAGCTTTTCACCTTCGGACAACTTGCATGGTTTTTTTCAGTGTTAGATGAGAGAAAAGAATGGACTTGCTTCTGCTTCATTGTTCCCCCAGCAGGTCAGGGCTGAGGCACATTATTAGGGCAGACCAAAGACAGCCTGTTCTGTGACACCTCTTTGCTTGCTGTTCTTTGGTTAGATAGAGAAAAATCAGCTTTTAGTGTTAGTCTTCTAATTTCTTTGAACTTCTAAAGTAATAATTTCTTTAAATAATATATTTTTTTAATTTCTTACGCTGGTTTTGAGCCCTTTCTTTTGCTTCAGAGGCAATGACCCACCAGTCTGCTTTATAAAACATTTGTGTATGTATTTGTCATGTTGTTCTTACTGATATTTCCCTGTGCTGTGTATGGTTGGTGTCTTGAGGAAGTAGAAATTAAACAAGAAACAGCATGTGAGTTGTTACAGATAACCCTTCTTTTGTGGAAAGCATATATATAGGTGATGCAATACATCAAAGCAAGTCATTTTACGATTTTTGGAGTATACCAGCAAACTAAAGGAAGTAATATTAAATGGGTCCCTTAAAATCACTAAAGACATTTTTCAGTCCCTTTATAATTAAAGGTGTGTTCTAGATAATGTGGTTTTTTTATTTGTCTACAGGAGGCCAAAGCTGATGTGAACCAGGAATGTACACAATCCTCAGCATCGCAGAATGCACCACGGAGTGCTGTGCCTGCCGTTACATCAGGAGATCCTGAAGTTGACAAGAAGATAAAGAACTTAAAAAAGGTGAGGGTTGGGTTTTTTTTTCTAACAAAGAGCAGATTTCTCTTAAGAGATGGGTCTGTAAGATCTAGTCTGATTGTAAGGTGACTTGAGCTCAGTAGGAGAGAATTTACACAGATGGTAATTTCCTGAATTTGGAAAAGGAAGTTGGTTTAAATCTTGTAAAACACTAGAGGTCATCACTTGCCAGGACTCCTAAAGATCTTCTTGGAGGTTGCGGTGTGGAAGCCCCTGATGAGTGCATGGGGGAATATTCCAGTCTCCTTTTATGAACGCTGTTGCATGTGCACCCAGTTGTCGCAGTTAAGGAATGGGTATGGCTTAATGGTGTTTGTGCTTAGGAGGCAGCTGTGTGGGCTGCTTGTTTATTGGATCTTGGATCTGAGAAGGGAACCATGCTCTGTGGTTTTGATTTCTTCCCTAACTTCTAAATGGTATGATTGTGATGTTGACAGCCAATCTTGGATTAAGTAATTTCAGAATGGAACTTTTTTGGTTAAGGCTAGAGAATCCCATTTCTGTGTAATCCGTCAAGACTTCTATTTTTCTCTTGGCTGCCTCCTGCTTTTTGTGGTCTCTGTTTGGATTAATAGTCCAAGCTTTCTGAGGAAAATGTGTGGTGAAGAGGGATAGTGATAGTGGAAGAGTCATTTCTGAATTTGGATGTAGCCCTTCAGTGAGATAATGCGTGATGTTTATGTTTCAGAGCCTAAGTGCTTCTGTTCTCTAGGTTTTGTTCTTGAAGGAAATGTCTTTCATTGGTGAAAAATTCTGGACTGAGCATCTTGAAGATGCTTGAATGAAATGTGCCTTCCATATTGAGACCTGCCTCCTGGTAAATCAGGCAATTGCAAGTGCAGGAACTTCTAAGACTCTTTCTTTTCTACTTGGTTCACCAATATTTTTGTCTTTAGTATGGTATGTGTGTGTGTTCGTTTTTTTCCAGAAACTAAAGGCAATTGAGCAGCTGAAAGAACAGGCAGCTGCGGGCAAACAGCTAGAGAAGAATCAGGTACTGTTCCAGATGTATGGAGTTTATTCAAGTTTTATTTTATAATAAGCTACATCTGTGACATTTTGTGTTTGGTTTTGTTTGTTTTTTTGTTCTAGTTGGAGAAGATTCAGAAAGAAACTGCTCTCCTTCAGGAACTGGAAGACCTAGAGCTGGGTCTTTAAAACATTGGAAATCTGGTGTGGTGTTAGCACAAAGTTAATGAAAAATATAATTTGTATTAACTTGAACACAATAAAATGTTTCAGCAAATGACTGAGGATATATGCTGCATACTTGCCTTTTACAAAGCTTTCCTAAAGGTCTGTGCACTTGTGAAACTAAACAAGTAACGAGTATCACATCAGCTGGTGCTGCTGCTGCTGTTCAAACTAGAAATGTGCTTATGTTCTTAAAGCATGTTGCCCTCCGCCCCCCCCCCCCCCCAAAAAAAAAAAATCCAACAAAAAAAACCCCAACGCCCAGAAGCAGCCTGTTGGTTTACCTTTTCCTTGTTTGAGTGTGAGGGAGGGTGATGAGGTTTACCTATTTGATAGCTTTATTATATTTAAAAAGATGTGATCTTTATGCAATAATGGGATGTAGATAAAAATAAAGAGCATTTGATAATAAAAAGTACTCTTGTTCTTCTGTTTCAAGGGCAGAGTGTTTAAAAGAACGAGACCATGCCACCACCATCAAAAATAATTCACTGCTAAGGATAAATGAAGCTTCAGGTGCTGCAGCTGCTGTGGTCAGCCTTGCAAGTATTTGTTCCTGTGTGATTTTTATTTTCCTTCCTTCCAGTTCTAACTTCCCCCTTCCTCTTGCCTGGTCACTTTCTCTGTGAGCGTTAAAAGCCGAGAGCCGAGCACGCGGGGGCCCCCGCACCGCGGCCCGGCGAAGGCGGCGGGCCGGGGGCAGCTTGCTCCGTGGCTTCCTGCGCTTAAATCCGTCCTCGGCGGCGCCGTCAGGTGGCTGCTGCCCCCCTGTCCTTGGTGGCATTCCCCGGGGTGCCGCCTGCCCTCGGTGGGACCGTCACCGCGCCTGGGCTCCCTGTGCCTTCAGTGGGGTTGTCACGGCGCCTGCTGCCCGCCCTGTCCCTGGCGGGGCTCTCTGGAGCCCGGTGGCGGCACCGCCTCCCCCGCCCGCCCACTCTCGCCCGCGGGAGGCCGGGCTCTTCCGGCGCGCCTGGGGCGGGGCCTGGCGCTCGCGTGCCCTTGGTGCGGTGGCTCGCGCGCTCCCTCGGCGGCGGCGAGATGCGGGCGGCGGGGCGGCGGCTGCTGTTGCTGCTGCTGCTGCTGGCGCTGGCGGCGGGCCCGGGTGGCGGCTCGGCGGAGCAGGGCGGCCTGCCCGCCAAGAAGCTGCGCATGGCCTACGCTACCGGGCCGCTGCTCAAGTTCCAGATCTGGTGAGGGCCGCCCGGCAAGATGGCGGCGCCGGCCGGGCCCGGGCCTACGCATCCCTTTCCCTCCTCGTCCTCCCCGCGTCGTCCCGGCCGGCCCCGCTACGCCCGCGCTCGCCCCTCCCCGCCGCGGCGGGCGTGCGGCGGCCCCGGGGGTGCGGCCGGGGGGAGCGCCTTGGGCGAGCGGCCGGGGCATCCCGGCCCCGGGGCCTGTGAGGCGTGCGAGGCCGGCGCGGCTGAGCGGGCCGGGCTGCGGGGGCAGCGGGGCTGGCGGACGGCCTTGCTGGGCGATGACTCCGGGAAAATGGCGGCCCGCGGCCGAGCGTGAGCCTCGGGCCCTGCGGGTGCAAGGTGTGGCGGTGTCCCGGCTGCGGGTGCGCCGGGAGCGGCGGGGGGGGCTGAGGCTTTAAAAATGGGTTTAGTGACCGCGGGCAGCGGGATCGGGGGCCTTGAAGTCCTTCCGAGAGTGGTGGTGCCGGCTGCTGGGAGTGGGGCCGGGGAGCAGGCGGCTGCAGCAGTGCCACTGGCGTGCGGGGGGCAGCACCTTGGGGCGCTTTGGCTGCGGCGGGCAGAGGGTGCCCGGGGGGGGGCGGCCCCCTGGGCCTGCCACGCGGAAGGCCGCTCGCTGCAGGGTACTTCGGTACCTAATGTGGCGGGACGAAGCCAGGTAATTTTTACTCCAGCTCCTGCAGAGCAGCTGGCCGAGGGGCGGCTCCGTGACGTTCATCCCGATTAACGGCGGCCAAGTACGGAAATGGCGGGGAGCGGCGGGAGCCCATCCGTGGGCTGTCCCGCGAAGGGCTGCGTTGGACTAGGGGGGAATTAAAAGGGCGTTCTGGAGAACTTTTTTTGGCCGCGGAGCGAGGTGGTAGGCAGGCTGGCTTCCTAACTTAATTTTTACGGGGGGGAAGCAAGCTGCGCCTTGCTCGGTGGGCTCCACCACAGCGTTGCCTCTGCGCTGGTACGTGCAGACGGTCCGTCCAGCCGGGTGACCCGTCGGCTCTCGGGGCTTTTGACGTGTAACCGCGCCGCAGATCGGCATTCTTCTTTGGCATGAAGAATTTTGGTTTTGCGTTAAAACTATGGATTGTGAACAGTGTGAGTAGCGGTGTTGCCAGTTCGGCAGCTACTTTAAAATGTAGCACTCCAGTTTCAATGACAATCCCTGTCTGTGTTCAGTGTCTCCTGAGGCTACAGGCGGGTGTTTGAGGAGTACATGCGGGTTATTAGCCAGCGGTACCCA